>NW_018397276.1:2213109-2213305 GCF_002168275.2 Theobroma umbraticum
GTTGAAGTCACCTAAAGGATAGACACACCATTGTTAAAATACAAAAGAGTTCAAAGTTAATAACACTGCTAAAATTCACCCTAAATTGATAACTAGTTCTTTGCAATAACAATGCACATCACTGCTTTAGATTGAGCCATTAAGCAAAGCCTTCACATAAATTTTCTGTAACTCCTCTGATAATGAAAATATATAA
>NW_018397276.1:2213315-2214000 GCF_002168275.2 Theobroma umbraticum
ACATATCACTAGAGATGATATGTCCAGTGTTAACAATTTCTTCGAGAGTCAAGCCTTCAACTCCCTAAACTATCTTAGCAACATGCTTTTTCAACCTTGCATCTTCAGCCATGAATTGAAAACAACTAGCTAATTTATCAATTCCTTCCCTTGCACCTTGACATATTTCTCCAATCTTATCCACACTAGATTGGAATGCATGAACAATGTTGTCATCATTACTTTTTGTCCTAGTTCTTTTGCGAGTCATCTCTTTCTCACCTTGCTCTGCAGTCTTTCTTCTAGCAGCAGTGGATCCCTCACTATTGGTAGCTTGAGCAGGAGAAACATCATCATCACCATTGTCATTTTCATCAACATTCAATGCACTGAAAGCTTTTGAAGCTACCCTTGAATCTGCAAATGTAACTTCCTTAGTTTCTTTTTTCTCCACTGCATCAGCTAGTGACTCTGCTCCTTCCGCAGCTCTATCCTTCCCAAATATAATGGCTAATTGATCAAAGTGAGGGAAACTAAGTCCTGCAGCAGCTGGGTGACTCTAGATATATAACCAAATATAAGGCATCAAAAAATCATGCAAAAATTGATCATGGCCATCTCAACATCTACTTTCATTACCACTCACAATCAAGCAACCAAAAACACACAATATTATTAGTGTACAAATTTTGTTATGTTAGCTTGA
>NW_018397276.1:2214010-2214137 GCF_002168275.2 Theobroma umbraticum
AATGAATTAATCCACTCAACACACAAATTTTTTTATAAATGATATACACTTATTTAAATAGAATGCACAAACTTTGTTTGTAACATTTTTTTTAATACTAATACCCTTGGATAGCTTCCCACTGTGA
>NW_018397276.1:2214147-2214403 GCF_002168275.2 Theobroma umbraticum
ATTCATAATTTACAGCCCTAAACCTAGTCATAATTTCTGCTAAATCACTTAAAAAATACATGACAAATACCATAAACAATTTAAATATAAATATATGCCAAACTTTAGAATATAACAATGTTGTAAAATAAATTAGAATCATTACCTTAACCCAACCAATCCAAACATCATCATCACAAGTAACACATTTCTTGACATCATCCCAACCAAATCCAGAAGTGGAATGTGATATCATCTCAGCAACTTCCCTATACTG
>NW_018397276.1:2214413-2214617 GCF_002168275.2 Theobroma umbraticum
AATCTCATTCTAGAGTTAATATGGGGGATAACTCTTATGTTGCAACTTGGGATCCTTTCTTTCATCCATTTCTCAAGTTGTTGCAAGTAACCAGGCTTGAATGTCCCATTATCTCTACTCCAACTTCCTTCATTCACAAGATCAATGCAGCAATTAAGACTCCATCTTCAGTAGGTGTCCACTGATGGGTGGATCTTTTGCTTG
>NW_018397276.1:2214954-2215078 GCF_002168275.2 Theobroma umbraticum
AAATAAAAAATTAAGTTTCTCATTTCTTCTTGAATTGGTATAGGTAGCGAAGGAAAGGATGGGGAAAGAATTAAAGGGGAAAAAGATAAAGAACTTACTTATGTTGACTAATCAAAATTGTCTT
>NW_018397276.1:2215088-2215229 GCF_002168275.2 Theobroma umbraticum
GAATTTTCTCATTTCTTCCATCCTTTGGCCGGGAAAAAAGAGAGAGAATTTTCTATTTTTTTTCTTATTGACATGCTGAACACTAGAACCTTTCTTTTCCTTAGTCATTAAGCCTTTTTCTTCTTTCTTTCTTTCACCACC
>NW_018397276.1:2215716-2215831 GCF_002168275.2 Theobroma umbraticum
CCAGCAAAAATCAGGAACTATATACTTGAATTGGTAGCAAATTAGCATCCCAAATTTTAAGGTGAGAAGGGGGTGTCCAATTCAAAATATCCTATAAATTGGTATGTATGTACAT
>NW_018397276.1:2215841-2215957 GCF_002168275.2 Theobroma umbraticum
GAATGTGAAATGATTTATTTTCAATGCAAATTGTGGAAAGCATGAGCTAGTAGTGATTTAGGAGTTTGTGAATGCCAAATGTTTAAAATGGGCTTGACTATACCTATTTATATACA
>NW_018397276.1:2216057-2216255 GCF_002168275.2 Theobroma umbraticum
GTTGCATTTTTAATTGCTTCTTATACTCAAGCTATAAATGTTTAAGAAATTTTATTACCTTAAACCATTTCCATCTGAAGTCAGTTGAATTCTAGGGTACAGGCTCTAGCTTCTTTAGCAATATTGATTGCAATATTAAAACAAAATTCAAAACTAAACCAAAATGCCTACTCACTGTCTCACCACTTCTAACAAATT
>NW_018397276.1:2216435-2216946 GCF_002168275.2 Theobroma umbraticum
TCAAACACCATTCTCCTAAAATTCAATTGCCTAATAAGATGTCTCCTATAAGTGCTAATTTTGGATCTTTTACGCTTTTTAGTATACATTAAAATAATAACATCCTTGAACCAAAGTATTAGCTAAAAGTATCATGTTAAAAAACTCAATGGCTAATATAATAGGAGCCACGATCGTTGTAGTTTGCTTTTGAAAAAACCCTTCCATTGTGTGAACTAACAATTTAAAAAAATAATTAAAATCATGAAATGTAAACACTATATAGAAATAGCATAAATCCAATCCAATTAATCAGAAATGGAAAACCAGGTGAAGAATAACCACAGTAATAGTCTATGTAGTATGATTTAAACAGCATAATATAGAAAACAGTTCGTTAATGTACGGAAAAAGTGAAAACAAATCACATGAAGATAATATTAGTATATCACCTAAACTATTCAAGGAAGTAATTAGTTATAAAAGTTTCAAACAGAAGTACCAATTCTA
This sequence comes from Theobroma umbraticum, assembly GCF_002168275.2. Taxonomy (NCBI): domain Eukaryota; kingdom Viridiplantae; phylum Streptophyta; class Magnoliopsida; order Malvales; family Malvaceae; genus Theobroma; species Theobroma umbraticum. The sequence goes on from NW_018397276.1 coordinate 2,216,925, forward strand.
CCAACATATGGGCTTATTTAAC
>NW_018397276.1:2216971-2224207 GCF_002168275.2 Theobroma umbraticum
GACCATCATAAATTTAGAAACAATAATCTCAAAGACAAGGATAGCAAGAGAAATTATTAAAGCAAAGAAGAAAAACAAAACAATTTAGTCAATGTCACTAGAATACATTCAATTTATCTCTCCTAAGATTAAACTTCAGGTAACACATAATAATATTACAAAGGCTTACATAGCAAGTTTTGATTCATTAGATGGTGAAAACAAAATAAAAGGACCTAAAATTCTTTGAGTCATTGGAGCTGAAGAACACTAAGTCAGATAAAAGTCAATCAAACAATTCAATTGAACATTAATACTAAGAATATAAATGTTCAGCAAGTAATAGTACCAAAGAATTCAATATGATAATTACAATTTCCTAGTCTAAACTTATATTGTTGACGTCTAACCTAAACTACACAAAAGTCTTCTCTCTACCATGTTCCTTGAGCAATTTAGAAGCTAATAACTACTAAGATGCAATTTTTCCTTTTTTATCTAAGCATTTCAAACAGTCCTACCAAGTAAAAGCTAGCCAACAGCAACAACATTGGTATATCAGTTCATCTTAACTTGAAGCTAAATCTTTTTTGCACGATCCAAACTCCAAACAAGGGCCAGATATCTTGGAATCCAGTCTTTCCAATTTATTCTATAAAAGAACCAACCACTGCACAACAAATGTGATTCTCACCATTTAAATTCTTTAACTTATTCCTCTCCACATTCCAAATTGTTAAAAGGAAAAAAAAACCCAAAAAGAAAAATAGAATTGTAAGACGAGTCCCACCACTTTTCCCTACAATTCAGTCCAAAAAATAGCCAACTTTCATCAAGAAAAAAAAAAGCTACCACAATTCATCAAAACAACAAAAACCCAGATAGAAACTAACATGAATGAATCAAATTAACACTTTGCAATAATAAAAGTTGAATCTTTATTGCTACAAACTTTAATTTTTTTCCTCCTTTTTGTTTCCTACAGTTTAAGCTTTTTCTTCTATGGAATCAAGAAATAGAAAGATTAGAAAGAAAGGAATAATAATAAATAAACAAATAATGGAAACAAGAACTTATTGTTGAATTTTAAACAAAAGGGGGATTAGCCCAGAAATCCAACGTCTCTTGCTGATCAAGGGCCAAATTGTTTCACTGATAAAAAAAAAAATATAAAAATGAAGAAAACCCAAATTAAAAGAAAAAAACCCAATTTGAAGAATACAAGAAGAAAATAAAAAAGGGAAAGAAAAAGAAAAATGGTAGATTTCAACCCACACTTTCAAATGATGAAGAAATAGCACCTTATTAGCTAGAAGAAGGAGGAGCTACGTTTGCTGCAAATGGAGAAGCAGCAAACCCTAAACCCTAAAAATGACAATGAATAAGATTTGAAAGGGATTGTGAGTAATTTTTTTAAAAGATGATGGGTAAAAATGTCCTTAAAGACATTGCAGGATGCAATGTAATGTGATTGCATTGGTTTTCGACTGTAATCACATTACATCTCTTGACTACAATGTGATTGCATTGCAATCTTACATTGCATTGTTCTGTTACAAAACAAACATTGCAATGTAATTTAATTAGACACATTACAGGGAATGTGTTTTCACATCCCTCATACCAAACGCCACCTTTGTGTCTTTCCTATCTTTAATCTCCAAATCAAATTCTTGTAGCTAGAGTATCCATCTTATCAAACGTGGTTGGGCATATTTCTTGGCAATCAAATGCTTGATTGCTAAGTGATCAGTGTACACAGTTACCTTAGTTTTAACTAGATAAGAACGAAACTTATCAAATGCAAGTAGAACAAGTGATTCCTTCTCAATGGTACTGTAATTCATTTGGGTCTCTACCAGTGTTTTGATAGCATAATAAATAGAATGAAAAATCTTTCTCTTTCCTTTGGCCTAACACTGCGCCCACTACAAAGTTACTAGCATCACACATGAGCTCAAATGGAAGATTCCATTCAATTTTAAAATGTAGCAAGGCAAACATTATGAAATTGGAAAGGAACATCTTTCTCTGAAGGATTGTGAAGTGGTTTGAAAATTTTGGAGAAATCCTTGATGAATCGCCTATAGAACCCAACATGTTCTAGAAAACTTATAATGCCTTGCATTGATGTTGGTGGTGGAAGGTTCTTAATTTTCTCAATTTTAGCTTTGTTTGTTTCTAAACCTTTGCTGGAAACTTTATGCCCAAGAACGATGCCTTCATGCACCATGAAGTGGTATTTTTCTTGATTCAAAACTAAGTTTGTTTCTTCATATCTTTTGAGGACCTTGCAAGATGAAAAGGAAAATCATCAAAATTATCACCAAACACAATAAATACCTTTAAACATTGTTCCACCATGTTAGAAAAGACTGCCATCATGCATTTTTAAAAGGTAGCTCGAGCGTTACAAAGTCCAAATGACATCCTTTGAAAGGAAAAAATGCCATATGGGCATGTGAAAGTGGTTTTCTCTTGATCGTTATGAGTTATTGCAATTTGATTATATCCAGAATATCCATCCAAGAAATAATAAAACTTTTTACGAACTAGTCGATTGAGCATCTAATCAATGAATGGTAAAAGAAAGTGATCTTTCCTGATGGGGCCTTGTTGGACTTTCGATAATCCATGCATACCCTCAACCAGTCACTATTCTAGTTGGAATGAGCTCATTGTTTAAATCAGCAACCACATTTATCCCTCATTTCTTTGGTACACATTGAACTGGACTTACCCATGAACTATTTGAAATCGGATAGATAGTACCAACATCTAACCATTTCATGATCTCTTTCTTGACCACCTCCTTCATGATAGGATTAAGTCATTTTTGATGCTCAATGGTGGCTTTGTGGTTGTCCTCTAATAAGATCTTGTGCAAGCACATAGAAGGACTAATTCCCTTGATATCAGTAATAGTTCATCCTAATGCCTTTTTATGCTCCCTCAGCACTCATAAAAGCTATCATCCTGCACATTAGTAAGAGTAGCAGAAAAGCAATAGGGAGAGTAGATGAGTTAGCAAGAAAAGTATACCTCAAATGTGTTGGCAAGGATTTAAGGTCCAAGGTTGGAGGTTCTTCAATAGATGGCTGGGCTAGTGAAGATGAAGCAAATGGAATATGCCAAGACTCAAACTATGTTCTGATGACACCTGATGGGGTATCCAACAGATTTACACATTCAAGAAATTCATCATCATCCCTTTCAGAAAAAATAACTAAAGGAGCCTCAAGTGGATCATTGGGACAGTTTTCAATAAATACTTCACTGGTGATACTATTTACCACATTCACTACCAAACATTCATCAAATTCTTTAGCAAATTTTAAAACTTTAAAAATATTGAAAGTTATCTTTTGGTCTTGAACCCGTTAATGTAAGTTCTCCTTTCTCAACATCAATGAGAGCTTTAGCAGCGCGTAAGAATGGTCTCCCAAGTATAATTGGAATATTTCGATCTTTTTCCTTATTAAGAACAATGAAGTCTACTAATAAAAATAAACTTAACATCTTTAATAAGCACATCTTCAACAATACCTCTTGGGAATGTAAGAGATCGATCAGCAAGTTGTGGTGTCATAGTAGTTGGCTTAATTTCCCCTAAACCAAGTTTTTGATAAATTGACAAAGGAATAAAATTGATAATAGCACCCAAATCACTCAAAGCTTTTGCAAAGAATAATGCACCAATAGTGTAAAAAACAGTGAAACAACCAAGATCCTTCAGTTTTGGTGGAAGCTTGTTCTGAATGATAGCACTGTACTCCTTAGTAAATGCAATAGTCTCAAACTCACCCAACCTTTATTTCTTGGTCAAAATGTCTATCAAAAACTTAACATAAATGGGCATTTGTTCCAAAGCTTCAACAAAAGGAATATCAATGTGGAGCTTTTTAAGAACCTCTAAAAACTTTTGGAACTACTTATCAAATTTTTGTTTTGTTAAGTGATTAATTTAAGTTATTTTAGTTAAATTTTAAGTTATTTTATTTTAAATTACTTTAAGAGTAGTTATTGCTAATTTCTCTTATGACTTTTGTAGGAAATTGATGAAAAAGACTCATTTGATGAAAATCAGTGCAAGTATGGTGATAGCTTCATTCGTATATGTTTCAGTATTTTGACCATATCTCTTTCAAAAAAACTCCAAATGAGGTGATTCTTAGACCAATAGAATTATAAGAAGAAGGGATACAATGTTTATGTTCACCAAGTTGCCCAGATCTGAATGGATCATGGTCAAAATATTTGTCAAAGTCGGACTACTGCAGCAGTATGTAGACTGAACATGATGCGGTATTTGGAGCAAATTTTTCAATACAGAAGTCCAATTGATGTGATTTTTGATCCATTGGAAAGTTAAGAGACAGGAAAAAACTTTTATGTTGAATACTTTGCCCAGTTCTTAACATATCAGGGTGAAACTCAGTTTGAAGTTGATAGACTGCCACAGCACTGGGAGAACAAGGCTGCAGCGTGATGAAACGAAGCACACAAACAAAATTCCAGAGAGCTCAACGCTGCAGCGCTGGAGAAGTAGCGCCGCAGGCCGACAGGAGCGTACGACGGAGTGGGGGAGCACGCAACTTGCCGACTTTCAAAAAAAAAATAAAGGACATTAACGGGATTTGAAAATTAGGTTATTGGAGCCTATTAAGGAGCCTTTTTAGAGATTTTGGAAGGGAGCAGCAAGAAACTTCTGGAGATTTGGAGCAAGAACAAAGCAAGGAAACAGAGAATGGAGAGAAGATCAAGATCATAAATCTCTAATTATTAGTTTTCTCTCTTACCTTTGTGTTTTTTCTATTTTCTTTGACTGGATTCATGGCTAAATTTCTTTGGATATTGTCTTTATTAGATATTATGAGCTAATTTATTTTTCTAGGATTGCAATTGAACTTCACATGTAATCTAGATTTTTAATCACTTTCTTGCTTATTTTCAATGGGATTGAATTGTTTATTTCCAATTTGTTCTTAATGCTTTTAATTGCTTGGCCACCAATTAAATTGATCTAGAAACCTAAAACAAACTTGGGAAAGGGAGCTTAGTGTAGACTAAAATTGGGATAGCATATGATCATATTAATTGATTTGCCTATAGGATAGGGATATACCTATAGGCCATATGTAGCCAGATTAGAGTCTGAACTTAATGAGTTTGTTTTAATTTCAATCATAGGGATATAGTATTTTGGTTAAAATAGATATTTTTATAAGATGAGTTGGGAGACCCTTATAAATAATTTAGGACTCTAGGTTAGCAATTCAAACCATTGAGATAAGTTAAGGAGAGAGGTAAGATTTAGATGAAGTGTGAGGGATATTGTAATCCTAGGCTTGTTTGATTTGATATTTATGAGTATTTATTATTTTGATTTTTCTTAATTTAATTCTGCTATAACTTAGTTTGATTGATATATTTTGATATTGTTTGGATAAGATTAATTTGCGATAATTTTAGTAATTAGTAAACTTTTAGATCAATTCCCTATGGGATCGATACTCTACTTGCTAATATACTGTCTATTCGATACGTATACTTGCGTAGTAGAATTTTAACTGACAGGTGGTGGGTTGGACTTAGCCTCATTCTCTTGAGTTTGTTCATCAGCATTCTTAACCACTATCCCTTTCTTAATAGGCTTACCTTGAAATTCAACTTGCTTGCTTTGACTTCTACTTCTTTTCTACTCCTTAGGGTGGTTGTGTAACGACCACTCCTAGATCGCTACTGGCGTTTGAGTCCCGCGGGGGATCCCGTCAAGTTCCGAAGAAGCCTTACTTAAAACGTTAGTTATTATCTCATAATCATACCATCAATCTACGAAATTATTTTGATCCGTAAACTCTATGTGATAAAAATCGAACAATACTTGTATAAACTGAGTATTCACATAATTGTACAAATGATACATCAAGACTTAAAATCTCTAAATATACATTTGAATTGACACTATTGTCTAATCTCGTAACAAATTACTCTATGAAGACTCAACCTTTAGTAGTGGAGTGACTCAGAATAAAGTGCTATGAGATGCCTTTACCTATCCGCGGTGGGCTAAAAATGTCGATGAATACACACTAGGCAGATCACTATATGCAAAAAGGGAAATAAGGAGGGGTGAGTCTCACAGAGTCAGTGATCATCAGCTTCGTAAGCAGGGCGAAGATGGGAAACAAGCATAAGGTAGATAAGTTAAATAATAAAAGAGGAATATCAAATCATAATTGTAAGAACCCAAATCGTAAGTAAGATATCTGTGCCTTGTAAAAACGAACTCATGAAATCATATTACAACATTTTATTTAGCAAACCGATGCCGAAAACAAATATAACGTAACCGAGTTCAAACAATTGAAACATTTCTTGCCATAAAAATATGAATAACAGTGTCAAGTATGCACGCTGCAGAATGTGTGGCATATAAAGAAATTAAAGTGTATGGCCACGTAAACCATTTCATAGTCATCAAGTCAGCACTAAAAGCTTTTATTCAAACCAGGGGAGCTACAATAAAATCTTAACTCTCTACTATGCAAAAGAGAATGTGTCAAAAACTCACAAGGCTCTCGAGTAGGTACGTATCGTAATCACCCGTGGACCCATTTCCATGTAATAACATTTAGGAGCTCTGCTCCTTCGGATCCCCATAGCCATGGCAGTCTCAACGATGTTGGCCAACATCGAAAAAATTAAGCGGTCGCAACCGCGAATATCACCTCTGGCCTAGCCACATATACAACCCATGGCCTTGCCACGTATATCACAGACTATGGCCCCAGCCATGTCTAATAGCCTATCGGTGACCTAATGGTTCTCTAGCTAGAGCTCACTTGTGCACAAGGATCACACTTAACCGAAGTGACAACCAGCCTAGTTTCGAAGCTCTCAGTTTATCAAAACCATTTTTAAAACTAAATCGGGTTTACAAGGCTTTTCCTTTTAATCCTTTCAAATCAAGGTTTGATAACCCCTTTGAAATTACTTTTCAAGTTAAATGATGTGGTGTAATCACTTGTACAAAAATCGAAATAAAACTGAAGCTCAAAACTTTGTATTTTAAATCATTTAACAAATGCTTTTAGCTATACATATCACACAAAAACACAAGGCACAGATTTTGATACAAACATTGTGAAAGGTTTGTTTCCCGGTTTCAAAAACTCTTTACATATATGGTTTATCTATAGTTTATGTCCAAAACTCCTTTCAAACAATTTGCACCCACAAACTTCCTATAGTTTC
>NW_018397276.1:2224465-2224642 GCF_002168275.2 Theobroma umbraticum
ACTCACCTCACAATGGTGGGATATTGCTTTGCCACTAATCCAGTTATACTCCCTCCTTTGGTTATTCACTACGGTAATCCTTTTCCATTTGCACACTTCCTAACGAGAAACCAAACTTAATACACTTAGTTTTGGTCATTCTCATTTTCCTTCCTCAACCATATTTTCATCATCATT
>NW_018397276.1:2224652-2224830 GCF_002168275.2 Theobroma umbraticum
CATTATGCTAGGATATCTTTCTTTTTCACTCAATTCCTACATAATCATATACTTTTTCACATACTTTTACTAATGTGGTTATATCTCTTACTTGCATAATTCTTTATATTGCGTATACCAGCTATTTGATTATAGCACCAAGTGCCTATTTTACCCTTTCTAAGCAATTTTCATTCAA
>NW_018397276.1:2224840-2224938 GCF_002168275.2 Theobroma umbraticum
TATTTTCATAACATTAACTACATATGCATGGCAGCAACAATCATTTCCAATTACTCAATTTTTTGCAAGTCACATGCATCATCATTATCAATCCACTT
>NW_018397276.1:2224948-2225107 GCF_002168275.2 Theobroma umbraticum
ATTTCTTAATCCACCATTTACATTATTTTTCTTTATCCTCCGAAATAACCTACCAAGCAAACTCAATACTTATAAGTAGCTCAAACATGTTGGATACCTTTCAATAGCCATATTCACATTTCAATATACCACACTAAACATGATATCAATTTCCATTCA
>NW_018397276.1:2225207-2229904 GCF_002168275.2 Theobroma umbraticum
TTCACATGATGGGGGCCCCACATGTTCCCTACTAACTTCCTCCTTTTTGCATGCCATCACTTGCATGTAATAGTGAATTTTACATGAACATTTTATTGTTTTGCATAATCTAGTTTCCTCTAGTTAGTTTTTGTCCACTTAGCTTCAAATATGGTAATTGCACAAAAGTCCTCAACTTTTCCTTATGTACCATTTGTTCCATCGAACTTTCCATTCTTGCAATTTGGTCCTTCAATCATTTCCTTTAAACTCCAATTTCCTTCTATCTTTCTTCCCTTACATATATACAAATAAAATATCAATTTTTACACTTCACCAAAATATCATTATAATATTTAAATATATGCTTACCTGCTCATCATCTGTTTAATAAAGGCACGTGGGCCCCGCTTATGTCATTTATCTGCAAGATTCATTCTTTCTTCTTCTCCCCTACTTAGATTAGTCATATACTTCTGCTTCATGACTAATTTCTTCCACAGATAAAATATTAATATTTCAATATTATTTTAATCTAAAATTTTCAACTTGTCTTGTTAGGACCCAAAATATCTCACTTTGTCCAAGTTCACTTTCAAATCACTCTTTTGATTTCAACAATTCATTCTAGATAAAATATTATTATTTAATTATCATTTTCTCATGTACGAAATATTTTATTTCAAAATATTCTTTTCACCTATCACTGCTCTTTCGCACTTAGATTTACATCTATCAACCTTCTGTCTCATCGATGAGATTGTGTTGGCTCCTATACGAGGATACAAGTTGTTACAAGTTGCCTTACAATGCTCCTTACCTTCTCTTTTAAGATTGGCTTTAGTATTAGTAGGTAAGATCCCTTGAGGTCTATTATTGATGACATTGGCGAGTTGACCCACTTATCTCTCAAGGTTCCTTAATGATGCTGCCTAACTATGAATAAGAGAATCAGTCTTTGACATGCACTGCATAAGTAACTCCTTCATAGATGGCTTTTTCCCAAGCATAGGAACTCTTGTTTGAGGTTGAAATCCAAGAGGAAAATTTAGCTTTAGAGTTGATGAAGGTCCCTAATTATTGTTCCATGAAAAGTTAAGATAATTGCTCCAACTAAGATTACAAGTGTTGGAATATAGATTGTTTTGTTGCTTATTTAGGTTTCCAATAAATTGTTCTAATTTAAAATTAATTAGGCAATAATCACTAGAATGCCTTTCTCCACATAGATCACAACTGAGAAATGGACTCTGAACAGAATGAACCTTCAAAGTATTAAATTTCTTAGTTAATGCAGCACCGATGTAGTTAAGGCATTAATAAAATCCATCTCATGAATACCAGCAATTCTCCTAAGTACCAATCTCACAGATGGCCATTGGTAGTTATTAGATGCTATCTCTTCCAAGAAGTCATATGCCTCATCAATAAATTTTTCCATGAGTCTTCCTTTAGCTGTAGCATCAATGATAGTTCTAGTAGGGCCTATTATCCCACCATAAAATATTTGTACCTGCAGCCACTTAGGTAACCCAAGATGAGGGCATAGTATGAGTAAATCCTTATATCTTTCTTAAGCTTCATACAACTATTTTGAATCCAATTGAATGAATGATGTAATGTCATTCCTCATCTTCGTTGTCTTGGCTAGTGGAAAGAACTTAGTTAAAAACCTTTGAGCCAAATCATCCTAAGTAGTAATAGGGCAAGTAAAAAGAGAATTTAACCAATTCTTTACCTTGTCTTGTAATGAAAAAGGAAAGAGCCTCAGTCTAATTGCATCATCAGTGACTCTGTTGTGCTTGAATGCATCAAAGATCTCTAGAAAATTGACGATATGAGCATTTAGATCATCATTGTGTAATCCTCCAAAAAGCATTGAAGGCTAAATCATCTGGATGATTGCTGGCTTGATTTCAAAGTTATTAGCTTGTATTGTAGGTCATTGGATGCTAGAGTGAAGACCTTGCACAAGAGGAACAACATATTTCCTCAAAGATTTGTTCTCTTCCTCTTGTTGTTGAGCCATTGTTTTGATGTGAATTAAAGCTTGCAAATTTTCTCTCTAAAGTCTTCGAAAAGTCTTTTCGATTTTTGGATAAAAAGGAATAATCTCCAACTTCTTACTCTTTGCATACAATGACCAAAAGTACTTGAAAAATAACGAAAAACGAAGTTTGAATTGAAAGTAGAAGTGCTTGGTATTAATGTTAGCAAAAAGTAGGAAAACAATTCCCTATCAATGGCATTAAAAACTTCTTGTCAAATTTTATCACGCAAGTTTATGTATCATAACAAGTAATATAATAATAAGCAGAGTGTTGAATCCAACAAACAATTGTACCAACTTTCACTAAATACTAAAATTAGCACAACCTAATCTTATTCAAACAATCAAATTAAAGTGATTTATTTAAAGGCAAAGCTAAAATGAAATAATAACTAAATTAAATCTAAAAGCTGATGGGTCAAACTTTACTAGAAAATTCAATTAGTAAAAAGCTTAGAATTACAAAATCCCTGAACACTTCATCTAAATCTTGTTTCTCTCTTTAAACTTACTTCAATGGATTGAGTTGCTAACCTAGAGTCTCAATTTATTTATAAGTTTTTGTCGAGGTTCTTATAAAAATATCTCTCTTAATTAATTTACTAAAGAAAGATTCATTAAATTCATGCTCTAATCTTGGCTGCATATGATATATAGGTATGTATCTATCCTATATGAAAATCAAATCACCTAATCAACAAAATGAATTCGAACATATGCTATTGCATTCATGGCTTACTTTGAACTTCCTTTGACAAGTTGTATTTAGGTTTCCAAATCAATCTAATTGGTGATCAAGCAATTAGAAGTTCTAAACACAAAATTAGAATAAACAACTCATATTCCATTGATTATAGGCAAAAGAGAGATAAGAAATTCAAACTACATGTTAAGTTCAATTGAAATTCGAGATAAAATAAATTAGTTCATGCTAAAAAATAAAACATAATCCAAATAAATTGAACCATTGTAACAATTGAAGAAAAACTAAGAATAAAAAGAAACGAATAGGAAACTGAAGATTTGTTAGATCTTCAATCTTCAAGCTTACACAATCTTTCTTGCTTTCTTGACTATTTTATGGAAAATTTTCTGCAAATAAAACCTAGTTAAAACCTCCTTTATGAATGTTTTGAAAGTCCCTTTTTATAGCCTCCAAAAAGACCTAAATCTAACAAAAAACGAATAAGGAAAGTTGGGATATCGAAATGGTGTTACAGCACCCCAACCTCTGGTTGATGTATGGCATTTATTCTTCTCACGGTGCCACGGCACTAGCTTCCTGGCATCATGGCCTTTAGCTCTCAGATATCAATACAATGCCTCTTCTTTTGACGGTGTCCCAATGCCCAAAGGGTCTATTTTGCCTTATGCTATCTCTATTGCACTGCTCCATTTTGTGATGTGATTTTCTCCGCTATCTATGTCGAATTGGGCAAAGTGATAAACATGATAGTTGAAGCCTTATCTCTTATATTTCCAATGGCTTAAGAATCACATCAATTGGACTTTTGATATGAGAGTTATGCTGGAAACAATATAGCATGCATAGAAGATGCATTAGCCATGCCTGTAGTATTCATCACTAACTGCAATCTTTTCAATTGGGAACATTTAAAAGCAATAAGCTAAATAAGTAATTGTTGGTATATGCCCTTGAGTTAATTAGATTGGTCAAAGAATATATATTTTCATTTAATGCATATTTAATCGCTTAATTATATGTGATAGAGGTTTTCTTTCATGTTAGTACAATAATAAAGAGTTATTAAGTACTAAATGGATGAAGCTGATGGAACATAAAAGCCTTGCAAGAGAATTGTAAAGTTGTTACAATTATGAGATCACTATGATCAAAGTCATGTTCTTGATCATTGTATTGTCAAGATAGGGCATTGACAATGGTCAAAGACTGGTACATGCTAAGCCTCCTTACTTAAGAAGTAAGCAAGTGATCTCATAGATTGAAGTATAAGGGATACCCAAGGATAACATGTAAGTGCTTGTTAAAGAACAAGTTCACTAAATATGACCCGCTATGAGAACTCCATTTAGTATTTCACTCAGTGTCTATGAAAAATGTTCTCATGTGATAGTCAACTAGTCCTTAGATTTGAGACACCAGGTCATCTTGTATGGGGAATGACATACTTTTAGTTCGCCTTTACTGGTTTGGAAGCAACCAAATGCCTAAACAAAGTGTTTTTAGGTATGCCATTGAGCATGCGAAGGTGAATGATTGGTTAAGAGAGGATTCATCACCCCAAGTGATATGAAGGGATGTATCTCACTTGTTTTCAATTCTTAGTTAACTTGTATAAAGTTTTTGGCCAAAGAGTGATGAATTTGAGGAAAGTTTGTTTCCTAAATTCATAAGGTTAGTCATGAATTATGAGAACTAATATAGAATGTCATAAGTAAACACCGAGCCATGCTTAATGACATATCCAAGATATTTGATGAAAGGACTGTATTGCATTGAGAGGCTTATCATTGAAGGGCTTTGTCAAATTCTTTAATTGACTCTCTAATATTTGGATGGTCATGATGTATTGCTAGATGCTGTTCATGATCTATAAATATAAATTAATTATGAAATTGATATTTGATTAGGATTTATATTTATTTCCAACATGTTAGAAGCTTAATGGGTCACACACATTAAGTG
>NW_018397276.1:2229914-2230000 GCF_002168275.2 Theobroma umbraticum
GATTAAATAAAGATAATTAATTAAGTTGGACTTAATTGAATGAGACCAAACCAAAGTGGAGAATTAATTAAGTTCTCAAAGACTTA
>NW_018397276.1:2230010-2230165 GCF_002168275.2 Theobroma umbraticum
AATACAACTATTGTATTTAGGGTTGCAACTTAGTTTGGCTATATAAATATATCATATTAGCAAACTAAAACTCTAAGCTTCCAACTACTTTTCGGCCGTTCCATAAAATAAGAAAAGAAAAATAGTTTTCTTTGTTTGACAAAAATAAGATTCGA
>NW_018397276.1:2230182-2256758 GCF_002168275.2 Theobroma umbraticum
TTTGTTTTAGAAACAAAGCTTGCTAGCATAAGTAAAAATCCTATCTTGGAGAAGGTCTTATTTAGTCATAGTGTGGATTACTGTTAGAGGCCAAACATTTGGGTGACTAAAGATTTGACATATCCAAAGGTGAAAAAGCAAAGATTTTGATTTGGTTGGCTCTTGATTACAATACCTAGAGCAAGGTATGTGACTCTTAAACTTATAAATATTCATAATTAATTTGAAAGTTACATAAAAAACACGAACATTAATCTTGTAGGATTCGACTGTTTCTCTGATTAAATGCTAGTTTATTATTCTATTACATTATATTTTAATTTATTGATTATTTTTAAGTTTGAGTATGAGGTCGAATCCCAGTAGTAATAACTAAACTAAACGCAATTAAATAGAAAATTAAACTAAAATAACTTAGCAAGATTTAAACTAAATTAAGACAAATAACTAAAAATTCCTAATTTCGAACCTAAATCTTAAGAACTTAATTAATGTAGTACCTAAAATGTGGCACAATAACTCTATGTAATAAAATTATCACTGGTTTATTGGGTGTCCTCTCATTTAATCTACACCGCACAAGCTCTATACTCATACTCAGCCACAAACACCTTTTTTTAAGGGTGTGGATACCACTAGACCTTGCTTTTCCTTGAAACACTTTAGACCCATCTTAGATGCAAAATATGGAGATAGAAAATAATTGGTAGCATCGGGGTCATAAAATACGCGTGCATCAATAATTCATATGGGTAATATATCTATAACCACTATATAGGATGCTTGTGCATTCTGTTGAGTGAAAGAGTAAACCTTATCTTGTTCATGACCAGTGATACATTAAGCTCCTAATCATCTGCCTTTTGATAAGTTACTAATACTTTTAGGTTTTTCATCCTTTTTGATAGGTTGTGTGGTAATGTGAAGGGCAAGCAGAGCTAGCTGTGCATGTCCTTGTGATTGTTGTCCCTTCGGACAGTCTCTCTTTATGTGTCTTGGTTGTCCACAAGTGAAGCACACTTTTTGTGAATGGTAACATTGCCCCTTATGGCTCTTGCCATAGGTTAAGCAAGATTGTATAATTTGCATGATCTGCCTAAAAGACCGCGACTAGGGAGAATGTGTTACTTTCCTATCATTTTTGCTACTAGTATCCTCAAAATGATTCCACTGCTAGGATGGTTGTGAGCCTCCACTGGCCTTGGCAGCTTGTCACAACCCATTTTTTGGGGCCCGTTATCGGCGATAGGACCTATGTGGGTATGGCCCTCTAGGCCCAAGCAAACCTTTTGATCAACATGTGTGAGCTAGTTATCACAACATCCATTCATACAATCATATAACTTATATATATATATTAATACATGCATGTGTGCCATCACACAGTTATGGAACTTCGCAACAAAGTTGTGGAAATGCTTTCATTCATAAAACAACAACTGTTTAATATATATCATATTAACATGTAAAATGCACTATTTGATGACCACATAGCCATTTAAGCCATCATATATCTTATTTGTATAAATCCATACAAGTATAATGCCAAACAATGGCTTCATAATGAAAACATATTTAGTATCTTGCAAAGTTGTGATCACCTACCAAGAAAGAACGGGATCTCGTCTCTATGACAATGGTGAAATCTAATCACTAATCTACAAAAGAAATGGGAAACTAACTTGTGAGTGAATATGGGAAGGGGAAAAGCCAAAGTGGAAGAGTTTTTAAAATACCTCAAACTTTGCAAAAATAACATGAAAGCATCATTATAGTCTCTTTCAAATACTTGAATAATGTTGCTTAGGGTCATTTCTCATGAATACAATTGAAATAAAAGGTATATAAACCTCTAGATAAAAACAAGTTTATAACTCTAAGTACAAGGTCATTCGTGAGGAGAAAACATGAGGTTCTATACCTTGGGTACCAACACCTTCACCGTGGGTGTCAATCCCTTTCTTTTATATAGAGCTAAACTATAGATATTTTCCATCACTTTTAAGTATCTAAATTTCCTTTTACACTTAGGAGCAATCTTGTAGCCTAAGATTCACTTGGATTAAACCATGTTCCATTGATTCTCAATTACTTTATACCATATTTTAATCATAACAAATTTGTAACTTTCCTAGAGTCTAACCTTTAGAGTCTTTCTAAGAAAACAACAAGGATTACAATACTTAGAAGTGGTAGTCATGCTCCAACTCAAAGTAGATATGGTTTAATCCCCATTATCTTGGATTACAGTTTGCTTATATGAGTGGCATTCGACCTCACTTGTATTGAAAATAATCGCTTAATCACCACAATCTTGATTTTCTTTATATGTGTGGTACCTGCCCCACATCTCACTCTTACATGTGTGTGGTACCTACCCCACATCAAGGTCTTATATGTGTGTGGTACATGCTTGTAAAACCCCTAACTTTGATTACTTAGGTAAATTGGATAAGTAATTTGGTGAGCTTAGGAAATGCTTTTGCAAACTTAAATTCTTTCATTTATAACCTTGAGAACCCATCAATTAAAGACTTGAAGGTTGGTAGAAGGAGTAAGATTGACTTGGTGTTTAACAAGATCACTTTTTATAAGTTAGAGCTAGGAAGGTTAATCTTCATGCATGGAGGGTCGATCCCTAGATGCTAGTTTGAGCAAAATATATTCTAGAAATGTAGGGATCAACCTTTTCCCTTTAAAAGGTTGATTCTTAAGTCTTAGAAGATGGACAATAGGGTTTTGACTTTTGAAGATTGACCCCTACCCTTTTAAGGGTCGATCCTTGGACACCTTATAGAAAATAAAACCTTTAAACTGAGCCACCTTTTACTCTTTCTCTTTTCTTTGCTTTTCCTTCCATTTTCTCTCAAATTCTCCACTTCTCAAGACCTTTAAACTCCATTATTAAACCTTTATCTTCAAGAGTTAAGGGTAAGGATTTCTAACACATAAATCTCTTTTAAACATGGGTTTCAAGTTTCTAACCTTCTTTTCCTTTAAACCCAAATTTTCTGCCTATGTTTTTCAAGTTCTGGCTAGAATCTTTGTGTAAAAGCTCACCAAGGTAAGGCAAGGTGCAAGTTAAGTGTCACATTTTGTTTTTAAGGGATTGTGATCGGTACTAGGTCTTACGTGGGTACGACCCACTAGGTTTTAGTAAGCTTTATATCTATTTACCGTTCCTTATTCATTCAAACATGGACTTGTTATCCGCTATAACCATACATAAAAGTAGTTAATATAAACAATCTCATATGTCCATGCATAGGCACCATCACATTTTTATGGACTTTCTCAACAAAAAGTGTGGAAGTGCATTCTTTCATTTAAAGCATCTGCATAACATATATTTTATATGAATAGTGGAAATGCACCCATGGTGCTTATGTGGGCCTTTAAGCCATCATCCATCACATATATACAATCCTATATAAATATAATGCCATTCAATGGCTTCACGGTTAAACTTAGTCAAGTATTTGTAAACAAGAAAAGTAAAGATCGACTCATCAATGGAACATGACTCGACTCTCTAGGTTGCAAGCGACTGCTAGAACACCTATCAAGAAAGAATGGATCATGTCTTTGTGACACGAGTTGCTATATACCTCTACTTAGTGATTAGAAAAAAATGGAAAACTAACATGTAAGTCACAAAGACTCCATGAGTGAATACGGGAAAGGGACAAGCCAAGGGGAAAAGTTTTGGCATAAACATATACTTTGCAAAAACAACATGCATTTCATAATCTCATTATAAAATTGTTAGTAGTATAAGCTTAAAGCAATATATATCATGAGGGAGGTGAACTAGTATTTAAGAAAAATCCTTTCAAAACAAGTGTAAAAATCAAATCTTTTGGCAACCAAAATTCTATCTATCAAAACAAAGTAAAATATTTTCCTCGGGCTAATGCTAGTAGTAAATCACAATGTGAAAAACTAGAATCAAGACACAAATTTTATAGTGGTTCGACTTTTTCTAGTGCCAAAATCCACTCCCTTAAAAACCAAGGATTTTAAATCCATTCAAGGAAATGTGCATTTTATGGGATCAAGCATTAAACCCTCATAGTGCTTTTTCACATGAGAAAGTGAAACCCTCAACACGTTTTTTCATGAGAGCAAGTGTAATCCTTAACAATGCTTTTTGATGGAGCAAGCAGAACCCTTCAACAGTGATTTTTAATGGGCTCAACAATAAAGCCATAAATAGTTGTTCAAGGTTAAGCTAGAACTTTTACAAGATGAGTAAAAGAATAGCATGAATACCTCTACAAATGCTAGGTGCAAAAGGTTTAAGCTTTGTGTATGAAGAGAAGAAATAATCTCACAGATTTCAGCTCAAGGATTTTCAAATAAGCGAGTAAGGTTCTACAGCTTTTGAATGCTTGATGGAAGACTAAGATGAAGGCTAGAGAGAAAAGATAGGCTTAAGAGTCTTTCTAGGGTATTGAAATGAAGTGTTAGTCTTTTTTTTTTGTCTTCAAAAAGACTCAAAGGCAACTTTTTATAGTTGGAGTGAAGTTTGGAGCCGTTAGACACAAGTTTGAATTAAAGCTGGTCATTGATGAAGCTTGAGGGTTGATTACATGTTTTTAGGGTTGACTATATTCTTCAAATTTCTCAAATTAGGGTTCCATAGTCAAGTATAACCTTCCTCTACTTGATACAATTCCTGAGTGCATGTGTTTTGCAAATAGGGGTTGAGGTAGTTGACTATGGTGAAGCCAAGGTTAACTATGTCTTTTATTTTCCCTCTTTTTCATGTTTTAGGCTTGCCAGGGTCGAGCATAGAAGAGCTAGGGTTAACTATGTTAGTGTAATTCTTCAATTTTTTGAACTTTCTGCTTCAGGCTTGACTACAGACACACCAAGGTCGATTTGGTTTTGTATTCTCTAAGTTTTCCACTCATTCTACCTTTGGATTGACTTGAGCCACTCTAAGGTTGACTCTTGACTTGTGTCTTAAGGATTCCTTTACTTTTTGGTGCCTCTCTTCAGTTATTTCTTCCTTGCCTTGTTCCTATAATCAAATAATAATTCAAGGCATGTATGCTTTTTGTTTACTTAGTTGAATATCCATTGTTTGGAAGCTTTTATAATATTTTCAAATGATGCATGGCTTTTCAAACAATTTTTTGGCTTTAGGGGATGAAAAATATTATTGAGACAATTTCAAATGGTTGACATTAAACTCAAGATATCATGCAATTTTTTATGAAAACATGATCTAACTCAAGGCTAACAATCTTCCCTTTTTTGATGTGACAAAAATGTGAGTATATTACATTTGAAAGTTCTTGAAACCTCCCCCTAATTCTATTAGTTTCCATGCCTTAGTTTTGAAGGCATTGAAGCAATAAGTGAGAAGGGTATAAGATATGAATAAGAACTTTAAAAATTCTCTCCCTCCACTTATGCATGAAGTTAAAATATGTTTTCAAAAATTCAACTTTAAATAATACAAGAGCATTTCAATGTGTTCATAAACCTTCTCTCCCTTTCTGTTATATAAAAAAGGAATAGATATGTGAGCTTTAAACACTTAAACTCAAGAGGCAATGGTTAAAGAAAATCATCAACTATCGATAAACATTAAGGCCAATAATAATAATAATCTCTAACTATCAATCCAAAGTCATGAGATATATTTCTATGCAAGATATTCAATCTAGAAAAAAAGAAATATATCCATTCATCAAAATTAGAAAGTAATAGATCAAGATATATTTCCAATCAATATGTATCCAAACAAAGCAAAAGGAAATATATTCATTTAACATACTTAAGAAGCAATAACAAATATATTTTCAATTAAGAATGTTTAAGCAGAGTATGAGAAAATATATTTATTTAGCATAACTTAAGAACATCATATATTAATACCAAGAATGCCACACACACACACACACTGATATATATATATATATAAGCAAAATCATGTGAGAATTACATCTTTTAATTTCATAAAAAATATGCATATGTATGAGTGAGATGTTTGCAACTTACATACTAATATGTTTACATATTCATGCAAACAAATAATCAAGTACCACATTGAGTGCACACAACTAATTATGCAAATATATTCACAAATGTATACATAGCCAAGTATAGTAAGGGGTGTAGAAATCATCATTTAAGTACAAATGTGAGACATTTTTAAGACAAGTTTCATATGGTGTTTAAGAGATGTTATCAATAAAGAAGCACACCATTGGTTGAGATTTTACCAAGCTCTTTGTTTGAAGATTTCTAGTTTTAATAATCATAGGACAAATCATAGGACAATGTCAATCAACTCCTTCTTGAACTTTCATTAGATTGCTTCCAGCAAGGAGAAGTGGTTAAATAGTTAATCACATTAAAGCATAATCTTACCTTCCCTTAGACGGATCATGTGACAAATGTGGGAATAAATCAACAGCATACAATAAATAAGTATTACAATGGATATTCGATATGTTAATCAAATGCTCAAGCATTCATGGAACTAGAAAAATATGGGTATTTGAATAAATATTCAATATATGCTTCAAACATTCATAATTTCAAGAAGTGTATGCACATTAGTTCTAATGCATGTCCATGATATCATTTTTCATTAAGCATCTTTTTCAAATTCATCATGCATGGTCTAAGCACTATCAATCAAATATTTTAAAGAAATTCTCTAAATCATATTAGAATAGCAATTTGAGAGAGAATTTTCTCAACAATAGCATGTCATCATGAGAATATTATCATTTAGCCCTTTTGGTAATATCTTTTCCACAGTATTTTCAAGCAAGCCTTTTAATAAGTGTTCTCTTAATCATGTATAAACTATCAATCCAAGGAGAAGTTTTCTCATCAAGGCAATATCATAATCAATAAAGCATTGCTAAGGTATTTTACACTTGTTGTAATCATACATAATGGTATTATGATCAAGGAAGCACAAACATGATTACAAGAAATAGAATGGCCATCTTCAGTAATTACTATTCCAATTTTGCTCAATGAAATGCAAGCATAATCTCAACTTATTAAAATTATATAGACATATACCAATGAAAGATATCTAGCGCTGGAGTTTAAGATATATATTATTTCTTAATTGATCAAGATTTATGACTGATACCAATTGTTATTAAATGATTGAAAATAAAGCCCTTAGGTCATGAATATATTCATAGTGAACATCAAACATTAATGAATACCAATTGAGCATTCAATTGATAACTTATAAGCTCAAATTTGATGAACACATAAAGTCTAGATCATGTAAATATTTAAGCTCATAGAAGACATAGCTAACATCAAGCACATAATCAAAAGATATTTCGTCTATGTCAACACAATATAAGTCAAAATCAAACTGGACCTGAGTTATGAAGTTAAGCATTAGAAGTAATTCTGTTAAGTCAAGTTCTAGACTCCATTTACTAAGGTCAAGCAAGATTAAATGTCATGTAATCATGTGACTTGACCAAAATAGTAGATGAACCAAAAAATATATTTTTCATGATGTTCAATGAGTTTATCATAATCAATTCATAGGCCCAGACAATAATTCAATCTAGAAAAAATATGTAAGCACAATCATGAAGCATATTTCAAGAATTGATTCTTGACTATGTATTTGAACATTCAAATTCTCTTGGAGATAAAATTAAGCATTTATGAATATGGACATGAGGATTAATACGATCAATATGAGTGCCAAGTTTGGGAATAAACAATTTGTAAATTACTAATAAGATTACCCTTAAGCACACAAATAGCTTTAAACTCATTTATAAATTTATGCCTCTAATATGCTCAATCATGCTCAAATCATATCATCAACATCGAACCTTTTATGTTCAAGATCATGCCCAAAAATTATTTGTACTTAAAGAAATTATAGGAATTCAAGGCATGAGAGAATTTATGTAAAAATGATTTTCAACCAATTAAAATTAATAAAGCTCAATTATATTAGCAAGCTATTTTCTCAAGAGATATGAATAACTTTTGTCATGGGTTGAGGGTATATTCAAGATCAAACATGAATGCATACTCAATTTATACTTCCTTCAAGATTATGCAATTTACAGTATGCATCATATTTGAAGTAATTTTGCATAATCAAGATTTATCGATAAAGCTCAAAGGAGAGTAAACAAGAAATTATGTAGTTAATATTCAACCAAAAATAGGGAAAGAAATGTTCAATAAGGAAAAGCAAACAACTTGAGAAATCAAGCAAAATCAATTCAATTTAAGAGAATAAAGACAAATAACTAAAAACCTCAATTAAGTAAGTAACTTTTGGCATAGGAATCACCCATTTTCTTGTATGTGTCTAAAGAGCATTCAATCTTCAAGAGCTTGTTCCTCCTCACTCAAGCACACTTATAAGAGACATTCTCATTTGATTTTTGGTATCCAAATTTCTTTGGATCCTTAAAGGTTAGTCTTATTACATATAGTTCCTTTTGGAACCCATACTTATCTAATCCTATAAGATAGATGTTCTCTAATAGGACAAGTGAATGAATTACGACCATGAAATTTACAATACTACATTTGGTCATCTTTGAAATTTGGGAATTCATGAAAACTTTTTGCTTTTCATTTGTCAAATCTTCAAGCTTCATTTTTATATCTAAATTCTCTTTTTCTGAAACATTAATTTTCTTATGGCAAGCTTCAAAATTAATTTTCAGTTTTTCATTTTCTTTTTCTTAACCATTTTTAGCCTTCATCAAGAATTCATATTTAACACTAAGTTTTGAAATAATTTTCTTGCATTGCAAATTCATTTTCTTAATTTCAAAAGCTAATTCTTCAAAGGCATCTTGCAATTCACCAAAAGTATAATCATTTTCATGATGAGTATCAAGATAATATAAAGGGTAGAAAATACCTTGTAGTCATGAAGTGCCATGAGGCAAAGATTTGAAACCTTATCATCCCTTCATCTTGTGAGTCATCACTATCACTCCAAGTTGCTGTCATTGCTTTCTTGTTAAAGTTCCTTGAAGTGCTTGTCTTGTTGGGGCATTTATATTTGGTGTGTCCCAACTTCTTGCAATCATAGCATATTAAGTGATCTCTTGTATGCTCTTTTTAGGCTGATCTTTCTTTGTAGGTCTCTTATTTCTAAAGTTTTGTTTCATAAGTCTATTGAACTTCCTAGCTAACATAGCTATGTCCTTTTCATTCTCATTGTCACTCTTGGTGCTTCTTTCTTCTTCCTCTACTATAGGCTTAAGGGCTATCCTTTTTTCTTAATGTCCTCATTTTTTAACTCTTATAACTTACTTTCATGTTTTAAGGTCATCTCATAGGTGAGTAGGAATCATACTAGCTCTTTTAACTTAATGTTGTTAAGGTTTCTAGCTTCTTTTATAGCCGTTACTTTGGGTCTATAAGATCTAGGTAGGTTGTAAAGGATTTTCTTGACAAGTTGAGCATTGGGAAAGTCTTTCCTTAAAGCCTTCAAACCTCTGACAATGTTGGTAAATCTTTCCAACATCTCATTTATGGACTCACCTTCTCTCATCCTAAAAAGCTCATAGTCATGTGTAAGTAATCCAATTTTTGATTCCTTGACTTGGTTAATCCCTTCGTAGGTAGTTTCTAAGGTATGCCAAATTTTATTTTGCATTTACACACATGGATACTTTATTAAATTTAGTAGCACCTAGGGAGCAAAGTGGAGTGTTATATTCTTTGTAGTTGATTTGAATCAATTTGTTATCCTTATCACTCCGCTCATATATAGTCTTAATCACTATTTTGCTACTTATTTCATTGTATAAGATATGTGGACCATCTAATTTAACATTCCAAACATCTGAGTCCATTGATTGTATAAACATTTCCATTTGTTTCTTCCAATAATGTAGTTTATACGTACAAAGAGTGGTGGCCTTTGGCTTAATTTCCCTTCACTAAGCATGATTGTCGCAACTTCCATTTTGATAATTTTGAGCTTCTACTATAGATAACTCAAGGTTCTTAGAGCTGCAAAAATTGAATCCTAGCTTTGATACCAATTGTTAGTAGAATAAGCTCAAATCAATATATACCAAGAATGGCGGTGAATTGATATTTAAGAAAAATCCTTTTAAACCAGGTGTAAAAATAAAATCTTTTTACAATCATAATTTTTTTTTCTGTCAAAACAAGGTAAAAGATTCTCCGAAGGCTAATGTAGGCAATAAATCACAATGTGAAAAATTAGAATAAAGACAAAAGGATTTTATAGTGGTTTGACTTTTTCTAATGTTTACATCCACTCCCTTTGAAACCAAGGAATTTCAAATCCACTCAAGGAAATGTTCTTTTTATGAGATCAAGCATTAAACCTTCACAACGTTTTTTCACTGGAGCAAGCAGAACCCTTCAACAATGGTTTTTAACGGGCTCAACTATAACCCTACAAATAGCTTTTCAAGGTGAAGCTAGAACATTTACAAGATGAGTAGAAGAATAGCAAGAATGCCTTTACAAAGGCTAGGTGCTAAAGGTTTAAACTTTATGTACAAAGAGAAAAAATAATCTCACAAATTTCAGCTCAAGGATTTTCAAATGAGTGAGTGAGCTTTTAAGGCTTTTGAATGCTTGATGGAAGACTAAGATGAATGCTAGAGAGAAAAGATAAGCTTGAGAGTGTCTCCGAGGCTTTTAAATGAAGTGCTGGTTTTCTCTTGTCTTCAAAATGACTCAAAGGTGACTTTTTATAGCTAGATTAAAGTTTGGAGCTGTTAGACACAAGTTTAAATTAAATTTGGCTATTGTTGACGTTTAAGGGTTGACTACAATGCTCTTAAGGTCAACTATGTTCTTCAAATTTATCAAATTATGATTTCATAGTTGAGTATAACTTTTTTATTCTCGATTTAATTCCCAAGAGCATTTTTTTGAGAACCTTGGTTGAGGTAGTTGGCTATGGTGAAGCTAGGGTTGACTATGTCTTTCATTTTCCCTCTTTTTAATACATCATGCTTGCTAAGGATGACTATAGAAGAGTCAGGGTCAATTATGTTTATGTAATTATTTAATTTTGGTCTTTCATTTTCCTTCATTTTAATGCTTCAGGGTCGACTATAGACATGCTAGGGTCGACTATGCTTTGTATTCTTCAAGATTTCCACTCTTTTTGCCTTCAGATCTACTTGGGCTTCTTTAAGGTTGACTTTTGACTTGTGTTTTAAAGATTCTTTGACTTTTTGGTGCCACTCTCTAGCTATTTCTTCCTTGCCTTGTTCCTAGAATCAAATAATAATTCAAGGCATGTTTGCTTCTTGTTTACTTAGTTAAATATTCATTGTTCGAAAGCATATGAGATATTTTTTAATGATGCATGGCTTTCCAAAGAATTTTGTAACTTTAGGGGATGAAAAATATGATTGAGATAATTTCAAATGGTTGACATTAAACTCAAGATATCATGCAATTTTTGTCAAATTAGAACATTATTTAACTCAAGGCTAACAAAAACTTTTGCATAGTTCACTAAACATTATTTCAAATCATTTTCTCATAAATGCAATGCAAATCCAAGTTGACAACCATTTGGATAACAAGTGTGAAATTCCATATACCAAAACATTTATGAGTAGAAAATAAGAGATTTCCTTTCCTTTTTGGTATTGATACTATTCTTGCATTCAAATCCCATAAAGTAGGTGCCATTCATTGCATTTAACTCTGGACATTCTCTCACGACCCAAACCATGACAATGCACAAGCCTAGCAGGGAAGCCCACTAGACCTGAGCAAGCCTCAAAGTTCAAAATCATATTACACATATGGCAAGGGATTTATAATCAAATATTTATAATAATTTCAAACATAATACATTATCCCTGGCATACAATCCATATAAATATTCAAAAAGCCATATGTTGGCCATTCAAATTTAGTTCGTACATAACAACCCTTACATATAGGTTCAAATGGCATATTGTGCCTACATACATTGAAGCCAACTATATGTGAAAGCTTGTGATGGACTCAACGGAGTAACCAAAACGGAGGATCTATTAGATGCCAAAATCAGTCTATCTATTGACGACCATTACCACGCTCCTTCGTGGTTTATTTATCTACACATGGTACACAAATGGGTAAGTACTATAATGCTCAGTGAATGTTAGGAATTTTGAGAATATGGTGCCTTGGAAAATAAGTATATTCTCATTATTAATTTTATTAAATTTATTTGTAATGAAAGTACATTTTGATAATAAGACGATGAGTTTGTTTTAAGTAGGCATTCTTTATCTAGTTATTAAAGTACCATGATACTATTAAGATATTAAAATACATTTGTATGAAGAGTCATACACAGGAGACATATATTTTAATTGACTTTAAAAATTGTTCACAGCCATATAATAACGTTGGTCACTTTATTGTGTTAAGGTTGTTGTGTCTAGATTACTTCCAATGAAACAAATGTGATTTATTTCAAGGGAACAATGAGTCTCAAATCATCGAAATGGTTGACTTTGAGCAATGACACTATAACATGAATTGGAATCATGTAAGAATCGAATTTAAGTTTAACCGTTACTTAAATCTTGATCTCACACTTATGCATTTTCTTATAGTAGAATTGAAATCCTAATGGATAATGGACTCGTGTTTAATCTCCTTATAATCTTTTATTTAACATGAGCATGGTCATCATAAAACGTTGATCTAGACTCCGTATTTTTGGCTGATAATCGACATGAGCATCTGAGAACATATATCTAAATAATAGAGTTCATAGCATTAACATCATTTCTGTTGATTTCAAGAAGATTGGTGATTAATCTGGGCTCAGTGCATTGATGAATTAGCTACTTATCACACATAGATACTCAAAAGCTTAGATCTAGAGTGTTGAATCACTAATTGGATGAAATTTGAGACTAGGGGACAAAATTAACATAAAAGGTAAAACGTTAATTTCACCTTTTGTCATTGGATGGTTATGAGGGTTCACAATATAATGTTTGCTATTGGACAAATAATAATTAATATCAAGTATTAAATTATTTCTTGTAATTATAGTTAATCCAAGAGTGCAACTATGAATCTATGGTGGAGTGATTTCGTGGTTAATAAGCTTGAATTAATTTTTAATGAGATTAAGAATAAGTCTAAGTTTATTAAAGCTTGGAATATCTATGTCCAAATAGATTCTCCACTTAGCTTCATAGAATTCAACTTGTTTAAGTTGAAATGCATGTTTTATTTGATTAATTAAATTGTGTACAAAAATGGAACATGTTTGTCTTAATTTAGACAAGAATACATGCTTGGTCTTAATTTAGACAAGAAATATGTTTGTCTTAATTTAAGACAAGAAAAATATTTTTTTCTTAATCTAGACAAAAAAACATATTTGTCTCAATTAAAACAAGATAAATATTTTTGTCTCAATTAAAGACAAGAGTTGTCTTAAATTAAGACAATGTTAGAAGGATTCTTGCAAAATGAATCTAGACATCCATATTGATAAAAAGAGACCCCAAGTTTGACTATCACTCTTTTATTTATTATTAATTCTTTTTAAATAAAGATGGATTATAATAAAATAAGCGTGATTATTCAATAAGGAGTTTTATTTTATCAAGAACTTTAAATAATAATTAAGAAATTAAATAATTTATACTTTCATTTTAATTTTGATCGTTATGGAGCATATTTGATGCTTCCATAACTCTAAATGGATGGTTAAGATAGAGTCAAAGGTGTTTGATTTTGATTAGACCTTTGAGGCAAGAGTTTTAATAAAAAGAGAAAAGATTGGAAGAAATGAAACAAACGTACTTTTTCTTGAAAACGTTTCAACCGTCACTTCTCTCCTCCTTCTTCAAACTTTGCTGTATCTTTCTTCCTTTCTCCCATTCTTGGCTGAATTTTATGAGAGAAAATAGCAATTAATTTTTAGGAAGAAAAGAGAGACAAAATCGGTTGCCATCTTGTAGTCTAGTATTTCACACCTTGTCCACTCAAGGTTCAAGTTGAAAGCGTTCTTGAAGAATAAGTGGTAAACTTGTTTGGTCAAGAAATCATTCATTGGTGTGGTGGTGTCCAAAAATAGGAATCTCAAAATAAAAGGTATGTTTGTTTTTACTTAATAAATTCTTTTATTTTTGGATGTGATTATGTTACTTGCAATAAGAATGATGTGTGTTTTTGTTTGTGCAATTAGATTGCTTGCTTCCTTTATAAAAGAATTTTTTTGAAATCCATGCTTTACACAATCACATGAATCCATTAAGATCCTGCTCCAACAATTGGTATTAGAGCAAGGATTATTGCGAGTTTTGTTTCCTATATTTATTTTGCATCGTTGGCACCTTTGCATATACTTAACTATTTTGATGCGATCAATGTATGGTTGTATGTTTTAATGCATGATTCAAGGTTTTTGCCATATTAATTGTCCTAGAAAATTTTGCATTTGACATTTTTCTTTTGGTTTTGTAACAAGAAGGGTGGCCTATCATCGCCATGTTTCCTTCTTTATTTTTTTATTTTTTTATTTTTTCTTAGATTTATGTAACTAGGAAAAGCCATGTAATTTTAGTATTACTTGATGTATTTGGTATATCCATGGAGAAGGCAGTTCAAAGCCAAAAGGAAAAAGGTAATTAGGTAATTTTTGGTCTCTTTAATTTTTTTTATGACTATTCATATTTTTTTAAGAAAAATGAGTTTTTCTTGTATCAATTTTTTCAAAGAAAAAGAGTTTTTCTTATATTAAAATTCAATTATTATAAAAATATATATAAGTGTAGTAGCAAGTGTTGTCGCAAAGCAGCAGCCCACCCTTGGGCTATTGGGCAACAACCTATTAGGGTGGGCCCCTTTCTAATTTTTTTAATAAATTAATTTTTTAAAAAGAAATTATATAGCTATATATTCTTAAAAATTTTTTGAAATTTATTTTTTTAGAAAGTTAATTTATTTTAATATTGGATTGAAAATTATTTTATTTTGGTATTAATGAATGAGAATAATTAATTGGACAAATAAAATTATTTTCTCAAATTGGGATAAAATTAAAATTAAAATTAGAGATTTTAAATAGTCATAAAATTCAACAGAGTGCCAAATGGATGTGATCTTAACAAACGGAAGCAAGCAAGATTGAAGAGAATTACAAGTTGTAATTCTTTTGTTTATTATACTTTTCCTCGATGGACATTAATGTGACTTATTATTATTATTATATATATTTATATGTATCTATATGAATGATATTTGATATTATTTGTATGCTTGAAAACATGTCATCTAGAATTAAGGTGCTAACTTTTCTTAAAGAATGCCATGCATACATTATGTATTTTAGTATAAAAGGAGTTTTATGCTATGAGAGTCATAAATAATATAGGAAAATAAATTACATCTAGACAAGATGGTAATAATTGAGGGAGGGGGGATTCGAACCCTACTCTTTAGGTAAGGGAATAATGCACCAACCAGTAAGCCAAATGCTCGAGTGCTAACTTAGCCTATAATTTGAGTAGGATATTCTAAATATGCATATAGAAAATCTATTAAAAAATCAATGAAAACCTTAAGGATAAAAATATTGAGTGGGAGAGGATGTTAGTAATCCTAGAGGCCGCGGTCTGTATTGTTGGCCCACTGGCATGTGAAATATGTCACTCCCTACAGGCGGACATGAATCTAGATCATGACAGACTGGGTCTCTGAAAGGATAAATCCTTTTATGTGTATTATAAAGTGAGACCTCCCATAGAGTCTCACTAAGTTAAGAGCTTAAAAGAATGAAATAATGGTTGTTACACTCAACATGAATTTACTATTAACCTGCCTACAGTAGCTCTATTAGTAAACTTCGTGGATCAAATGAAGGTGCTCCGTAACCATGTTAGGTATGAAGATGTTGGGCAACATAGTTAAGTGGGAAGGTTCTAGTTTGCTTGAAAGGTAAATGACCATCGAACTAATAATACAATTTATAGGGTTTTATATATTGTCATAATGCATACATGCATCATGAAATGTTCAAACTCCATAAATAACTAGTATGCTTACATAATTTCAAATGTACTTTCTAAAACATATTTGGATAACAAATATGAATCCACTTTCAAATTTGTTGAACAAATGCACTCTGAATGGTGATAACTACATTGAATGGAAAAGAAACCTTAATATCGTCCTTAATTATGACAAGATCACATGGGTTCTTTCTGACCATGAGCCTGGAGCACTAACTACCCAATCTACTCCACAAGATATCGAATATCATAAGAAATGGCATGATGTAACTGACTTGGCTAAATGCCATATATTGGCCTCTATGAATTGTATATTGCAAAAGTAGCACAAAGGCATCGATAATGCTGTTGACATAATGTTGCACCTACATGAGATGTTTGGTACAAAAATAAGGTCTGTTAAGGTGAAAGCAATCAATGTTTTTAAGGACTTTAAGCAGAAACCTAGCGATCCAGTCAGAGATTACATGTTGAAAATGATCTCTTGTTTCAATAAGGCAAAACTAAATGGTGCTGAGTTAAATGTGGAAACACAAATATCAATGATTGTTTATAGCTTGAATTCATCATTTTCATAGTTCAAATTGGATTACGAACTTGACACTAGGGATTACACCTTAAGTGGGCTAATGAATGATCTCCAAAATGCGGAGGAGGTTCTTGATTTGAAAAAAAAAAAAGCCTGAAGCACATATAGTTTCCACTTCTAAGCCCAAACCCAAGGGTAAAAAGAAGATAGCTAGAAATAAAAAGAATTTTAAGGGCTCAATGGGAGCAAAGAAAAAGCCCATGAAGAAAAATACTGCTTTAAAAGATAACATTAAAGGAAAATGTTTCCATTGTGGTGTGAAAGGACATTAGAAGCGAAATTATAAAGTTGACCTTAAAGAAATCCAGAAGACGAAACAACGTATGGGTTTTCTAACTATGTCAGAAGCCTGTTTAGTGATTGATTCTATGGATACTTGTATAGTAGATTCTAGTGCCATTAACCATGTTTGTAATTCTTTACAAGGGTTTTAACAAAGGAGAAAACTGAGCAAAGTGCAGTTTCGGATGAGGATGGCAAATGACACATTTGTTTCAGCATTAGCTGTGGGAGCCATTATTCTTTAATTTCCTTGTGGTTGTAGCTTAGTTTTGGAAAATGTTTATTACATTCCAAAGACTTATAGTACTTTGATTTTTGTCTTTTGTTTAATAAAGTCTGGACATACAGTTTCTTTTAGTGAGACACTCACTATTTATTTGAATAAGGATTTTATTTGTTCCAGAATTGCAAGATCTAATCTTTATTCTCTTGAGCCTATGACTTATTCTGCAAATGCTTTAGCGACAATACGATTTAGAACTAAAAGAGTTAGAGAATTTAGCATAAATCAAAATTATCTGGTATCTGTGTTTAGGTCATATCAATCAAAATAGAGTCAATAGGCTTATAAAGGAAAATACTTTAATAGACATGGTTGAGGGTCCTTTGCCATTATGTGAGTCTTGTATTAAAGCTTAAATGACTAAAGGGCTTTTCAAGGTAAAAGGAAATAGAATGCTGAACGATCTAGACTTGGTTCACATAGATGTGTGTGGACCAACGAACGTAGAAGCTAGAGGAGGTTATGAATATTTCATAACTTTTATTGATGATTACTCAAGACATGACTCAATGTATTTAATGCAAAGAAAAAGTGAATCCTTTGAAAAGTTCAAAGAATTCAAAGTTGAAGTTGAAAAGCAACTAGGCAAGCCATTGAAACAACTTCGATCAGATTAGGGAGGTGAGCATTTGTTAGCACCGAGAACACCTTAACATAATGGTCTAGTTGAAAGAAGAAATATGACTCTTTTAGAAATGGTTAGATCAATGACGTCTTATGCTAACCTTTCAATATCATTTTGGGGATATTGTATGCAAACTGCTGAGTAGTTGCTCAATTTCACTCATTTTAAGGCTATGCCTAAGACACCAAAGGAGCAGTGGACAGGGCATAAATCCTCATTAGGTCATCTACGAACTTGGGTATGTAATGCACATGTCTTAAAGCCTGAGTTCAGAAAGATGGAACCTAAGACTGAGGTGTGCTTGTTTGTAGGGTATATAAAGTGTGCAAGAGGTTATTACTTCTATAGTCCTCAAGATAAAAAAGTTTTTGTTAGTACAAATGCCACTTTCTTAGAAGAAAAGTTTGTGAGAAATCACAAACCTAGAAGTAAAATTGTCTCAAAAGATTTGTCTGATCTTTCAGATTTAAGAGTTAATTCTAAAGAAGTCATAACATAGTCTAGTTCAAGGGTTAAAACAGAAACACAAACTGAACATCAAATAATGGTGCCTTAACATAGTGGGAAGGTTATGAGACAACTAGAAAGATACATAGATCTAGGAGAAAACATGATTGCACTCTTAGATGAACATGAATCTAACCCTATTACATATAAGGAAGCTATTAACGATGTAGATGATGAAGAGTGGCATAAGGCAATGAAATCTGAGTTGGACTCCATGGATTTCAACAAAGTCTAGACTCTAAGGGATCCACCTGAAGTGATAAAACCTACAGGGTGCAAATATATTTACTAGAGAAAAAAAGAAGTGATGGGAAGGTGGAGACCTTCAAAGCTAGACTAGTGGTCAAGGGTTTTACCCAAAGAGAAGGGATTGACTATAAGGAAACTTTCTCATCGGTTACTATGCTTAAATCCATCAAGATTTTCTTATCCATAACCATACATCTTGATTATGAGATATGGAAAGTAGATGTCAAGATCACATTTTAAATGAGGATCTTGAAGAGAGCATTTACATGCCTCAATCAGAAGGTTTTATTAAAAAAAGGCCAAGAGCATAAGGTCTATGAATTGTGTAGGTCCATTTATGGACATAAGCTTAGAACAAAAGATTTGATACTGCTATCAAATCATATGGTTTCCAACAAAATGTTAATGAACCCTATGTCTATAAAAGGATATAGGATAAAAAGGTTGTTTTCCTAGGCCTTTTATGTTGATGACATTCTACTCATTAGGAATGATGTAGGAATGTTATCAATGGTTAAAGGTTCGTTAAACCAACAATTCAACATGAAGAATTTGGGAAAAGCAAGCTATGTTTTGGGTATTGAACTTATAAGGGATCGTAAGAATAAGAAGATAACATTATCTCAATCATTCTACATAGACAAGATTTTGGCCGAGTTTGCTATGTAAGATTCCAAGAAGGGTTATATGCCCTCTAGACATGGAATCAAACTTTCTAAGGAGATGTCACCTAAAATTCTAGAGGAAGTTGAAAGCATGAGATGGATTTCATATGCATCTACTGTTGGAAGTCTCATATATGCTATGTTGTGCATTAGGTCAAATATCTACTATGTAGTTAGATTGGTTAGTAAATGTCAGTCAAACCCAAGCATGGACCACTGGTTTGCAGTCAAGTGCTTTTTTAAATATCTTCGTAGAACGAAGAATTACATGCTACTATATTCTGAAAGTGACCTTATAGCAACAAGGTACACTGATTCAGATTTTTAATTTGATGTTGATTCTAGGAAATTGACATCAAGATTTGTTTTTACCATTAGAGGAAGAGCCATAGTTTAGAGGAACGTAAAGCAATCTTGTATTGTAGGCTTTATTATGAAGGTTGAGTATGTTGTGGCTTGTGAAGCAGCAAAGGAAGCTGTATGGTTTTGTAAGTTCCTTTTGGACCTTGAAGTAATTCCCGATGCGGACAAGCCTATTACACTCTATTGTGATAACAATGGATTAGTGGCTAACTCAAAAGAACCGCATAATCATAAAGCAGTAAAACATATTGAAAGGAAGTATCATTTCATTTGAGAGATCATACAACATGGAGAATTACTTATGAAGAAAATTTCAATAGAGCAAACCCTCGTCGATCTATTCACAAAGACTCTAACACAAAAGAGTTTCAATGGTCACTTAGAAGGTCTTGGAATGAGGGATATTTCATACTTGTTTTAGGGCAAGTGGAAGATTGTTAGAAATTTTGAGAATATGGCATCCTAGAAAGCAAGTATATTCTCATGCTTAATTTCATTACATTTATTTGTAATGAAAGTATATTTTGATAATAAGACGAATAGTTTGTTTTCATGAATTTAAAAAACCAACTTTCCTCCAATTCATCATGCTTGGGCCAAAGACTTTATGCAAGTTAATCAAGAATTGAGAGCAAGTGAGATACATCCTCTCGTATTACTTGGAGTGATGAATCCTCTCTTGACTACTCATTCACTTTCGCATACTTCATGGCATACCTAAAAGCACCATGTTTAGGCATTTGATCGCCTCCAAACCGGTAGGGGTGAAATCAAAGTATGTCATTCCTTATATAAATGACTTAGTGTCTCAAGTCCAAGGACTACTTGCATGAATATCATATGAGAATATATTCCATAGACAAATGAGTTAAATACCAAATGGAGTTTTTATAATGGGTCATGTTTAATGAACTTGTTCTTTAACAAACACCCACATGTTATCCTCAAGTATCCTATATACTTCAATCTATAAGATTTATTGCTTACTTCCTAAGTGAGGTGGCTTAACATGTACTAGTCTTTGAGCATTGTCAATACACTGTCTTGACAATACAATAACCAGGAACCCACAAGTGGCAAACTAAAGGAGAAGCTATCCAAAGGACTCACAATCCCTAGGTGGCACATTGAAATAGAACTTCTAGCAAAAAATAAGAAACCCTAGCCCATATAACAAAGTATTAGAGAAATCAAAACAAGGTGAGAGAATAGGAAAGAAAGAAGAAAAATATAGAGTGAGAAACCATTAGGTAGCATAATGAAGTAGAACCTTTCAAGAATAATAACAAGAAACCCAAGGCAGCAAAAGTGGGAAAGAAACGAAAAGAGGACGATAGAATGAGAGAATAATAAAGAAAGCAAAAGAAAAAAGTTCAAGAGCAAAACCCAAAAAGGTGAAGAATAAGAAACCTTAGGTGGCAGACGGAAGCAGCCCCTCTGGAAAAGGATAAGAAAACCCCAAGGCAAGAGAAGTAGGAGAGAAACGAAAAGAGGATTAGAGAACGAAAGAGTAGTGAAGAAAGAAAAAAGAGAGTTGAAAAGGAAAACACCAAAAATACCCTTGTCTTTATAAATGAACAACTGAAAAAAACCATTTGTATTTAAATGAAAACTCACAAACACCCTTGGAATATGATAAAATGGTATGGACACATATCAATCGAAGGAAAACTCGAAAATACCTCTAATATATTAGACAATGACACACATGTCATCTTCTGAGGGATGTTTGTGGCTTAAAATAAATATACTTTTCAACAAAAAAAAATCTCTAATTCTAAAATTTTAAAAAATATCTCTAAACAAAATGAGGTGTCTTCAAATGGATCTCACAAAGATCCCTTTAATGACTCTAGTGTGGTCTCATTAGACTCCTCCATGGTTATTGACTTGGTATTCCAATAATAGACCCATCAATCATTAATCATTTCAACCTTTATGGAGTTCATCGATCCTACACTTTTAGAAAGTGAGATTACTTTTTCTTTTTTTTTAAAATACTATGGGAGCCATTATTGTTTGCCCAAGTGTCTGATTTTCTGAAAACCAGTATACTAGGTCATTCTTCACAATAGGTCATGAGAAAAGACATTACAAGGATTTTTCATCCAAAAGGAAAAAGTACAAGGAGGCAGCATCCAAATTTTTTAAGGGGTCTAAGAACACAAAAGGATGACTAGACCCAAGTTAAATTTCATGTAATATAAGATGTAATGATTGATTTAAATAATTTTCAACAATCAGCATATGTAGTTATCAATGATCTAATTATTTTACTACATAATTCAAAATTCAATTTAATGTTAAATTTCACTTTCATTCTTATAGTTTTAACTTTTCTCTAAATAGACCTGTGACTTTTTCTAATTAGTATCTTATTGATAAAGTTCCATTGTTAATTAATTAACCCTAATAAATTATTAGAATACCTTTAATTTAGAAGGTATCTTACATGTTCACATTTAAAGATATTTTTATAAATTTATTAGACAATTAAGGATATTTTTTATAATTTATCAGATAAAATTAACGATGTAATTTCTTATGAGAACCGAACTTAATCATCACATAGCGTCAATCACGGAAAAAATATAAAAGAAAAAAAAACTGTAGAAAAATGGATTTTGATGTTAGATGTTGCAATTTGATTTAAATATGAGGACCCTATGCTTACCGTCTCCTATGTCCTATCCTTACTCCATCCTAAAAACTTTTGTCCTTTGGTTGCCGTTTGGATGTCCCTTTCGCTAACATTTTGCTTTTGGAAGCAAGAAACTAAAAGTATCTTCAAGTCTTGTGTTTGGATCCGGCTTTCGAAAATAACATCAGGAGCTAGTTTGATGATACAAGAAAAGCAAACCAATCAGAGCCAAAGAAAAGCAGCTTAGTGTAGAAGAGACGTTGAACAATGTCCAAAAGCAGTTAAAACCCAATTGGGTTTCTTGCACGTCACATTCGTTGGCCTGCCCCGGTGTGTGTGCTTCTTTTAGCCGCATAGTTTCAAATGCCTTTCCCATCTTGCACAAAACAGAATATGCTTGCTAGCTTTATTCTTCTTGGAAGTTTCACTCTCTTTTGTTGCATATATCATCATTATTCAATCTATTCTTGAAAAGATCGTAATGGGGAATTGTTTCACACTTCCTTCTCCAAGAGATGTCTCCAAAAGACAAAGGGCTTTGCCAATCGAAACCGCCTTCAGGCTTCCCTCTGCATTACCAACATGGCCAGCAGGTACCTCTATTTGATCTCTGACAAGAAAATCATGTATTTGTGGACTCTTTGATGGACTTCACGAATTACTACGCAGGTGAAGGCTTTGCTAGTGGAGCTATTGATCTTGGTGGAATACATGTATGCCAGGTTTCATCTTTTACGAAGGTTTGGGCCACTCATGAAGGGGGGCCAGATAATCTTGGGGCATCATTTTTTGAACCATCATCAATACCAGACGGATACTACATGCTAGGCTGTTATGCCCAACCCAACAATGGGATGCTTTTCGGGTGGGTTCTTGCAGCGAAAGATGACACGGTGGGGCTTTGTTAAAACAGCCAATCGATTACACCCTTGTTTGGAGTAGTGAGTCTTTGAAAATCAAGCAAGATGGCAGTGGTTACATTTGGTTGCCCATTGCCCCTGACGGCTACCAGGCTATGGGCCATGCAGTCACGAACACTCAGGAAAAGCCTTCCCTGGAGAAAATACGTTGCGTTCGATCTGACTTTACTGATCGAAGCGAGAATTATACATGGATATGGGGACCGGATAAGGGGATCAACACAAAAGAATTCAATGTCTTCGGTTTAAGGCCCGTCGATAGAGGATCTCAATATATGGGCGTTTCCGTGGGTACATTCGTAGCCCAAAATCCTAATGCTGGCTCCACTGCGCCTCTAGCTTGCTTGAAAAATGTCAAATCTAATTTATCTTGCATGCCTAATCTACGCCAAATTGAGACATTATTTCAGGCTTACTCTCCTTGGATTTATTTCCACCCTGATGAAGTCTACCTTCCATCATCGGTCAATTGGTTTTTTGTCAACGGGGCATTACTATACACAAAGGGAGAAGAATTGAAACCAGTTTCAATACAACCAACGGGTTCAAACCTTCCCCAAGGCGGGTCGAACGATGGTAACTATTGGTTGGATCTTCCCATGGACGAAGCAACCAAGGAGAGAGTAGAGAAAGGAGATTTGCAAGACTCTCAAGTTTATTTGCATGTAAAACCTATGTTGGGGGCAACCTATACGGACATAGCGATATGGGTGTTTTATCCCTTTAATGGACCAGCAAGGGCTAAAGTAGAATTCATCAACATCTCATTAGGAAGGATTGGTGAACATGTTGGCGACTGGGAGCATGTGACTTTGAGGGTCAGCAACTTTAATGGAGAATTACATAGTATGTATTTCTCAGAACATAGTGGGGGTTCATGGCTGAATGCATCACAACTTGAGTTTCAAGGTGGGAATAAGCCTTGTACCTATGCATCCTTAAATGGCCATGCCATGTATTCAAAACCTGGACTAGTTTTGCAAGGAAGTGGAGGGATCGGAATTAGGAATGACACTGCCAAGAGTAAGATCCTTTTGGATACTGGCCTCCAATTTTCATTAGTTGCAGCTGAGTATTTGGGTTCTACTCTTACTGAGCCACCTTGGCTAAACTATTTCAGAGAATGGGGTCCCAAGATTAGTTATGACTTAGCAGATGAGATCAAGAAGGTGGAAAAATTATTGCCTGGGAAGCTTAAATCTGCCTTTGAGAAATTTATAAAAGGCCTACCCAAGGAAGTGATAGGGCAAGAAGGGCCTACAGGTCCTAAGATGAAAGGGAACTGGACTGGAGACGAGGTTTAAATTGTTATGAACTATATGCAAAAAATCATGCTTCTCTATTCAACTCGACTACATGGATCTATATATGAAATGGTCTCCCTTATCAATTAATATAATTCATGGCAGATTGGTTTTAATGTTTGTTTTGCCCAATTTTATGTTATTAGTATCAATAAATGACTTAGACTTAGTACGGTTGTTGTTTGTTACCTCTTTATTTTAGATTTTTCGTCAAAATTTTTACATCGACGTAATTAAGCATTTAACTCAATTTGTACCTCTGTTTTTAAACAGTTTAATGCAAATCTCTATTTCTTTAAATAAAAATAAAATAAAATTACAAAAGATGTGAACTATTTGTCTTCTACATTTTCTACCACGATGATATTCATTTGCAGAACATTCTTCAACTGAATACATTTGTATATAACAACATTGTTGTCGTCATTGGAGATTTTTTTTATATATTTTTGTATATTCTTGCCATCATATAAGTGATATTATAAAACATTATGAATTACTCTTCTAGTAATGAAAAATACGTTGTTGTGTTTGTTAACTTATTATACTTTTGCTTGTAATTAAGTTT
Organism: Theobroma umbraticum; assembly: GCF_002168275.2. Classification (NCBI taxonomy): domain Eukaryota; kingdom Viridiplantae; phylum Streptophyta; class Magnoliopsida; order Malvales; family Malvaceae; genus Theobroma; species Theobroma umbraticum. The sequence continues at coordinate 2,255,192 of NW_018397276.1, forward strand.
TGGGCTTATAAAACTTTGCCCTTAATGAATATATATTGAGTGAGGAAAAGTACACAATGATCGTGTAGTCTTTTTTATTTTTTTGTATGTGATCTTCAATGGTAGCCTTTCTTTGATTTTTATTGTCCATATTTGATTTTTATGGAGTTTTAAAAAAATTGATTTTGATGTATTTTATATTAAAGTTTTATTGTTTTAATAAAATTGATTTTCATGATTTTCAATAGGAATAGGAAAAAGCATGGAGATTAGTTTTTAAATATAAAAAGTAAGAATAATAGGTGTTTATGAAAGAAAACAAAAGACAGATTTGGTTTGTTTGAAAAAGATGAACAAATAAAATACTGTGAATGGAGTAAAGCTTATGGACATAAATAACATAGTTTTGGTTTTTGAAAATCCAGACATAAAGCATTTATTATCGTTTTAACATATAGATTTTCTCCTCTAGCACCATACACTACTTCTTTGATATGATCATGAAAAAAATGTTCTAATGATTGTTTGACATGGAATCATTCACCATGTGAATCCCATATTGCGTATACTCTCGATAAAACCATAGCGGTTAATGTTGGGATTCAATCTCATGTTCAAACAAGAAAATAATCATTAAATTAAAATGTAATGCTGTAAAAAAATAAAAATAATATTTAATCAGAGAAACAGTCGAATCCTATAGGATCAATGTTTGTATTTTTCATATAGCTTTCAAATAAATTATAAACACTCATAAGTTTAATAGTTACATACCTTGCTATAGATATTGTAATCAAGAGCCAATTAAATCTAAAATAATTACTTCTTCACCTTTAAGATTTATTAAATCTTCAGCCACCCAAGTGTTTGACCTCTAACAGTAATCTACACAGTGACTAAATAAGACTTTCTCCAAGGTCGAATTTTACTTGTGCTAGCAAGTTTTGTTTCTAAAACAAAATGACCAAAATTCTTGCTGAATCTTATTTTGGTCAAACAAAGAAAATTATTTTTCTTTTCTTATTTTATGAAACGGCTAAAAAGTGGTTAGAGGCTTCAAGTTTTTAGTTTGCTAATATAACATATTTATATAAGCAAACTAATTTATAGCCTTAAATACAACAGTTGTATTTTAATTTAATTAAGTCTCTATTAACTTAATTAATTTCTCACTTTATTTTAGTCTCTTTTATTTAAGTCCAACTTAATTAATTATCCTTATTTAATCTCAATTATGTCACGTAATGTGTGTGACCCATTAGGCTTCTAACATGTTGGCAATAAATATAAATCATAATCAAATCTCAATTTGATAATTAATTTATATTTATAAATCATGAGCGGCATCTAGCAATACATCATGACCACCCAAATGTTTGAAAGTCAATTAATGATTTTGACAAAGCCCTTCAGTGATAAGCTTTTCAGTGCAATACGGTCCTTACATCAAATATCTCGGATATGTCATTAAGTGTGACTCGGTGTCTACTTATGACATTGCATATTAGTTCTCATAATTCATTACTAACCTTACGAATTTAGGAAACTAACTTTCCTCAAATTCATCATGCTTTGGTTAAAGACTTTA
>NW_018397276.1:2256769-2277329 GCF_002168275.2 Theobroma umbraticum
CAAGAATTGAGAACAAGTGAGATACATCCCCTCATATCACTTGGGGTGATGAATTCTCTCTTGACTACTCATTCACCTTCACATGCTTCATGGCATACCCAAAAACACCTTGTTTAGGCATTTGGTTGCTTCCAAACCCGTAGGCGTGAACTCAAAGTATGTCATTCTCCATACAAGATGACTTGGTGTCTTAAGTCTAAGGACTAGTTGCACAACTATCACATGAGAACATTTTCCATAGACATTTGAATGAAATACCAAATGGAGTTCTCATAGAGTCATTTTCAGTGAACTTGTTCTTTAACAAGCACGTACATGTTATCCTTAAATATCTCATATACTTCAATTTATAAGATAGATTGCTTACTTCCCAAATAAGGAGGCTTAACATGTACCAGTCTTTGAGCATTGTCAATGCCCTATCTTGACAATACAATGACCAGGAATAATTTTAGGAGCATGGCTTTGATGCATAGTGATCTCATAATTGTAACAATTTTACAATTCTCTTTAAAGGGCTTTATGTACAATGGGCTTTAGCTAATTAGTACTTAATAACTTTTTATTATTGCACTAACATGAAGGAAAATCTCTATCACATAATTATGTGATTAAATATGCATTAAATGACAATATATATTCCTTGACCAATCTAATTGGCTCAAGGGCATATACCAATAGTTAAGAACTTGGTATTCATGTATCGAGAGTAAAGGCATCTAATCTCATCTCACTTACATATCTACATTGATCAAAGGCAGATGAAATAAATTCTTCAAAGTCATTCACAAATTCTATTCTACAAAATCCACTTGAATCTACTCGAAAATACATCCAATTCCGATCTCGTTCCATTTTGAAAAATATAATGAACATATGATATCATCCATTATGAGATAATAAAAAGTTAATTATTAATTAATTATTAGAATTATGAATTTAATCAAAAGAATTTAGTTACATTCATCACACACACACACACATATAATTTTGGGTTAATATTTGATGCCTTGACAGTGTATAGCTTCTATACACTGTCAACTCATCAAAATGTGACATTTCATTAATGAGGTAAAATAGAAAATCTTTTGGGATTAAAATTTAAATATTAAAAAGTTTATAATGATTAATCAAATAAAGAAAATATGTTCACTTTTCTATCTGTCTCTTCTTTTTCTTGTTCTCATGTTTTATCTCTCTCCAACTCCATCATCTTCTTGTCCTATTCTTCCAGTATCTCTCTCCAACTCCGTCATTTTCTTCTCCCTTCTTCCGTTAAAATTAAGTTTTGCAAAATTCTACAGCTTCAAAAGCAAGTTTTAAATTCTTTTCTTATTTTTTTAAACCCTATGAGAGTGATTGAGAAAACATATCATAAAAAAATTGAAAAAATAAGATTTAAATATATAAATCTTATAAGTGCATTCTTAAAAAAAAAAAACCTAATGCAATGTGGAAAAAGAACAATTTTGGGCTTAATTTGTTATTTAGAAGCAAAATTGTTGACAAAATAAAATTACACTAATAAGATTTATTTATTTGAATCTTGTTTTCTCAATCTTTGAAGAATAAGAAAAGAATCTAAAAATTGCTCTCAAAGTTATAGAATTTTGCAAAACCTAATTTTAATGGAAGAAGAAGAGAAAAAGAAGATGACGGAGTTAGAGAGAAACGTAAAAGACGAGAACAAGAAAAATAACGATTGAAAGAGATCGAAAAGTGCAAATATTTTACTTTTTATTTAATTACTAATTATAAATTTTTAATATTTAATTTTAAGTCCATAAAAGTTTTTTATTTTACCTCACTAATAAGGTGGCAGATTTTAGTAAAATGACAGTATATAAAAGTTACACACTATCAGTGCATCAAATATAAATCTTATAATTTTTATTATTGCAAATCAATAAAATTATGGATATATATTTTATTTATAATTTAGTCACAAATGAATCCTTCCACAAATGCTTGATTATCATTATACATACAATATTACATATATATTTTATTTATAATTTTTATTATTGTACATCAATAAAATTATGTATATATAGTGCATCAAATTTGTCAATATTATTTTTTGAAGAGTTTACTATTTATCATTATATATAATTTATAACCTTTATATATAACCCATGCCCTTCAAAATCATTAAAAATTATGCATATATAGTACATCAAATTTATCATTAATATTTTGAAGTGAAAAGTTTCAAATTTATTGTTATATATAATTTATAACCCTATATATATAATCCATGTTTTTCTAAATCTTTAAAAATTACACATATATAGTACATCAAATTTTTTATTAATATTTTTTTCCATTCATAATTGTTGTTATTGCACAGCAATAAAAAATTTTGTATATATAGTACATCAAATTTATCATTATTATTTTATTTTGAAAATTTTCAAATTTTCATTATATATAATGTATATACCTATAGTTTTATTATCATAAATCAGTAAAAATTATGTCTACATAGTACATGAAATTTATAATGAAATTAAAAATTTTTTACTGATTAATTTTAATTGAAATTATTATATTATAATGGTTCTTGCCAAATAAATGTGACTAAATTCTTTTAGTTGGAACTATGTACATCTAATCAATAGTTGTTACAAAAAATTTCAAACATTGGCAGCATACATGAGTTGGGGTTTAATATCGATCAAATCTATACATATAATTTATCATTATTATGTATGTAAACTATTTTTATGAGCTAAAATTCCAATATTAACTTTGAATTAAATTTAATGGCAATAGCAATTGGGATCCCCCACACTTCACAGTCAATTAATAGGCAATTCTATCCGAAAAACCAATGGTTTCACAAAACAACAAAAAGCTAGCAACCACAATTCAAAAAACAGATTAATAGCTTCCAACTGACATATAGTAACCAAACTCTATAATCAAGCAACAACTTCTAATCAATAAACAAGCACAAATAAAAAATCTTCAACTTAATTCAATAGCGCAATCCCCCACACTGCACAATCAATTAACAAGCAAACTCCAATCCACCCAACTTATGTGCTCAACTAGTTTCACAAAGACAATAAAAATAACATCATACACAATCCAAAAAATAAAAGGCAAAAGTAACAAGATTAATAAAAAACAAAACCTCGAAGTAATAAAAAAAATTACCTTACTTGTCTGGATGCGGGACGGGCCAATCGATGAGAGGTGTGGGGTGGTCTGCATCGGATTCAACTCCAGATGAAGGGAGGGAGTAGTTGGTTGGCATAAAATTCATGCCTAGAGAAGGGTGGGGGTGGTTGGCTACCTCTACATATGGATCGACACTAGAGAATAACAAAAAGGGGAGAGGGCTCTCGGTTACAATGGGAGAGGAAAGGGTGTGGCTTTTCAGCTCATGAAGGACCGATAGGAGCTGTTCGGCAACGCTGGAGAGGGAGCGCTAGGGGTGTTCGATGGAGGAGAGACAGATTTGGGGGAAAAGAAAGAGAGAAGGAGAAATACCCGAAAGGAAAACCCCAAACATTTTATTTAGAATTAAGTTTTGGTTGGTAACTTTATCGACAGATTTCTTATATCATTGACGAAATTTTTCAATTGATGGATCTGGGTCTTTACTAGCAGAAATATTGACAAAAAATTTAGTTGGTGAAGTTATGAACTAAATTTTAACTAAATTTTTAAATATTGACAAAAACTTATTACCAATGAGAGAATTGTTTACTGATTACTGACAGATTTTTTCCGTCGATAAAACGTAATTTTTTATTAGTGTATTTTATTTTCGTAACATATGAAAACTTTTTATTTTCTTATTTTTGTTTCTCTCTTTTTCATCTGCCTTCCATAACTGCAAGAGGTTGGTAGCTATGACAACGATGATCACCAAGTCAGTGCTCCAGCAATCGAATTTGGTTGTACAAAGGGCATTAGCTAGTGTGTACACATTCATCTAAGCTCTAGCTAGTAAGAGTAATGATGCTAGCCATATGTGTTGGAGGATAGCGCTTGATCTGGTTTATGACAAGGTACGTGCTTTGACTAACATCATGCTGTCAGTGGCTACGGTAGTAAGCATGTATGGCCTTAGATAATAAGGGATCGACTATCCCTTAGGTTGCAAACCCTTGGTCCATTTTGTTTGAAACTTTTGAGATGGGCTTCACATTTCTGGAATGATTCTGGTTTGACATATTCGATTTTGAAACCTTACGAGGTTTATATGATTTTGATATCTGATTTTGAAGTCAAGAAATGGTTTACAATTCTAAATTTAAACATGTTTCTAATATGTTTTATTTTTGCGTTTTTTAGTGACTATGTTTAAGGATGAATGATTTCCTTTTTTGATATCAAAACATAGGCTATAGGGAGCTAAAAATTGTGTTATGTATTTGACCCCTTATAGAGCAAGGGTCAATTCCTAGAAAACATAACACTTTGTGAAATGCTTATGCATTGAGTGGATCAACCCCTGAGAGAGCAAAGGTCGATCCCTAAAAGACAAAACACCTAGGAATGGATTTTGTGTGCTTGAGATTGACCCCTAACCCATAAAGGTCCTTATGCTTTATTTATGAAAAGGAAGATATTTTGAAAGGATTTTTGGAGACTTTAAATTGGATGCTTCAACCCCTATAAATTAGGGAACCTATTTATAATTCGATCAAATGATTTGATGTATTAAACATTATGCATCCTTGAGTTAAAAAAAGTCTGATTTTGGTTATGAGCATTTTTTTTACACGAAAGAAAATGCATACTTTGAAACGCATTGTATTATGAAATATTCGCTTGCATAGTTTATTTCCCTTCCTCGCTCACTGAGTTTGTCAAACTCACTCTTTTAATTTTTGGTGATATTTCATATACATAGCACGTTGGATCCTCTACATTTGGAGAAAGTCTCCAACCTTTATTCTAGTGGGTCACCTGATGGCATCTGATAGGTGTTTCCTTTTTAATGGTCCATCTCGTTGTTTGTCTATTGGGTATTTGTACATTCCTTTTGTATATTTATTATGATATAGTTAAACATTAAAGTGTTAGCCATGAGATTGCTTATGTTGGTATATAGGGTACACGAGTTGAGCATGTGTTATGCATCTGATCTTCATGTTGAGGCATAGAGTATATGGAACGTTATTGTTTATACATATATATATATATATATTATGAACATCAGTTGAAATGAGTCATCTCATCATTGATGTCTATCAAAGACTTTGTTTTCTGTTTATCAGATTTTGAGGCTTTCATAAATTTGGTGAGCTTGCCTACTAAGTCCTTACACCAATTATTGTCACGACCTAAACTTGGGGCACATGATCGGCACAATAGCTCAATAAGCGAAACTTGCAAGACCAAGCAAGCCTCATACATATAACTAGCATATAATTATGCATATCTAAAGATTCACATAAACCAAGTAATGCATGCCATAACATAAGTTCAAATATGTTGAAACCATACATTTGCCCATCATGCCATGTCTAAGCCCATTCCTAGCAATTCATAGTTAATACATTATAGTGTTAACATAAAGCCATCAACATAAAACAGCCCATATTTGTGTTAAAACCAGCATAGTATACTCGTGGATCTAAATCTGCACTAAATGCCAAAAGTGTCAATAACCCGACTAACGCTAACCACTCACTTCTCACATGAGAATCTCCAAATTTATTTATTTGCACATGGAACAAGACATTGGGGTGGGTTCTTATTACCTCATTAAGTGAGCAAATAATCAATATGCATAAACAATCAACTTAAGATATGTGATTACAAAAGCATATACGAAATAATTCATCAAACCCATCAGAACACACATTTGCTCATTAATCAGTTTACCATTAGCTTCCAAGCATCCAAGAATCATCGGCAAAGTGGTAACAAGGGAAGGGTTCTCCCGAGTAACAAGACATGTCCATTGTCGAAGCCACTGATGGTAAACAAGACCACGGGGATTGCACTCCTTCTAACAAGACCATATCATCATTTGAACATGCTCATCGAATGGAAATCATACACACCTCAGCATATACAGTAACTCATTTCATGGCCAATAGTATCATACATACGTAGATGAAAGCAATAAGCCAACGTTATCATAATTAGTGGTAAGCATACATGTATAATAAGATTGACATTACCAAACCAAGGTACTAAGCAATAAGCTTGTGCAACATATAGACAATTCATCAAACATAATCATGGTCAAGCTCAATCACCCTAAGTGGCTCATTCAATATACATAAATTTAGGTATCAACTATGACTCAATTGCGTCCCATGGCTACACATTTAAATGTGTTATGCATTACTTACCTTACCCAATGTTCAATAATAAGCCCCATTCACTTAGAGTTGCCAATATTACTCACCAGTCAGTCAGGGCTTCCAAAGCTAGTTAGATTCTAGCTTAAAGTTGCCAATTCTTGAAGCTTAGTTTTCCCCCATCAAGAATATAAGAGCTAAGCTCTTAGTTTTAAAGCATTTCCAACATTTAATAATTCAGCTAAACCCAAAGTCTAACTACTAACTCATAATTCATACCATTCTCTAAGTTCAAAGACTTTAGGTAGTTAGAACCTTACTTTATAGCTGATTTAAACTCTTAAAAACTCCAAAAATCCAACAACTCAAGGGGAAAACCAATTGAGCTGAAATCACAAACAATTCTCACTTATAAATTGATTAATTCATAAACTAAATGGTTAAAATGTTAAACTTACCTCTTGATCATTTTCTAAGCTCCCATACGCCTAAAATGAGCTTCAATCTTCCTTGGAGAACTTGAGGTTTTGTTTTCCAATAAGGGAGAGTTCTTTCTCTTTTTTCTTTCAAATGGGCGGAGTGCTCAAGAATAAATATATTTTTTTGCTCTATTACTTGCATCTATCAATAAATGGATGTATCAATCGATAGATTGGTCTTTATTTTTTGTATCTTGAGCCTTATTTTGCTAGGAATGACATGATTAGAGCATCAACGTAGCGAAATAACAAACATTGAAACAAAATAAAAATCATGCCTCCTAGCTTTGGATCACCTTAGTTGTTTAATACGAAGTTAAATACCATGGAAATTAGAAAAGGCTTATTACCTTCCCAAATGATATCGTAATCAAATGGATTCCTTTTGGTATTAAAAAACGTGAACACCTTCTTGTGTGAAAAAATCCCAACAATTCAAACGCTTGGCCTTTAATGTTGCACACATGATTACAACGAATCCTTCTCAAGGAGAGAACTTTATGCCACTAGCTTGTGCTAGCAAGTGGACAATTATTTGTCCTCTTTTCTTCTTTGATTTCCAACAAAGAAGGAAAAGAGAAGTTTTCTAAAAAGCTCTCTCAAGAGTGGCAGCACTCAAGAGAAAAACAATTAGTTTTTTTTTTCTTTTGTTGCCTTAGAAAAGAGTAGCTATAATGTGCTATTTATACCTAGATTTAATTTTATTATTATACTTATTAAAATTTATAAAATAAGTCCTTAATACTATAACAATTATAATATTTGACTAATGTCTAATTAAACTTTTTTAATTAGGTCCTTAATAGTTAAAACCTAGAATTTGATTTAAGTTAATTCGAATCGCAACCTTTGTGTGTGACCCATTAGGTTCTTAACATGTTAGCAATGGAATTGAATTATAATTTTATTAATTAATGAATTTAAATGAATTATATTCAATTTGAAATTAACTAATTCAATTCCATAGACCAATATTGGCATGTAGCAATGCATCATGGCCACTCAATTGTTAGGAGAGTCAAAGGATTTTTTGACAACCTTTCAATGTATAGTTTAATAGTGTAATTCATTCCCTCATCATATATCCCAGAGATGATAAAAGCTAGATATGGTGCCTACTCTTATTTACCTCCATATTTGTTTCTGTAGTTAAATCATTAGCTTTATGGAGACCTATGAAACTCATTTCATAATTTCCTAATCAACTTGGCTAAGTATTTGATTAAGCTAATGTCAACCAAAGAGTCATTAATGATACAAGCAATTAGAAGACCTAACAATAAACATTTTTTGAAGTGCTATAAATGGTTGTTGGTGAATGCTTGACTTTTGAATGGTAACCTTAGTTTTAGGCAAAGTTCAATATGACATTTTATTGGTTAGTTTTAGGGAAGGTTTAATATGACATTTGGTTGGTTACTATTTATTAGGAATTGTTATTTATCATGGCATGCGGCTTTGTCATGATCTTGAATGCAAAAACTAAAGTCACAGTTTGTAAGGCAAGTTGTATCAAAGAAATTGGTTTTTGAATAAGTACCTTGAACTAGTGGACCATGCCATAATAAGAGAATCCATTGTGTCGTAATTGCTTAAGATATCATTAGATAGCATGGTAAGGCAAACAACTAATCATAGAATTGTGTAATTTGAAAACTTAACTACAGTTACAAATCTGAAAATATAAGAAAGAAATCAATGAGACTATAGGTGACACTTTGAGTAGTGGTTATAATCAAGCCTTGGTATAAGTAATAAGGATTACGATTTGTAGCAACCTTTTGAAGCCTGAATATTAAAATTATAGTTGTAGTGTCAGGAGTAGTTAGCTCTTAGTTAACATACAATTTAAGATTCATTAGATCATACGCTATCAGAGAACATTGCCTCTTATAAGGTAAGGCATGCATTAAAAGAAAAAATTAAAAATTAAGTATAAAATCCCAAGTTGTGGTATTAAAGGATTCTATTGAAAAGTAGATTTTCATAGAGTAATTTGAGAGACATAAGTGCATTTGTGCTAAAAATGGCTTTACAAAGTAAAAAATATAAAGAGTGATCCTTGTTATGGTATGACTTGATGATTAAATAATAGCCTTATATAGTCAAGAGCTTTAGATATATATTCTATCCTTTCAAGGATTCGAGAAAGATCCATGAGATTAATGGAAACCATTTGTAACTTTACTCGTGACATGAGGTCCAATATTTGGAGTTAACAATAGATAATAATTTTGAAACTTGATTTAGTTGTTGGTATTAATGACCTTTAAGTATCTGGGTGAATTTTGATTTATTGTTGCACTTGAGATAGCTTGACACTTAATGCAAGAAGAACGCTTGCTCAAACTAGTGTGAACGGATGGCTAAGCCATCTTTGGGGTTTAAATATTGACTTATACCTTAGACAGTTAAGAAATTATATATGATAAGTGATAACTTAAGATGACAATTTTTAGTTGAAGTATGATTGAAAAGTATTACTTTTCATGTAAGAGACTTAAATCATGAATGTGTAAAGGAAAGTGAATGATATAGTTGACCAAGGATTTTCATTGAGAAGGTTGATTTGGAACAAGCAATATAAAGTACATAATTGTGTTCTTGTTAGGAATGACTTTGCTATGTTAAAGTACAAGAACAAATTTCATAGTGGTGAAACCTAATGATTGAATGCTGGTATGATATATTCGAGGACCTCAAGTATGGATTCAAGTCTAGAGGACTTCAAGAAATTTACGACAATAGATAATGCTATTAACTAATGGCCATCCAGAGGAGCAGCAATCTCATAAGAACAGTAGATATTCAACCATCCAAACAAACTGAGGTGCCCTACAAATAGAAGCAGAAATATCTGAGGAAACAGATCAAGCTGGGTTAATTACCTCCATCTCTTGTGCGGATCCAACATCAAGGCTACACAGAAAATCTACTATCTTGAGAACACCCTTTTTAGCCAACATGTCTGCTTCTTTGTTTGCTGAGCATAGAGTGTGCTTAATGTCCCACTTCTTAATTTTGTTCAGAATATTATTGAGAGTTTGAACAATCAGCTGTCTTAGTCTCATGGCACCTTGTTAGGGGAAGTGATCCAATTAACAACACTTTGGTTATTAAATTCAATAAGAAGGGGATGAGAGGTACACCATCTAGACACAGCACAAATGAAAGCAGCCTCCCTAATAGCCAGTAACTCAGTCTTGTTTGAATCACACACCCTAATAGATTTTGAGAAGGGGATAAGGACATCACCATGCTCATTGTGCAAGATGCCTCCAATTCCTAGGTCACCTAGGCAACCTTGGGAGGCTTCATTCATGTTAAATTCATGGAGCATTAACCAACTAAAACTGATCATAGTTGCCCAAAATTTTTTGTATTGAATCTTTTTTTGTTTTGGAACTTGAAAATATGATTTTATGATTCCTTTTCATCCTAAATCAAATTTGGCCAAAACATGTAGCAATTTAATTCGATAAAACTAATTTTTAACAATTTAAAACTGCTTATAACATTTGCCCAATGTTAGCAATAATAATCTGCACATTAGTCTACAAAACACCTCAAAACCATTTGATTTTAACTTGACTTTGCAAGCCTTTTAATCCATTCATTAATGCTTCAACTAAACATGATTTTAAACCTGTTAAACTATGTTTTAATAAATTAATTACATATCGTCCAGATTTGAATTGAAATAGAAAAATAGATTTTAAAAAAAGTCTTTAAAACTGATATATACCAAATCAACACACAAATCAATCCTATTGATCATCACCAAGAATCAAGCATGCAAATTACATGAAAAACATCAAACAAAAGCTCTGATACCACTATTGGGATTTGACCTCAAACTCAAATATGAAATTAATCATGAAATTAAAAAAATAACACAGTAAAATAAAATAAAATATGCATTTAATCAAAGAAACAACCAAATCCCACAAGATCAATGTTTTGTATTTTTCATGTAATTTTTAAATTAATTATAAACATTCATGACTTTAAGTATTACATACCTTGCTCTACATATTGTAATCAAGAGCCAATTAAAACCAAAACAACTTGTGATTAAGCAAGTAAGCCGAAAAAATAACAAATCAATCTAAAATCCTACAGACGAAATTTTTGCTTCTTCACATTTAGGATCTGCCAAATGTTTAACTGCCCAAGTGTTTGGCCTCCGAAAATAATCAACACAATGACCAAATAAGACTTTCTCAAAGGTGGATTTTACTTGTGCTAGCAAGTTTTGTTTCTAAAACAAAAAGTTCAAAAGTTTTTACCAAATCTTATTTCTGTAAGACAAAGAAAATTATTTTTCTTTTCTTATTTTTATGAAACTACTATGAAGTAACTAGAGGCTTAAAGTTTTAGTTGGCTAACATAACATATTTATATAACTAAACTAAGTAGTAACCCTAGCTACAACAGTTATATTTTTATTCAATTAAGTCTTTATGAACTTAATTAATTTCTCATTTAATTTTGGTCTATTCCAATTAAGTCCAACTTAATTGATTATCCTTATTTAATCTCAATCATGTCACTTAATGTGTGTGACCTATTAGGCTTCTAGCATGTTAGCAATAAATAAAAATCCTAATCAAATATCAATTTGATAATTGATTTATATTTATAGATAATGAGTGACATCTAGCAATATATCATGACCACATAAATGTTAAAGAGTCAATTAAAGAATTTGATAAAGCCCCTCAATGATAAACCTTTCAGTGCAATACAGTATTTTCATCAAATATCTCAAATATGTCATAAAGCATCGCTCAGGCGTCTACTTATGACACTCAATATTAATTCTCATAATTCATCACTAACCTTATGAATTTAGAAAAGTAACTTTCCTCGAATTCATCATGCTTTGGCCAAAGAATTTATACAAGTTAATCAAGAATTAGAAACAACTGAGATACATCCCCTCATATCACTTGAGGTGATGAATTCTCTCTGGACCACTCATTCACCTTTGCATACTTTATGGCATACCTAAAAATACCCTGTTTTGGCATCTAGTCACCTTTAGACCCATAGACGTGAAATCAAAACGTGTCATTCCCTATACAAGATGACTTGGTATCTTAAGTCCAAGGACTAGTGCAGACCATCACATGAGAACATGTTCCATAGACACTTGATTGAAATACCAAATAGAGTTCTCATAGCAGGTCATGATCTGTGAACTTGGTTTTTAACAAACATCCACATATTATCCTTAAGTATTCCATATTCTTCAATCCATAAGATCAATTGCTTACTTCCCAAGTAAAGAAGCTTAACATGTATCAGTCTTTGAGCATTGTCAATGCCATGTCTTGGCAACACAATAACCAAGAACAGTTTTAAGAATATGACGTCGATGCATAGTGATCTCATAAGGGCTTTATTCCATTAGTACTTACTAACTCCTTATTATTGTATTAACATGAAAGAAAACCTCTATCACATATAGTTTTGTGATTAAGTATGCATTAAATGACAATATTTATTTCTTGAGCAACTAATTGGCTCAAGGGAATATACCAATAGCTATGGCTTAGGAGATGTGGTCCAATGGCAGCTATAACCGTGGATGTGCGGTGTGGGAATGCACATGACGGTAATGGTGGTGTACAGTGTAGGAAAGCTCATGACACAATAATCGTGCAGTGCAGGAGTGCACATGATGCTACTGGTGGTGCACGATGTCGGAAAGCTCATGACACGATAACTGGGTGCGATGTGGGAGTGCACATGATGATAATAGCTATGTGTGGTGTGGGAATGCACATTACTGGTGTTAAGGTCGGTGGCTATATGCCTCGAACCATGTTGACCATTTCTTAGGAGTGAGTTAGATATCCTTCACAAATGTTTGAAAAATATATATATAAATACTTACATACATGTGTACATATACCATAGTGTGGAAATGTTTTAGAAATGTAATGTGATTGCATTCAATGTTGAAGGTTGGAAACTCCCAAATGTTTTCAAAATTGTTTGAATGACAACATAGCATTGGATTTGGTTTTTAATATACAAATTGCATTGTTTCTAACAAAATTTGTCATGTTAAATAAAACCTTCCATATTCATTGCTTGTTCCCTTCCTTGTACACTCACTAGGTTTACACTTATTCTTTCAACTTCATGTTTTGGTTTTTAGATTTGAAGGTAGCTAGATCTTAGATTGAGATATTTACTTACATTCATCTTTCGGTAGGTTTACCATAGCATTCAGTACCAGTACCCACATCGAGAGTCACTCAGCTAGTAGTCAAGGGTCTTTTGCATGTGTAAATGGATGCTTTGATGTAAATTGTGAGATTTATTTTGTAAACACTATATGTCTAGTTGATTGATGATGCTGCCACAAGTTGGCAATGGATAACATTATTTTGGGATGATATATATATATATATATATTTGGTTGACAAGGTATATTATTGAGGAAACTATAACTGGGAATTATGAATTATGGCTCTTAAACAATGATGTATGATAGATGGATTGATGAATAGGCTTATACAAAGAGGCTTGCTTGGGCTTAGTGGGCTATGCCTATTAAGCCCATGGCTCAATGATGACTTGGGACTTGGGTTGTGACAAATTGGTTTGTAGTGACCACTTCATTGGATTTTTGTTGGAGATTATTTTCCACTTCCATAGTGAAATTTTCCTCATTATCTTGACATTAATTTTGACCAAAATCAACTGGTGCCATTCTAGTAAGGCCGTTAATTTTTGTCATCATCGAGGCAATTTGCTCATTTTTTCTTCAATGCTTGTCGTTAAAGATTCCACGATCTTCACAAAAAGTACAACTTGTTCTTTTACAGATGTTGTTCCAAATGTTATGACAACCATCACTCTAGAATTTGCTTTTAATGAAGAATTTTGGTGAAGGGATGATGGAATAGAGCTACTACATGAATAACCATCATGTTCTTGAGTTCATTTGTACATGATCCTTTTGAGGAAACAAGTTACATAGTAGAGACTCCTTCAAAACTTGAAGAATAAGCATCATATAGAGGATTTGGTTAAATACTGGGAAAGTCTGCTCGTACAACTTAGTAGTAGCTTTTGTTTTTCCTCGAGTTCCATATAGATGTGTTAGAACATTTGGGATTGATTATGAGGTTGGAAATATTATAGGATTTGCTCGAATAGGCTTGACAGCAAGTTTGCTGGTGAGGTTCTTCTTAAGAGCCCTTTGAAATTTGAAGATTTGTTAGTAGAAAAAAGATGAGAGGCAAAAACAATCCTACTAGGCTACCAAATATTAGTACACACAAATTCCTCAATACAAAACTAAGTAAAAATTTGAAGAATTGGCTAATGTCCACATTAAATCAACTTTTTGCCACTTTAAAAGGCCCACTCACTTTGTATTCTTACCATATTACACATCTAGGCAAGGAAATTGTGCTAGCTATCTTTTGTTTCAATTGCCATGCTAAAACTCATGCAAGCCACCATTTATCAAGCCACCTTGGAAGCTTATAATTGAGTCAAGAAAGCCATGCATATTGCCAAGCTTTAAGATGTAACGTTCTCATATTATTCTGCCACCTTACAACCCTATGCTTAAACCAAGAAATCATGCATATTGTCAAGCTTTTTAAGATGCCATGCTTAGTCCCACTAGGTGTGCCAAAAATTTATGCACACAAATTTTTTATCAGAATTTCTTGACTTAAAAGTTCTGAGATAAATATAAAAATTTTTTTATGCGAGCTATAATCTCTGAAATTCCCCTGATTAATTTCTTCATATTGCCTTCAAGAATCATGGACTCCAAATTGGTTTGATCACAAACTTTGCCTAATCTTGATCACGAATTTCACTTAACCTTGATCACAAACTTCGTCGCTTGATATCTTGATCATGAACTTTGTCTCATATCTTGATCATAAACTTCGCTTTTTGATCCCTATTGTGCCATCGTTATTTACGAATATTGACTTATGGTTTCTTTGACCCATTGTGGCTTTCTATGTTCTTGTGTAAAGGATTCGAACCATGCTAAGGTGGATCATACACAGTGGAATATTATTAAAATTTTAATCCCCTAAGCCATAGATAACTTTAATTGAAGCTAATCTATAAAATCTACAAAAGAAAGATTTTGGCATACCTAAAAGTTTGATGTTTGCTGTCTTTGGTGGAGTCGTCCTTGGATTTTTCTCTTTTAAGTTTTGTACACCAACTAAGACTTAGTAAATCATAGCAACACAATTGTCCTACGTCTAATGGTGATCCACAGAGTGATTTGCTGAAATTTCTTCACTAAGAGTGTGTGAAAGCTAAGCCAAAGTTTGTGTTAGCAAACTCTCAACTTTGAGCTTCCTTGTGTTTCTCTCTTTTTGGTTATGATCCTATCTCAACACATGAGAAAATATAAAGCAGAACTCTATTGTACGTTCAAAAAGTGGCTAAAGGATTCTTTTATAAAGTGAATTAACCTACTTCATATCCATCAAGGATTAGAAAATGTCTTGGACTAATTGGGCCTTGATTAATACTCCATCAAATCATATTTGATTTAACCCAATACTTAATTGGAATAAGCCTTTATAAAATCAATTAGATCATATCCAATTGAACTTAAATTAATTTCGATAATTCGCCTTATGCGTATGACCCATTAGGTTCCCAACATATTGGCAATAAATATAAATTAATTAAATTAAGAATTTTTATTTATATTTATAGATCATGAATGACATCTAGCAATACATCATGACCACCCAAATGTCAAGAGAGTCAATATGATTTGGCTAACCTTTTAGTATACAATATCTTAGTGTCTTTTCATCATATATCCCGGATAGACAAAAAGCCTAGCTCGATGTCTACTTTTGAATTTATCCATATTAGTCTTGCAACTTCCATATTGACCTATCAAAATTGCCTTGGCCAAGGACTTTTAGTCAATATATGTTAAGAGCAAATAAGATAAGCCCCCTTCGAATCACTTAAAGTGATAAATCCTTTCTGAACTACTCATTCATCTTCACATGCTTCATACCGCATCCAAAAGTATCCTATTGAGGCATCTGGTCACCTCTAGACCCATAAAGGTGAAATCAAGGCATGACAATTCACATACAAGATGACTTGGTATAGCAAGTTTAAGAATTACTTACACTACTAACACATGAGAGTATTTTCATAGACACTTGAGTGAAATACCAAATGGAAATCTCATAGCGGGTCATATTTAGTGAACTTGTTACTTGACAAGTACCCATATACTATCCCCAAGTATCTCACATACTTCAATTTATGAGATTAATTGCTTACTTCCAAAGTAAGGAGGCTTAACATATACTAGCCTTTGAGTATTGTCAATGTCCTTATTCTTGGCAATACAATGATCAGGAACATATTTAGAAACAAGGCTTTGATGCATAAAAATCTCATAATTATAACCTTTATAATTTCTTTTCAAAGCCATTATATTTCAAGGACTTTATCTACATAAGTCTTTCATAACACTTTATAAATAAACTCATGGATAAAGAAATACCTCATGCATCATATAAAATAACCATAATGTATTTAATATGAAATCATACATCATATAAAATAACCATAATGTATTTAATATGAAATACGATTAATTAATATAGTGTTTTACAAGCACAAAATCGATTGGCTTGCAAGGCTTACACTAAAATCTTGATCATCACATGCTTTTTCATGATTGGCTATTTTTTTGGTTATCACTTTTGAGGCTGTTTTGAGCTATTGATTGATTCACCAATCAAGCAAGGGGCCTTGGAACAAAGGAGTGACTTTTAACGAGATCGACTCATTTCTGGCACACTTTAAGGGAAGGCATTTCGTTTTTTCCAAATATGGTGTCAAAAAATACTCTATATTCTCTGCATAGTGGAATAATGTTGGATTCTGATTACTTGCGGTCTAATGTTGGTTGTTTGAAGCTACGTTGCCGATGCAAATATTCTAAGATAGATGTATTGGTGTTACATTCCCATTGCTACTACTAGCTATTTTTTCCATATTTTAGAATAAGGCGTTTATGTTACTGGCTCAATCTCCTTCTTGTTTCTATTATGTAGGGCGTTGCAAACTGTTTTTGTGTTCCGTTAGTCATGAATGACATTTTATTGTACCCCATATGAGTTTGTATGGCTAGTTCCACTACGGAACTGTTCTATCAGATTCTCTAGTTCCATCTTGATGAAATACACATTTTAACTAAGTACAAAAGCATAAATTGTTTATATAATAACATATATTTGACCTTTAAGGATTTTAGGAGTATATAGGTTTGGGTTTTATTTTGAGGTTGTTATGATTATAATTATATAATCATAATGAATTTTATCTCGCATCTATGGGTATAGAAAAAAGTTCCAACCATGTTAAATTTTTGTTTTGTGTGTAACCTAATTTTTCTTTAATGTGCTTTTGCTCATTTTCGTAACAATGATGTTTTATCAATAACGGAGGCCAATTAATTTTATGTTTGACAAGTAAACCGGTTATAGGTAAACAGAAATCCAAAGGTATGGGCAGTGACATTTAAGGAAAAAAAATTATCTTTTACATCAATTATGAAATTTTTTAAACTTTACAAATAAGTTTTAAGTGTTATAATATGTTCTTAAGTTTATAATTGAAAAAATTTAATATATAAAAAGTTTCAATCTTATAGAGCCGATGTATCTTGTTAGTAATTGTTTGATTTGCTGTGCATGTTAACAATTGGATTCTATATTTGTATTTTAGAATGGTGATAAAAGTTATATTAAAAAAATAAAGTTTATTTGATGTAGTAACAGTGTATAGTGCATAGTTTTTATACATTGTCAGTTCACCAAAAATAAAATATTGCTTGAGTGCACATCCTAACTTTTTCTTTCTTTGGTGGAGAGGGATTCGAATCCTATTCTTTTAGATAAGGAGATAATTCATTAGCTAATGAACTAAATGTTCGGGTGCAGTGCACATCCTAACTTGACGTGTAACACTTTATAATTAGAGTGACTTTAATTTTCATTGTTTTGCTTTTCAATTTTTGAATGATGAAGATGTCTTCATGGAGATGATTGTATGCTCCATGATGCTTGCAAAAAGACCTGGAAAATTCGTCCATGTAAGTCGACACTAAAGAAGTCGTAATTCATCTGATACTGATAGATAATATGGTATTTCCACAAGAGGACAAGACAACCGTGACTCTCACGCACCATGCCACCAGCTTAATGCATGCACCAAGAGAGGGGCTAGGCAGGACCACACCGCCACCATGGCTTCCTTGCTAGCATTTTCCAATTTTATTGTATAAAATGGGTATTTTTTCTTTTTTAGTTTTTCTATTTGGTTCTTTGGTTTGCTCAAACTTATTCGTTTAACCTCTTAATTAACTCGCATCCGAGCATTGGACTTATTGGTTTCAAATACCCCCTCTCCCAATTATATATATATATATAAACTCTTAATTGACTCTTTTATATTTGTTAGATCAGTTCTTTAATCCTTATATTCTCTAACATTGTTTAAAACAGATTTTACTCCATCACATGAAATTTTTACTTTTTTTTTGTTACACACACATAAGATGCCTTTTTTACATTTTACATTTTTTAATACAAAAGTTCCCATTAGTTGTGAACTTAAAAAAAAAAGAACTGTCATTTACATTGAATACAATTTAATGAAGTTTAATTAATAATTTGTGAAAATAAAGTAAAATGTAATTAAATAATACTCTCTTGTCTCTCCATTCCCTTTTGTTCATCTTTTCTATTAATTTCTCAAAATTATGTGGCATTATTTTTCAATGCCTAATACTTTTACTTTAATATATTCTAAATCAATTTTTCATATTCTAGTTTAGTATTTAGCATTAAAGATCATGAAACTTCAAATTTTGAAAAAATTAATGTAAAATACACTAGAGTTAGAATTTTTTCTTAATTGTTGTGAAAACTAGAAGGGAACAAACACAAACAAAAGAGATGAAAGAAGTATTATATTATATTTTGTTAACTTAACGTCTATCCACTTCAAAACCTAACTTTATCCATATCAGTAAGTACTCCATAAAAAGATCTCAATATATAAAACTCTATATGGTCTAGAAATAATTAAACTAAATAAATAATAGAACAATGGGTTTAATTTTCAACATTGCCCTTTTCTTTCTGTTTGTTTTGGTTTCTATATAGTTTTTCCTCAATCACGAATGTGCAAAATCTTTTCTCCTCCTTTCATGTATTAATATGTTGATAAATGACTGGTGTTGGAGAAGATATCTCTTGGAAGTTGCTAACCTCATATTTTGTAGGAACGTAGTACATGTTAAAACTAAAGCATTAATTACTAGTATATGAAAAGTTCTATTTAGCTCTAAATTAGTACGTTTTAATTCATAAATGGCCAGCTTTAATGAGATTATAATGATTGAATAGTCAATAATTCAAAAGGTAAAAAGGATATTTTTGTGAAAAAATTGTTTTAATGACTTATGAGTAGTGGAAAAGATAAATTTGAGTGTGTTGGCATTAATATCTATTGAACATTAACATTGTAGGAATTTAAAAATTTTTGGGTATAAATCTCAAAATTAAAATTTTCTTTAATTGGAAAAAATTAAATCAGTTTCATTTGAATGTTAGGTTTATTTATTGACATTTTCTCAAAGACAAAATGGTGCTTGAACTTAATTTCTTTATTTTTGCCTTTTCTATTATTGGTACAAGGGGGAGCACTAGGTCTCAAATCTAAGATTCCGATTCAAATCTAAGGCCAATTTGATCCTCATTTGAATTTCCATACTATATTGATAGAAATTAAAATTATGTTAAATACTTGTAACCCACAAGTGAATTCATATAATTATTAATTTTTCCACTTAATTGTAAAAGAAAAAGTCAATATTACATTATACTTTAACATCACTTAAATGGACATGTGCACAAAGCATAAAAATATCTGCTCGTAAAGTTTAATTTTGCACTCCACCACTAATATATATAAGTTAATAATCTACTAAATAATTGGGATCAAGGCTCATATTTATTTCGTGGATCATCAAAAGAGATTTTACAAATCCCAATTTTGATTATTTTAAATTTTAAACTATAAAAAAAGGTCCTTTCATGCCACAAGTTCATAGCCACTTATTAAGATTTCTAATAAATAATGTTGGACATTTTCAAATAAAAATATGATTTCATATCGAAATAGAAGGAAAGTTGTGACTGTTGGAAATTAAAAGAAAGGTTGTGTCTATTGAAAATTAAATCAATAGACACTATAAGATAAGAAAAGAGTCACGTCTGTTGGAAAAGACCAACAGAAGCAACTCTTTGAAACAGACACAAATAGTGTCTGTTGAGAACAGGCATCTATGCCTATAAAAGATGCCCCTCCTTAGACAATGAAGATAAGAAAAACAGTAATATCTCTCATTCTTCTTCCTCAAACATCTTCCAAGTTTTCTTCTATACTATTTTCCTGCAGAAAAAATATTATAGAAGTTTGATAATCTTGTTATACTCCGGTGAGTGCTCAGTGGATTGATTTCGTCAGTGCAAAACGCCATCAATCACTGGGCTTCATTGTATCTTCGAGGTTTATACGCCGGTAACTCTTTTGCACACTACAAGTGGGGGCGAATAAAACCTTAAGGACAGTGGCATTGATACACGCCTTAAAGCCAATTTCTAAGTTTTTCAGTTTGGTGTTCTAACAATCTTAAAGTTTTAATCTCGTTCTAACAATGGCTGCTGCAAGCGGAACACTAAGAGAATTGGCTTCTGACTT
>NW_018397276.1:2277429-2328600 GCF_002168275.2 Theobroma umbraticum
TTGATACACGCCTTGAAGCCAATTTTTAAGTTTTTCAGTTTGGTGTTCTAACACATAATGCATATGTATGTCTCAAATTACTACATGAAAATGAGTCAATTATCATATGTACAAAACTTTGAAATTGACAAGGCTCATCCCTACTCTTAACCCTCCAAAAATTCATTCATGGCCTTACCACTTTTCCTGATGTTTTCTTTGGCTTTCTCTTCATTTTGTCATGGTTTAAAAGAGGGTTCATCAATCTCAGTGGAGAAAGCTAATGATGTTTTGATCTCAGCTGATGGTACTTTCAGTGCCGGATTTCACCCTGTTGGCAATAATGCTTATTGCTTTGCAATATGGTTCAACAAACCATCCTGCGAAACTAATGACTGCACTGTAGTCTGGATGGCAAACCATGACCTTCCTGTCAATGGTAAATACTCAAAGTTCTCCCTGCTGAAATCTGGTAATCTTGTTTTAACTGATGCTGGACATGTAATTGTATGGATGAGTAACACTGTCTCAAATTCAAAGTCATCTTCATATTTAGAACTATATGATACTGGAAATCTTGTGTTACATAATTCAGATGGGAGTAGACTTTGGCAAAGCTTCGATTCATCTACTGATACCCTTCTTCCTCTTCAACCTCTCAACAAAAACACAAAGCTCGTTTCATCTAGAAGCAAAAGCAACTACTCTTCAGGTTTGTTTACGCTTTATTTTGATCCTAATAATGTCCTCAGCCTTGTATATGAAAGTCCCGAGGTTTCTAGTGTTTATTGGCCGGATCCCTGGCTTTTGAGTTGGGAAGCTGGAAGGTCCACATACAATAGTAGTAGAATTGCGGTACTAGATTCGTTGGGCAATTTTACTTCAACTGATAGTGTTAATTTCATGTCTACCGATTACGGCTCAAAGATTCAAAGAATGTTGAAGATAGATTCTGATGGAAATGTTAGATTGTACAGTCTAAAAGAAGGGGAACAAACATGGGTTGTATCATGGCAAGCATTCTCTCAACCTTGTAGAATTCATGGAATTTGTGGGCCAAACAGTGTGTGCAGCTGTAGTCCTAACCTTGGTAGAAAATATTCTTGCATTCCAGGATATAAGATGAAGAATACTACTGACTGGTCCTTCGGTTGTGTACCAGAATTTGATCTTCCATGCAATCAAGCTGATGAATCTGGTTTCCTAAAACTCCGTCATGTGGAATTCTATGGCTATGATTATGACTTGTATCCAAATTACACCATAAATATGTGCGAGGACTTGTGCTTGAGCATGTGTGGTTGCAAAGGGTTTCAATTCAAATACTTTAAAGTACACCGTTCGGATGGTATATATTGTTATTCTAAGACAGTTGCTGAATGGACATCGTTCGCAAAATTTTGAAGGAGATCTCTACTTGAAATTGCCTAAGGCAAGCCTCTCCGCCTTCAACGAGACTAATCAAGAGAACAAGCTAGACTGTTCAATTAAATTTGAGGAACTGGGCAGAAAATATCCAACAAGCAATCAAAGTGATTCACTGAAGCTTGCCCTTTGGTCTGCTGGAGCTATTGGAGTCATCGAGGTTTTTAGCATTTTCTTTGTGCTCTGGCTCTTGATAAGAACCCGTGGCAATTCTAGGTCATTGCGAGGCTACTCTCTCACAACAGCAAGGGTCAGAGAGTTCACCTATGTTGACCTGAAAAAGGCTACCAATGATTTCAAAGAAGAGATTGGTAGAGGTGGTGGAGGAATTGTATACGAAGGCAAACTGTCTGATGGTCGAATTGCAGCAATCAAGCGACTGATTGATTCTGATCACCAAGGGGAAGCTGAATTTTTAGCTGAAGTAAACACCATAGGAAGGCTTCATCACATGAATGTGATAGAGATGTGGGGGTATTGCACGGATGGAAAGCACAGGCTTTTGGTCTACGAGTACATGGAATAGGGATCATTGGCAAAAGGCTTATCTTTTAAAGCAATTGATTGGAGAAAGAGATTTGAAATTGCTGTGGGAACCGTAAAAGGCCTAGCTTATTTACATGAAGAATGTTTAGAGTGGGTTCTTCATTGCGATATAAAGCCTCAGAACATTCTTATAGACTCCAATTACCAACCTAAAGTGTCAGATTTTGGCCTGTCTTGGCTTCTAAACAGAGGTGATGTTAAATATTCAGGATCCTTAAGGATACGAGGAACTAGAGGTTACATGGCACCGGAGTGGGTGTCCAATCTGCCTATCACCTCCAAGGTGGATGTTTATAGTTATGGCATTGTTTTATTAGAGTTGGTAACTGGGAGAAACCCTGCCATGGAAATTCACTCAAGCACAGATGGTGAAGGGGGAGAAGACCAAGGAACATTAGTAACATGGGTTAGAGAGCAGATGAAGAGAGCTACAGTGGCTGAAACATGGACGGGGGATAGCGAGATAATAGACCATGCACTGGACGGGAAATATGACATTTCTGAGATGTTAATTTTGGTAACAATCGCTCTCCAATGTGTGCAGGAAGACAAAGATGCTAGACCGACCATGGGACAGGCAGTTGAGATGCTTATCTGCCGTGAAAACAATTTTGCTGCAAAAGCACTTGCAATTGCCAAAAGATTGAGTCGTGGTACGTAAGCATGTGCTTCCAGCCTTCTATCAGGTTTTCCTTTTCTTGTTTTTGGATGTAACAAATCTTGTATTCACGTAATTGTGTAAACCTCTTTGATACTTGTTAGGAGCTCTTCTCTCTGTTTAGAATTGCATCACATGACTCCTTTTTGTATAATATTCAAGGATACCACCGTACGAAAGATAGGTTAAGAACCTTCATTTGCCATTTCATGAACTCTGCTGTGTGAGCATGGTGAATGTTCTAACTAGTGCTTTTTGTTTTCTTGTGAAAAAATCACAGTTTTCTTTTATGTTTGTATACAAGTGCATGATCTCTTCCAAGCTGATAGCTTCTCTGCAAGCTATATAGCCAGGTTCTTTCTAATTCAAGTTTTTATTTCTTTTTAAAAAAAGGTTCATGGTTTTAATATATGGTGAAGTTATTTTGTTTTAAGTGACCAGATGCTGTTGGGTCACAAAACCTATACCAAATTGTTTAGTTAAAAGTTTGTTGAACTAGCCTGGTACTTATTAGTATTATTTGGCATTAAGCTTATATATAGTTTATAATGATGTTGCTTTAAGATGCTAATTTCAAGTAGGAAAGCAAATCCAATGAACTTTGAATGAAATACCCAAAGGAAGAAAGTACGTCACATTAAAGGCTCCCAACATTTCTAGATGGTGGAACTCTTACAATATATCCTTTTCTGGCTCCAATACCTTCTCAAGCTCCTTCATTAAGCGATACATTTTCACCCATTTGAAAGAGAACATCTCTTCCAACACTATTTCTTTGATCAGGAGCAATAATCAAGCACTTCCTTCATGGGGGAGTCATTTATTGCTCAAGAGCAATAAACAATTATTGAAGCCTTTATTTCAGAATTTAATTTATTAATTTTTTAAAATTAAACTGTAATTTTTTTTATTTTATATATTTAAGAAAAAGATATTGGTGATCTCAGGAATGGAATTAACGACTACATAACAACTGTTAAAATCCCATTAAACCATAATAAGGAATATTAAGGATTATCCTCGTTGTAGCAACCAGAAGGATTCGTTAACAAATTTATGATTGCGGCCATTCTACGAATTTTAATGATCATTTTACGCCAACCCCTTTTGATGTTCATATTGATTCAACAACTTCTTATCCTTCAACACCTAGAAAAAGCACTAGATCTATACATCCTCAAAGCATTTAGAACCCTAACAATACAAATTTCTGTCATCTGACCCTGAAACTAGTTCTATTAGTGCTCACCTTATCACTATCTATATTTCTTATATCCAACTTTCTATTTCTGATCAAGCGTTTACAACTTCTCTTTCTCTCATACCTGAACCTACAACATATGATCAAGCCGTTAAGTTTGTTCAATGGCAGTATGCTATGAAAGCAGAATTAGAAGCTTTTGAAGATAATTGTACTAGGACGACACTAATGCCCCTTCCTACTAGTTCTCATGTGATTAGTTGCAAATGGGTCTACTATGAAACTCTACTTTTTACTTAAGGTTAGAATTGTAACTTAGCTTAGTAAGTTAGTAATTTGATGTTTTGAGCATGATTTGTAAACCATTATAACTTAGAAAATCAGTGTTTTGGTAGCCAAATAAGTTTAATTGAAAGTTTGGAACTTTAAAGGGTCAAAAGGTTTGTTTTAAACTTGAAAACTGCATTCTGAATGAAATGCATCAATACATGATGAACATGTATCGATACATCTAACTCCAAAAGAGGAGTTTCATAAACATGTATCCCTACATGTTCATCATGAATCAATACATGAAACCTAGGATAAAATGTATCTATTAGCTTTAACAATTAACCTTAAGTTGTAAAATGGCTTAAACAAATTATCAAAATTGCCATAACATGTTCTTCAAATATATTCTAAGACCCTTTGAACTTTGTAGTAAAATGGCTAAGTGTTTGGAGAAGTTTAAATGTCGAAATGGATCAAAGCAACACTTTTAAAACATAAGTATCAAACTTGCAAAAGAAGTATTGATACATTCAAGACAAAAACTATTTTGACTTGAAAGTATTGATACCTAGCATGACAGTATCAATACCTTTTAAACAAAAACCTTTCTGTTTAAAAAGTATCGATACCTAGTGAGAAGTATCAATACATTGTGGAAACTATTTTGTCCTAAAAGTATCGATACCCAGCAAAACGATATTGATACCTTATTCATATCATGCACCATGTATCGATACTAACTCTTATTTCTTGATACCTTGCTACCTGTAGAGTCAAATATCAAAAGTCAACTTCACGAGTATTGATACATAGAAGAAAACTATTGATACATTTCAAACAGAATGCATTCTGACTTGAAAGTATCAACACCTCAGTGAGAAGTCTCAATACCCAAGAATCTTAGGAGACAAAGTATCAATACCTCAAGGCAAACAAGCACAAAAATGACCTAAATAATGGCTAGTTTTGGTACAAATTGATTCAAATGGATCCCAAGGACTTCTAGACTATAAATACAAGTGTTCAACTTGATTTGACATTTGAGAAGGCACTGAAATATATTCCTTTGAGCAAAGAACAAGAATCATCATCAAAATCATCAAATTCTCTTTTTCTCACATTTATATCTTCTTATTGTATCAATCATTGAGCTTTGAGTTTCTTTATTCCTTAGTGATATTCTTTGTAAACATCTTGTACTCATTGAAAGTATTAGCCTTCTAGAGTCATTAAAGCTTTTATATCTTTACTCTTGTATTGAATTGAAAGGTTCTACCTTATCCTCTAAAAAGTATTATTGGTTGGTTATACCTTAACCATTAAAAAAGATAAAGGAGGTGAGTTTTAGCCTTTGAAAATACTAGTGTAAAGGTTGTGCTTGATCCTTAAAAGGCATTTGATATCGTGGATTATGAACTCTTTGTGAACTAAGGGAGAGGACGTAGGTAAAGAGACTGAACCTCTATAAAACAATTGTCTCCTACTTTTCTTCTTTCTAACTATACTTGTTATTTTCAAAAATATATTTCTTTACAAGAGTTTCTTTACTTGTAAAAGTTTTCAAGCAAAAGGATTTTTCAAAAAGAAAAGCTTCTTTAGTTTTAGGCTTAGAAAAATTTTTAATATTTAATTCACCCCTATTGAATATTTAGTTATTGAGATTACAAATCTAACAATTGGTATCAAAGCTTTAGTCTCATGTTTGAAGGTTTAATCACTTTTGAAATGATCCTTTGAAGCTCAAAATCATGGTTTTGCAACCCATGACGATTCCATTAGGTGAAAGTCAATTTATGGTAAGACCTCCTTTCTTTTCTAGTGAAAACTATCTTTATTGGAAGAAATGGATAAAGATATTTATTGAAGCACATGACATTGGTGTGTGGAATATTATCTTAGAAGGTCCCCTTTGTATGTTTCCTAAGCCTCATACAACAATGCAAAATCTAACTACATGAATGATGTGATATCATTCTTCATTTTCTCTATCTCAGTCAGAGGAAAGAACTTAGCAAGAAACTTCTGAACAAGATCATTCCATGTTGTGATGGACACAGTAAGGAGCGCATTCAACCACACTTTAGCTTCGTCTCTCAATGAAAAAGGAAAATGCCTCAAACGGATTGTATCATTCGTGACTCCATTATGTTTAAAGGTGTCAAATATATAAATAAAAAGTTCAAAGTGTAAGCATTTCAATCATCATTTGAAAGAATCCCAAATTGGACTGAAGTTTGAATCATGGTGATGATGGCCGACTTAATCTCAAAATTGTTGGCTTGAATAGTCAGCCTTCTAATGCTTGAAGAACTCCCTTGCACTAAAGGAACATCATAATCTCTTAGCAACAATTCTCTTCCACTACTCAATCTTGGATTTGCTGCTCACCTTGTTGATTAGCCATTGTATCAGTTTGAGCACAGACTTGTTGATTTTCTCGTTGAAGTCTTTGGAATGTTTTTTAAATCTCTAGATCACAAAATACAATCTCCAAGTTTTTTGGTCTTTTCATAAAACGAAAAAACAAAGAAAGAAAAACTCAAGCTAAAACTAATATGTTGAATTGTAATATTAGCAAAATAAATAGGGAAAACAAATCCCCAGTAACAGTGCCAAAAACTTCTTGTTGATGTAGTACACACAAGTATACGTATTGAACAAGTAATATAAACAATGTGTCCAAAATTGTATTCCACATAGATTTGCTTCTAATTGTTCACTAAGTACTAAAATTAGGACAGATCAATCTTATTCAAGTAACTCAATTTTGTAAACAATTAATTAAAACTAAATTTAATAAAAAAACTTAAACTTATTAACAAAGACTGAAAATCCACTAGAGAAAGGCAATAGATTAAAACCTAGAATTATGGGTCCATTCAATACTTCATGTGACATTTATTTCTCTCAATATTCACATTCGTGGGTAGTTTTACTAACCTAGAATCCAAACCTATGCATAAGTCTCCATCGAGATGCTTGCACAAATGCCCAACTTAATTAGGTCACTAGAAGTCAATAGTAATTAATTAAATAAGATTCATTAAGCTAATATTCTAATTTAGTGATGTATGGCAGTTAGGCATTTGTCTACCCTGATTGCAAATTAGATCACCTAAGTGACATAAACATACACTATCATAAACATACATTATTCAAACCTTAGTCTAATTTAAAATTACTTTGTCAAGTCTCATTCAGATGAACAAATCATTCAATTGTTGGTCAAACAACTAAAAGCATTATGAACAGATTTGAATAAACAAAACCACACCTATTCATAGTAAATAAAGAGAAACAAATATTCAAACTACATGTTGAAATCCACCACATTCCTAAAAAAATAGTTTAGCTTATAATATCTAATAAAAACATTGTCCAAAGAAAAAATAGCTATTAATCCAAGTCAAAGGAAATAAGAGAAACACAAAAATAAAGAGAGAAACTAATAGTTTGAAGCTTTTGATATCAATTCTCCCTCAGATTCTCTTACTTTCTTGTTCTGGTTTTTACCTTTTTTCTCCAAAATAGTTGCTTACCATCCTTTCATAAAAAGCTCTTAAAAAGGTCCTTTAAAAAGGCTTTAAAATCCTTAATTTCCAAAATTCTTGTTTCAAGTTTATTTTTTCAAAATCTATCTGGCGTCTCAACCTTGGTCTCCTTAGTGCCACAACATCCTAGCCTCAACTTGAAGTATGGTGTGCCTTGTGGTGTCGCGACACTACTCAACATCACAACCCTTTACTCTCTATCTTACAATGGGAACCTTACTTGCACCAACGCTATAACCTTCCTTTCCTCAGTGCCATAGCCCTCTACTCTCGAAATTTTGTATGGTGCTCTTGAAATATCTTGGCACTGCAGCCTTGAGCAACTCAAGGCTATAGCCCTCATTCCATTGTGTTACCTTGTGCAAAATTGTAGCAATCTAACTTCTTCCAATGCAATGTTCACATTGATATTTTCCAAATTGGGTGAAATAGTAAACTTGAAAGTTATATCTCTATCTTTTACCTTCCAATAGTTTAGGAATCACATCAATTGCACTTTTGTAGGTCATGTTATCCTTGAAATACTTCAGCATGTACGAATGAAGTCATCACCATACTTACATGAAATTTCAACAAATAAATCTTTCTCATTGAATTTCTTATTAGAACAAAAGAAATCAACAACAACTATACTTAAAGTAATTTAAAACAAAATAATATAAAATTAACTAGAAACACTTAAATTAAACTAATCAACATGTAATCAAACTTAACTAAGAAAAAACACTTAAAATACTAAATTTTGAACTTAAAATCTCAAAGAACTAGTTATTTATGTCTCTAAAATGTTTTAAAATAACTCTATATAATTGAGTTATCACACTTCAGCAAAAGAGATATGGGATACACTAGCAAATTGCTACGAAGTGACAAATCAAGTAAAAGAGTCCAAAATTAGTATTTTGACTCTTGATTATAAGCTATTTAGGATGAAAGAAGAAAAATCTATAAAAGAAATGTATGAGAGGTTTACCAAGATTATGGGAGGGTTAAAAGCCGTAGGAAGAAAGTTTCCAAATGCATAATTAGTGAAGAAAATTCTACATTGCTTAACAAAGTCATGGAGACCTAAGGTTGCTACCATAGAAGAAGCTAAAAATTTGAACAAACTCAAACTAGATGGGCTCCTAAGATCTTTACTTATGAGATGATTCTTGGACATGAAGAAGATAGGGATGAAACACTAAGAGGAGATACAAAAAGAAAGAGTATTGCTCTTAAAGCTACTTAAGAAAATGATAAAAAAAGTATTGAGGATAATGAAGAAGAAGATGATGATGATGATGAAAAAGTGGCTTTGTTAACAAGAAAATTGTAAGCTCTTGAGGGAAAAATAAGGAAGAAAAGATAGAACACCATTTAGAAGATATGGACAAAGAAGAAATGTGAAAAGAGACATGGCAAAGGATGACCATGGGAAAGATGACATTATTTGCTATGCATGCAAGAAGCCCAGTCATACCAAATATGAATGTCCAAATGTCAAGAAAAGTCATCAAAAGGATTTTAAGAAAGAGCAATGATAGCTACATGGAGAGATAGTGATGAATCACAGTATGAGGAGGAAAAAGAAGTTATAAATTTGTGTTTTAGGGGAATTGGTGATTCTATGGTTGAAAACATGTGCTTGAAGTCAAATGCTAAAAATGAAGGCATATGGTACTTAGTCAGTAGTTGTTCAAGAGACAAGATCAAAAGAAAGGAAGACTTCAAGAAACTGAAACCTAAACAAGGAGGAAAGGTAACTCTTGGTGGTAAGTAAAAAGGTCACATAGAAGGAATTTGTACCATTGGTAAACAATTTTCCTCTCATATTAATAATGTGCTATTTGTAAATTGTCTTTAGCATAATTTTTTGAGTGTGAGTCAATTATGTGACAAAGGTCTTAAAGTTACTTTTGAAGCTTTACATTGTTATGTTTAAGATGTTAGGACTAATGAAATTCTATTTATAGGAAATAGGAAAGGTAATATATATGTTATATATCTTGATGATTTATCTACAAATAATGTTTATTTCCTTGTAAAGAAAAATGAAGATAGCTGGATGTGGCATAGGAAATTAGGACATGTTAGCATGCACATCTTATATAAATTTTCATCTTTAAACTTGGTAAATGGACTACCTAAGATTGATTATGGAAATGATAAAATTGTTTAAAGCATGTGCAAGAAGTAAATGTAGAAGAACCTCATTTAAGCTTAAGCATGAAGTTACAAGTACTAGGCCACTTTAAATGCTACATATAGATTTGTTTGGACCAAATAGAACAACTAGTTTAGGAGGAAAATCTTATGAATTTGTAATTGTTGATGACTATACTAGATATATGTAGATTTTTTCTTCACATTGAAAAGTGACACCTTAAAAATATTTGCAAACTTTTTTAGAAAGGTAAAAAATGAGAAAGGTTAAAAAATTACTAGTGTAAATACTACATGTTACATATTAAATAGAGCCATGATTAAACTAATTCTTAAAATGACACCTTATGAGCTATATAGAGGAAAGAAGCCAAATATTGGTTACTTCCATCCTTTTAGGTGTTAATGTTATGTTTTGAATAATGGTAAGGATAATTTAGGTAAATTGTATGCAAAGAGTGAGGATGGTGTTTTTCTTGATTATTCATTGAATTAAAAAGCATATAAGGTGTTCAATAAAGGAACTTTGATTATTGAAGAATCCATATATGTTTTATTTGATGATGCTAATCCCTTTCCTTGAAAGGAAAATGTTGTTGATGATGAAGGAGATATTCTCTAAGAAAAAGTGGAGGAACTTGATCATGACAATGAAAACAAAGAAGATGAAAGTCAAGATCAAGAACATTATGAGAAAGTTGATGACACCACAAAAGAAAGAGAACCTACTCATAGAAGAGAATTAAGGTATGTGGATCAAAGTAAAATTATTGGAGATCCTTAACAAAGGGTAAGAACTTGAAGCTCAAAGAAAAATGTATGTGATTATATTGATTTTATTTCTCGTATTGAGCTCAAGACTCTAGATGAGGCTTTAAAATATGATTATTAGATCTTGGCTATGCAAGGATGGTTGAACCAATTTGAAATAAGGTGGGAACTAGTTTTTAGACTTAGTGATTATCCAATTGTAGGAACAAAATAAGTGTTTAGGAATAAAATAAATGAAAATGGAAACATAATTAGGAATAAAGCTAGGTTAGTTGCCAAAGGATATAGTCAAGAATAAGACATAGACTATGATAAAACTTATGCTCTAGAAGCCATTAGAATGCTAATGTTACATGAACTTCAAGGTATTCCAAATGGATGTTGAGAGCTTACTTATAAATGAAGAAGTATATGTAGAACAACCCCTTGGTTTTGAAGGTTCTACATTTCCTAACCATGTTTTTAGATTAAGAAAAGCATTGTATGGTTTAAAGTAAGCTCTTAGAGCTTGGTATAAGATTTCTTAATCAAAAATGGTTTCAATAGAGGGAAAGTTTACAAAACTCTTTTCATCAAAGGGATTGGAATTCTAATTGTGCAACTATATGTTGAAGATATTGTTTTTAGTGCTACTAATGAATCTTTATGCTAAGAGTTTGCCAAGTCTATGCAAGGAGAATTCGAGACGATCATGATGGGTGAACTCAACTATTCCCTTAGACTTCAAATAAAGCAAAGACAAGATGGCACTTTCATAAATCAAGCAAAATATATAAGAGATATGCTCAAGAAATTTGGATTGGATAGTACAAGATCATAATCATACTCCAACGACCATAACAATAAAGCTGGATAAAGATGAGCAAGGTAAGTCCATTGACCAAAAGCTTTATTGATCTATGATTGGTTCACTGCTATATTTGATTGCTAGTAGACTAGATATTAGTTTTAGTGTAGCACTCTATGCTGGATTTCAGTCATCTCCTAAAATGTCACATGCAAAAGCTCTCAAGAGAATATTTAAATACTTGAAAAACACACCAAATTTAGGCATATGGTATCGTAAGAGTTCAACTTTTGATCTTCATGCTTATTCAGATGCCGATTGTGGTGGATGTAAGATAAATAGGAAATCCACTTCAAGAACTTGCCAATTTTTAGGAAAAAAGTTAGTTTCATGGTTCTCTAAGAAACAAAATAGTGTAGCACAATCAACAACTGAAGTTGAGTATGTAATCACTGGTAGGTGTTGCCCACAAATTCTTTAGATGAAACAACAATTAGAAGACTATGGAATAACATTTAGAAAGATTCCTAAAAAGTGTGATAATACTAGTGCAATAAATCTAACAAAGAATCCGATACACCATTTTAGGACAAAACACATAGAAAAAAGACATCATTTTTTTAGGAATCATGTAAAAAGAAGACATAGTTCTAGAATATGTAGGCACACAAAATCAATTAGCAGATATTTTGCAAAGCCTTTAGACAGAGAATAATTTTGTAGGATTAGAGCTGAATTATGATTGATGAATATGACTTGATATTTACCTCTTTGTATTATATTTATTGTCACAATTATATTGGATGACAAATTGTTACATTTACAAAACATTTCATGCATAATCATTATTCAAACCTAAAAGAGTTGTGTGTTGAACTCAATTCTTCTCTTAAAAGGATCTTTGTATTTGATTTGGGTCAAAAATTTCTATTTTTCAAGACTGTCAAGTGCAAGAATTGATATGTACATTTTATAGAATTAATTCTCGTACTACACAGAAAATGTTTTTGACTCCCTTAAAACTCAAGAATCTACTTTTCATTTTTAAAGAATCAATTTTTCAAACATAGAATGTCTTCATAGTTTTCCAAATTGCAAAGAATCATTATTCATTTTTGAAAAATCGGTATTTTCAAAACATAGACACTTTGACATGTTTTCAGAAGATCTAGAATTGATTTCTCAATTTTAAACAATCGATTCTAAGGTTTCCAAGAAGTTTGTTAAATTTACACAAGCCAAAAGAACCAACATCTCTATATCCAAGAATCAATTTTTAAAAAGAATCGCGAAACTTTTGAGAAGTTAAGGCACAAAGAATCGATTTTCGTTACACAAGAATCGATTCTTCATGTTTTAAAAGTAGAAAAGTGATAGAACTTCAAATGTTAAAACACAATTCTAAGTTCCAAAATTCACCTCTTGAAATCATGATTTTTGCAACATTAGCCAAGAAATAAAGGTGTAAGAAAATCGATGCTTTCGACGTTTACTTTTTGATAGCAGATGAAAGAAAAATGTTTGATGAACATTATGCTAGCAGAAAGTTATTTCATGGTAGAGTTATTGATTTAGATTGGTTTGAGAATCAATTTAGATGTCCATGTGTTGAGAATTTGAGAAAACTAGGATGGTATGATTATCTGAGCATGAGAAGAAAAGTTCATGAAAATGCTATTAAAGTTTTCTATTCAAATGGAACAACCTTTTTAAAGGTGAAAATGATGAGGACATAATTTATTATGATGATTCATTCCTCACATCTCTTGTTGGAGCAAATCGCATCATCACTCCCACATTACTTCAAAAGGTACAAAGACATTTATGCCATGTATCGATACAATTGGTTCTAGAAAAATTGTATCGATACATTATGAGCATTTATCGATACATTTGAAATAGAATTCAATTTCTGAGATAGATTACTTATAAAACCTACGCAACTTATTTACCTTATTTTTATTTTTTCCTTTCTAATCTTCATATACTTAAGATATTTAATGTAAATAAGCAAACAACCCCCATTTGGATTCAATAAAAATATAAAAAAATCAAAATCCAAAAGAATCAAAATCTAAATTTTGGTTTCAAGAATGAATCTAAAAAATTTGACTAAAATTAAATTTACAGGTCTCATTTACCACAGCAAACGTACTCCAAAAATTATGAAAAAATCATTTTTGGTCATCTTA
This sequence comes from Theobroma umbraticum, assembly GCF_002168275.2. Lineage (NCBI taxonomy): Eukaryota > Viridiplantae > Streptophyta > Magnoliopsida > Malvales > Malvaceae > Theobroma > Theobroma umbraticum. Next base: position 2,290,958 of record NW_018397276.1, read on the forward strand.
ATATCAAAGAAATCATTACCGTCATTTTTATCTCCAAAAGATTTTTCTATAAAAAACTCATATTTTGACCCCTTCTAAACTTAGAAAAATTTCTGCTTCAAAAGTGACAGACAACCAAAGTGTCAATAAATTATTTTTTGAAAGTTAAAATTAAGTTTGATATTCAAAACATGAAATCTATATGCTCACCTAAGGATTTCCTAACTTATCCTCTTACTCAAGGTGGGATTTCACATTTATTTTTGAACTTGCTTTTCTTCAATTGAATCTTCAAATCACTTTTGACTCACTTTGAGATGCTTATGCTTTTTACTTTAGTTTGAAGAGTTTTGAAAATATGCACTTACCTTGCTTTATTCTTTTAGATGCTTTTCAAATTACTTACACTTTTGATTTATGCACTTTACTTTGAAGAGTTTTTTAGAATCTATTGTCAACTTACTTCCTCATTTGGTTTCCAAATTGTTTGTGACATATTTTAAAGTTTGAGCAAGTTTTGAGAATTTCCCTTCTTCTCAAACTTATGCTTTTTGCTTAAAGAAATTTTAAAACTCACAGCTCACTCACTTTTCACTTTTATACTTGTATTTTTTCACTTTAATATGAAAAGATTTGAATTATTATTTTCATTCTATTTTTCAATTCACTCTTCAAAGGATTTGAATATTTGTCTTTAAACATATTCTTTTACTCACTCCTCAAATCCTTTTTAATATGTTAGCATATTTTATTTTGAAAGTTTGTTTCAACTTGTTTATTCATTTCTTTTGATTTGTTTTAAAGAGAAAACAAATTTGAAACACTTTCATCAAGCTTCAAAGTTTGACTTGTTAATTTCTTTTTTAGAAATTCAATCCACCCCTTCTCTTAGATATTTTCCTCACCATTGTTAAGCTAATACATTTCTAACAATTGGTATCAAAGCTTTGGTCTCGAGTGTGTAGGTTTAACGACCTTTGAGTAAAGATCCTTGTTAGCTCCAAGACATTGCCATGAACTTCATTATAGCAATTCTCTATGATAAGGCCAAAAAAATATGAGCAAGCAAGTGTGCTAGTGTAAGGAGGAACAAGCTATTGAAGACTGGAATCTCTCTTGGCACACAAAGAAAATGGGTGACTTCTATTACAAAAATCTTTTTTAGCTTCTAAATTCAAGAATTTTGCTTTATTGACAATTTCTTGTGATTGATTGACTTTCAAAATTATTTGCTTTCTTTGATTGAAAATTTTCGTTGTTAAATGCATAATTCTTTTTTGAGCATTGTTGAAAAATCTTGATTATGCAAAATTGATTTAAATGTGATAATCGTTCTAAATTGCATAATATTGAATCAAGTTCGAGTCCATGAGATTAAAGCTATGCACTTATATTTGATCTTCAATTTATCTTCATTTTCTTGAGTTTTATTGGTTATTCCTTGTTTGTGAAAATTATTTTGATAAATTTTCTCATGTTTTGTGAAATTGATTTCATACATTTGTTTTTGAGGAAAAATGATTTTTTAAACATAAGCTTGAACATGAAAGATTTGATAATGTGATAACATATGAGCATAATTGATGAGTTGCATTGTCATCCATGCTAATAGTCTAAACAAGGAATGAGCTTTCAAAGATGATTCTTTTATTTCCTTGTATCTAAGATAAACTGACAATTTTTTATTTAAAATCTAGGACTTTCTTGAATAGTTCAAATTGGTTAATAATGAGCTTGACATGACTTGACTACTTGAATTAGTATTTTTAAAACCTTTTATGAGAAATGCTTGTCATCCTTGAACTTATAATAATTTATGAACAAGTTTGTAACATGATGAAAATACACTAGCTAGTTCTTATTGGGTGTACATAATTGTTTGCAAGCTTGAATGGATATTGAGCTCATTATTTCCACAAAGTATGTTCAACTCAAATCTTATATGTTTGAAGAACAAAGGTTTTAAAAGAAAAATTAAATCCTTATCAAATGATTTTCTTGCAAAATCTTTTTGTTCCTTTTGATTGAAATTGATTTATTAATTCTTTTACATTCATGATCTTGATTGGTTGAACATATTACGGATATAATTCTTCAAATGAGTGTTTCCACTATGAGTACTTGTAAACATGAGCAATAAGAGTCAAAAATTTTGAGTTCACATACTTTGAAAAATCGTAAGGTATACATGTTCAAAATGATATTTCAAACATGGTTGAACTGAAAATCCAACTAGTCCTTTCAAAATGCATGTTTTAGAATCCTTGTACCTTGGCAACAAGCATTACGAACGCGCTCATTTCATTAGTGCAAATACATGCTCCTGCAATTACAACTTCTTGTACATTTCACTAAATTCTCTTGTGCTTAAATTGAAAAGTGGGAAATTGTTCATAAATCCTTGAATTTGTTGATCTTGATGATTCTCATGTGCTTACATTAAAAAAATAATTTCTTGAGAATTGTAAAGCTCAAATGCTTAGTCTAGGAACAATTCTTGAAATATGCTTAATGTTTGTGCTTAAATGATTGCTTCCAGAGTAACTCCTTGATTATGCGTGTGAAATTGATTATGATGAATTCCTTGAACTTCATAAAAAATATTTTTAATTTATTTATTATTTTTTTAAAATCACATACTTACATGAGATTTAATCTTGCTTGACCATAATGATTGAAATTTAAAACTTAACTTGAATTATACTTTTGAATATGGATTTGATTGACAAGTTTGATCAAGAATTGTATTAAGTGTCGGCATAGTTGAAAAATCTTTTGAATGTGCTTTTAAATGCAGACTATGTCTTCCATAAGCTTGAATGTCTATATGATCTAAAACCTTTGTGTGCATCCAACTTGAGCTTATAGGTTACAAATTGAATCTTTGTTTCTTGAATCTTGACAATTGATATTCTTTGATGATTGGATGTTTACTTTAACTATATGTAACACCCTGATTTCTATGTTAGCTATGTATAGAAGTTAAGCTAGTTGATGAGTTAATTTGAATCCCAAGGTGTGTGTTTATCAACATAAGAAATGCTTATGTCCATAGAGAATGATTATGAATTATATGGGTGTGTAAAGGCCCGAAAATGATATTGTGTATATGCTTGGCACATAGATGATACAGTGCATTGCTTGGCACTTAGATAAGTATGTTATGGAAATAAATTATGCTAAATATGGTTGATACTGTATGTGACATAGAGCATGATTGAAAATTTGAAGTTATGTGATGAACATATGTCTTGATGATGAGTAAAGTATGATGAAAAAAGACGTTTATAAAAAGGGAAATGTATTGGGAACTTAGAAGAATGAGTTTGAAATGTTAAACAAATAGAGAATTGAAGTTTAAGTATGATATATAGATAAATGTTCATGGTCTATTGATAGATGAAAGATAAAAGTTAAAGATCATAAGAACTGAAGAACATATATCAATAGATTCTTGATAACTATCGATAGATGTCAACCTGGGAGTGAATTAAAAACAACAAAGACATGCAGTATCGATAGAATCTCGGCAAATATTGATAGATAGTCACCCAAGATTGATGATGAAGACAAAGGGCCACAATTTATCGATAGATGCTCAAAAACTATCAATAAATTACACCACGAGAATGAAATGAAGTGCAACAGAATGCCATATATTGATATATTCGAAAAATCTATCAGCAGATGAAGGGCAAAAATGTTAAGATTCATGAAGTATCTATAGATAGATGCTTGAAACTTGCAAAAATAAAAAGTCCTTAGTAATTCACCTATTTAGAAAACAAAGCCAAACACTCTCCCTCTCTACCTTTTCGACACCTACACTCTTAACTTGGATTTAGAGGCTATGTGGAGGAGATTTAAGGTTAGGAAATTGCCATTGATGTAAAAATAAAGCTTTTGGCCAATTATTTTTCAAATTAAATGGTTAAATAACTAAAAATTCAATGTTGTAGCTTGATGATAATTTAAGGTTGGAAATTACTAGAGAAGTTGGTATTGAAGTGAGCCAAAATCAGCAACTAAAGTAAGATTTAAACAATTTACGAAGGAATTATGAGGATTTTAAATGGTTGATGCGAATGGTTAGAACTTGTGATATTTTGAAAGTTGGAAAAGCGCTAAAACCTAAGATTTGGTTTTGAAATAGTGAATAAATGCATGAATATTGGTCAATATACAATTGGTGAATGGTAGACTATAAATAGGATTGAGAATTTTGCTTAATTGCTAAGTGGTGGAATTAAATGAGTTTGAGTTAAGGCATGAGTGAACAACAAGTAGTGAATTGAGCCACGAGAGTGCTTGATTGTCGAGTTGAGTAGGGCGTTGTGTTTAAAATGCATGTGTTGCATCTCAGATAATGATATGCACTATCATAGTACAATGACTAATTGTGTTATGCCTAGTTGAGCATGCCTAAGTTAGTATATTGATTATACATGCTAAGAAAAATGTGTACATGCCATGTTGTTGGGAAACATGATCTTATGGATGTTTTAATGTGCTTGTGTCTAGTTGAGTATGCCTAGAACAATATACTATTGATATGTGCTATATCATGAATGTTTCGTGAGGAAAATTATTGTGATATGCATATGTAATACACATGAGTATGTGAATTACGAAGCAAGATTGTTTTAAGTATGTGAGGTTACTAAGCCCTAATATTTGACTTGAATTATTTACGTGTATGTGACTATTAGGCCATGACTAAGTTGGAATGTGACTATTGATGTTTATGTGGCCAGTGAGCCACGATTATTGATGTGAAACATGATAAATATATATATGAGTAATAAAGGCATTGATGGCCTGATTTGTATTATATTCCATTCGAAGTGAAATTTTGGACAATGATTTGCTTAGTGGTTAAGTGGTGTCCATCCCTTGTGACCATGCGTATGCTTGTAGGGATGGTGGTAAACAGGGGCCATGGTTTAGTCTCGCTTGAGATTCTTGCCTGCGATGCTTTGATGTCACCAGTTAAGACTACTTCGAATGATGATTATGTCTATAATGTCATCCATTGGAAGATTACTACGAAAGATGGTTACCTTTATGATGCCATCCATTGGGAGATTACTCCACATGATGACTTTGATCTCCATCGATTGCTATGGCACTAACGTGATTTAACAGTGTTTAATGAATAAACTCATCGATTGTGGAATTTACTTGAGAATGGCTTAAGGTAAGCCTCGAAATATAATGTGTGATTTGAAGACATAAACTTGGCTTATTACTGGATAGGAGTATGTTGTTGGAGAAGAAATCATGGCAAGACACGGTTTGATGTGATGTGCATATAGGATATTATTATGATCTTCACACTTTCCTCTGTGAAGATGATTGATAAATAGCCATGTAGGCATCGTTGTATATATGTGTCCACTTTATTTATTATATGATGTGTTTTAATATGCTACGTTTAGCATCTCTATCTCACTGAGTATTAGATGACTCACCCTCTTTGTGTACCATGTGTAGATAAGTGATGCCATATATCTATACGTGGCTTAACGTCATTGTTTGGATAGATGAATTTTGGCATCCGATAGGTACTTTCTTGACATGTCCACTCCACTGAGTTCAAATTGTGCAAGGTTTTGCACTTTGATTGTAAAAAAAAAAAAACTTAGGGTAATTTTCATTTTAGATATTGTAGGCATTGACTACCATGTGTGCTTGTGTTAAGGGTTGTATGTACGAAGTTGACTGATGGTCGATGTATGACTTGTGGATACTATGTATTTGATATATGTGTGTGCCAAAGGGCATTATGGTAAAATGATGAGTTATGATACAAAATGAAGACCCAGATTATATGCTAGTAGTAGAGCCAGGTAATGGGGAGATAATGGCTATGTTGGCTGATTTGATGAAACTTGTAAAGAAATAAAATTACGTAGTGCATGTGAGCACTACAAATATGTGCTTAGATATATGTATAAATGCAAGAAATATATAAGCAAATACATAGGAATAATACCTATGTATATATATATTTATACACATTTAAGGAATATGTATATAGTTAATTAATTAAACCATGCACAAGTATGCATGCTAAGGGCCATTTAACCATGAACATAAGATGGATTAAAAGTGAGCAATGCATGGTTAAAAGAACATACATACAGCCACCACATGTAATGGAAAAGGTTGCAAAAAAAAAATAAATTTTAGATGGTCACTTTGAGGGGTCCAAAGGGTTTAGGAGAAGAGACAAGAAATAAATATAGGGAAGGGGCTTCAAAATGTTGTAACCTCCTCCCATTGTAACCCATCCAAGCTGCCATTCTTTTCCCTTTGAAACCCGACCACCACTAAGTTAATCCTCATGAATTTTGAGCTTCCATGGCACCTGGTGAGTTAATATACATGATCAAGAATAATTTGTTTCATTTATCTCTCAAATTCGAGCTCCCTAGTTATTCCCAAATATATTTTAAGCTCCCAATATGACTTTGTCGCTGGAGAATGAGCTAAGAAAAGAAGAAAATTATGAAAGTAGGACAAGGGTTAAACTTCCCCCTTATTTATAAAGTTCAAGCTACTATAGAAATTATCTAAAAACAAATTGAATCTATCCAACAATCTTTGACGGATTTTAGGCTTTACAATAGGATTTTGGAGTTAGGAAATTTGTTAAGGAGCTCATGTGTGCCTTGGATTGGAGGGCTCGCTGGAGTTTGTGTTATGGTGGATTGAGCCATAAAAGGTGAGAAACTTGAGCTTTAATAATTAAGTAACTATCCTAGTTTTAGTGGTAGTTGAAAAAAGATGCTTAGATGAGCCTCAGATTTATAAATTTTATTGTAAATATTGTTGCTAGGAGATTGGAGAAGAAAAGAGAAGCTTGCTGGAAAATAGAATTTAAGGTCTGAATTAGAGGTTCGGTTGGAGTTATTTGGTTCTTGAAGGTAAGAAAAAAAAAGAAATAGATATGGTTAAGTGTTGTGCTTTTACTATTGAAATGCTAGTTAGAAGTTTGTAAGAAATAGTTGAAATTAAGCTTGAATGTCGTGTGAATTACTATGCAAATCCAGCCTAGAAAAATGTTAGAGGTTGTTGAGAAGATGAATTGAAAACTTAAAAGGAAGTTGGACAAGGGAGAGAACTATGCTACTAGAAAAATATTAAAAGCTTGGAAACAATGGTTGAACTATCAAAGATTCGAGTAAAAGGCTTTCAAAACTTGCTAGAAATTTCTTAGTGAAAATTGCATAAAGTTAAAGGAGTGGTTAATGTTATTGGTGAGAATTCCCACCAACTAGGTGAGTGTGCAATTCCTTTTAAAATGTACTACGTATCTTGCTACTATAAATGTATAGACACAAATATGCTCACAGCTTTTTATGACTGTATTAGCGTGCTATAATTATGTATTACATATTTGAATGTTATTGGGAAGCATGAGTTGCTAGACACTGAGGTTGATTTATAGCCTTATTGTGTTTATGATTTCATGAGCGTAAAGTATACTATGAGCTGTTTTATAACCACAAGAAACAAGCCCTTGAAAATTTTAGAATTCTATCTTGATTTGAAAGCTTCAAAACGATTAAGTTTATGTTATACTCTCATTTAAAAAGGGGGCCATGAGATGGCCATTTTATGATCTTTTAAAATTCTGCCTTGCTGACAATTTTCATGATGTTTGAGCAAAATATTTTAACTATGCCATGCTTATTGATTTTCGTATGTGAACTTGCTATTTTAATGTTCACTGATTTTATGATGAACTTGGTTATGTATTGCTCATGGCTTTCATGATTTAAACATGTATACATTCCTATTGAGCTTATGATTGAAATTGATTGTATGTATTTGAAATTTCATTGGATTATTTTATTGGGTAAACCTTACAGGTACAAGTCTTGTTACCACACCAGATTTGTGTGGCTTTTGTGCACAAAGTAATTGTTTGTTATTGATTGATAATTGAGTATAAAAAGGGGACCTGAAGCCTTGATTTACATTTGGTGCCATGGGGAGTCCTCACAAGTAGGTAAAGGCAAAACTGAAGGTCCAATTTATATTTGGTGGTATGGGGAGGTTCCACTAGTGAATAAAGGGGTACCTAAAGCCTCGATTTATATTTGGTAATGCGGGGAGTTACTGTGAATAGGTAAAGGAAGACTTGAAGCTCCGATTTATATTTGGTGGTGTAGGGAGTTCCAATTTATATTTAATGGCATGAGGAGTTCCCACGAGTACATAAAGAGGGACCTGAAGTCCCGATTTATATTTGGTGGCATAGGGAGTCCCACTAGTAGGTGATGCTAGTTACTATTCTAGAGATTGCCATGGTTGATTAACTTTATCGAGCATGAGATTTGTACACTACATAAGTGATTAAATTTTTGGGATTAACACTCAACCATCTTATATTAATTTGCACATGATTTATTAACTCTATGCACAATTTATCTCATCATACATATATATTATCATTATGCTTTTATCAAAAGCTCTATCTTAATGCTTGTTTCCCTTTCTGTCCATTTAGTGAGTATGAAAGGCTCACCCCAACTAATTGGAAAATAGAAGATAAGTAAATTTTTGCATGTAACCGTGGTGAGAGGACTTTAACGTGCTGCATAGGCAATTGGTGTCTCATAGCACTACCCTTGTGTCACTCTGCTGTTTAGATGTCAATTGTTTTCAAGTGATTTTGTATCTTGTAAAGATATTTCAAGGTTTAGGCTGAGGCCCGTGGATATTTTTAAATTAGATTTTGAGTTGTGTAAAAAAAAGTTGGAGATTTACTATAAAAAATTTGGTGTTGGTATTGGAATTTATTTTGTATTGAAATGAAAAAATTCATATTGCTATTTTTAGCTCACTTCTCTATTGTGGATAAAAACTGACATTTATATAAGAAGATAAAGTGAAAAACAGTGAGTTAATAATAGTATTCTGTTTATTAAGAGGCTTATGTTTAGAAGACTTGTCAGGTCATATGGGCTTGTTCACATGGCTCGTGCGTTAGTAACAATCGTAAAGTGGGTCATTACACAAATTAAGAAAAAGAAAAGAATAACAAAAAGACTTAAGAAACTCTAAGAGTTGAAATCTTTATCTCCAAATCTTCTTGAATCCTTCAATTTCTTCTCAACTCAAATGAGACTTGTCGTCAATGATTTTGTGGCAGAATCTTAGCTCTAAATCTTGTATCTTTCATTCATCTCAAATTCTTCTGAAAGGTTGCTTTATTAATGCTTTGAAGTTGGGTCAAGTTGGATGAAGAAAGAAATCAATTACAAGAAGGATTTCCTCATCAAATTACATGAGCTGCAGCCTACCTCTGCCAAAGTCATGGCCTTGATCGTTTAATTTACAAAAATTGTGATTTAATTTTTCCTCTAGAATACTGTAGTGCTTTAATTTTGACAAGATTTTTAACTACTTTCCAAGATGAACTGGGTGAAATGTAAAAATGAAAGCTGTATCTTTGTCTCTTAGCTTTTCAATAGTCTAAGAAGCATCTCATTTGGAGTTCTGTAGAGAGAGTTATGATCGAAATATTGATACATGTGCAGTGAATATCTACATCTCATAATTTCTCTTATTTTTCCATTAAAGGTCCTTCTTTAATAAACACCTACAAAGGCACAAATAAATCAATAACAACTTATTTTGGGCACAAAACAATCAATTTAAACACAAGATTAACTAAGATTAGATTGACTCACCTAATTAATTAACTCCAAATAATTAAATAAAACCTATGCATTACAATAAGAAGTAAGTTAAATTACTATCAAAATTAAGTCCAAATAACTCTATATCATAGAGTTATAATCCCCAAAGTGTAAGATTTTGCTAGTCCTTGAGAAAAACACAAACAAGAAACTAACTTATGAAAAACAATTTAAATGGCGACAACAAAATAAATAAAGCAACTATTAGAGATAAAGTGCACCAAACTCAATGATCTCTCATAATTTCCTTAAAAGTATGTGTATCAATCTCTAACTTAAGGAAAAATATAGGCATTATTCAAATTCTTGTTTCAATTCCTATGCAACACATTCTCAAATGGATTCCCTGTGTGTGTAAAATATTTTACCAAGAATATCATTGTTAGCTTTAAAATTATTATAGTTTTGATTATAACAAAATGATCAAATTTGCTTGAACATTATTTGAGTGATCCTTAACAAGTTCTTGAAATGATTTAACTCCCATACGTTTGTTCTTACATAGTTACAACCTTTACTCTTGAAGTTATTGAACTATATCTATAAGCTTATATGACTTAAGAGAATGAGTGGTTATGATTCTCATTCATTAAAGTCTAATTTAAAGATTAAAGAAAAATTTAGATGCATTCATTAAGGAGGGGTTTTGAATATCGTTTTTAATAATGACAAAAAAAAAAGAAAGGGAGACTAAGTTAAATAGAGTTTGACAAGTCTTCATGTTTAATTTATGTATGTAATGCTTAGTTATGGTTTTGTTGAATATTATGTGCTAGTTATTATGGATATTCAATATATCTTGTTTAGCTACTGTGGATGATATAAATATTTTATTACAAATCTTTAAAGAACACTAGATGCATTCACTAATGGGAAGCAACTCATTATGCATAAAGATTTGAAGCACTCATATTGAACATAGACATTGCATTCTTAATCTATGAGTGTTTTGTCATCATCAAAAATAAAAAAGAGAGAGAATCTTAACTCCATGTGTTTTATATGATAACAAAACATTCCCTTTTCTTGATGTCTAATTTTATTATTTAAATGTGCAGGAGAAATTCATTAACATATTTGGTATTTGAAGGCAAGTCAAGATGCTTGTTCAATTGCAACATGGGTTAATTAGTTAAACAAGCAAAGAAGAAAGAGCTTTAATGAAGACAAACTAGTCTTAACTGAAGAATACAATCCTTAATCAATTAAAGCAATTTTGGGCGCTACACTAAGGACAAATAGAAATGTCTTAACTGGTTAACACAAGGTTTAATCAATTAAGTGGGTGCTGGATGCAAAATAAAAGCCTTTTAATTTATTAAAGGAAAGGAGTTAACTGGTTAAAGGTCAAAGTTAAAGTGCCAAGAAGTGTCAAAATTCAAATTCAAAACATTGGTGACCGTCTAAGGCACCAAACTAAAAGATTTAAAGTTCAAGACTTCTTAATTGCATGGAGAACATTTTCATCAGTTAAGGATGAATGGAAAGAAGCTTCAATCAGTAAAAGGGAGCATTAATTGGTTGAAAGGAGGCTAGCCAAAAATAATGCTTGAAGGTACTTGAAAATAGAAAGTTATTAATCAATTAAAGCTGTCATTAATTGGCTAACACAGAGAAACACTGTGCAAGTTAGAGAAGATTTAATTGGTTAAAGCCTGCCTTTAATTGGTTAATGAAACACCATTTGTACATTTAAATTTAAACACTAAAGAACAAAATAATGGTCAAAATGGCTAATTTCTGTCTCCAACAGTCAAAAGTGATTTTTCAAGTATTTAAAGTCTTTCCAACAGTCAAAATTGATATAGAGATGCTATCTAAAGTGATTTTGAGCTTAAAAGACCAAAAACCTTCTCTTTACACTTGCATTTCAATTCCATCCTTTGTAAAAGTGCTAAGCTTAAATTTGTACATTTTAGATCAACTAGGTGATCAATTGTATTTCATCTTTTCTTTATTTCTTGTTTCCTTAAGTGTAAGAGACACTCTAAGGGGTAGATCAAGCTATGGTCAGCTTAGTTGTTGTTGTAGATACTAACTTAGCCTTAGAAAAGTTAGTTTTGGTTTTGGTTGATCCCATGAAAAATCATTGTTAAAGGTTGTGGCTAAGCCTATGAAAAGCTATTGCCAAAGCTTGGTGAAAGCTTGGGGATTCCATTGATTTTAGTGAATTCGTTTGAAAATCCTTGATTGGGAGATCAAGGTAATGGATGTAGCTTAAAGGGACCCAACCATTATAAATCATTGTGCTTTGTCTACTTTCTTTTATTTTCTTTTTATTCTTAACTCTAAAATCACTCCTCCAACAAGCTTTAAACTTCCATTTTCGAATTCCCTTAATCAGCTCTTTACTTGGAAAGAATTTTTCATGTCATTCTAAAAGTGCTATTCACCTCCCCCTAACACGTTCTTTAGGACCAACAATCATGACATGCAGATGAATTTATGCCAATGCAAAATTCAAATTATTACTAGAACTCCATAAGTTTGATTTTCATCTCTCTCTCCACTAATGTAGACTAACACATAATTAAGGATCATTAAGACTTTATAAAGCTTGTAATGTATGTCTGGGGTAAAGAGAAAGATAAAGGATATAATGTGGCTTCATAACACCCTAAGCACATAATTATTCTAGGACCTATACAGAGCTCTATTTTTATTCTTCATATACACCTTTTCTTCGCTTTTAGTTTTTCTTTTGTTCAACACTTTGTTATTCTTTTTGTCTTTTTTTTATAACAATTTACAGCCCCAAACTTATTTCTTTGTATTGTAGGTAATGGGGCAATTTTTTATTTATCATTTCACCTTATTCTACCTTTTTCCACATTTAGCTCAATATATATTTTGTAAAACAATATACATGCTTAGGAGTAAGGGCTTCCAAATTGTAAATTTTATTTTAAGGCTAGGCTCAATTATTATGTGGTTAACCAAAGACAAGGGAAATTAAGCTCAAAGGGGTATACTATGGATAAAAATATAACAAGGTTGGCTTAAAAGGCTCAAATGGTCTCAAGATGGCTAAAATCATGCCCTTAAGTAAGTATTGCCTATGATTTCACCTCGAGAGATAATCAAGCAAATTCTAGAATTCAAAACTTAATCTAAAATTCACATCAATATAAACTTTCTTTATATATGCACTATAATTCAATGCAAAAGATATAGCACTCAATATGTGTGGAAAACACATCCTAACAATGATACAAACAAAAGAATTTAACATGAACCAAACAAAAACCTTATTTACCAAAAGCTAAAGATGCAAAACAACTAATTGTTATCATAGAATAAGGAAATCTTCGAAAAAATCTTGGCACAACTTTACTTTAGATTCCTAAAATTCAAGCAAGCATAAAATAAATGATAAACTAGTCCAAAAGGCATGCAAATAATTAAAATTAAATCTAAAACTTCCACAGAAAATTACCACCAGAAAAAATAAATTCAAACTCACCTTCTAAAGGTATCATTTGCTTTTAGCTTGTAAAAGCGAAAGGTTACACCTAAGCCTTCAAAAGATAGTGCTGTCAAGAGGTTATGCCTGATCCTTGGAGAGGCAAAAGGTTACACCTGCTCCCTAAAAGGCAAGGTTATGCATGATCCTTGAAATGCAAGAGGTTACGCCTAATCCCTGAAAAGGCATTATATGGGTTATGCTTCCTTCCATGAAAATGCATTGTTGTAAAGGTTATACTTGAGCCTTGGAAAAGTATTTTTCTTAACGGATTACAAACTCCTTAGTGAGCCAAGGGAAAAGATGTAGGCATTTATGGAAAAGACCAAACCTCTATAAATGATTTGTGTCTTCTCTTTCTTCTCTTTACTGTTGAACCTGTGTGTTTTCACTTTACTCTTCACTGCTTATTACTTGTGCATTTTATCATTGACTCACGTTGAGATACTTATGGTTTATACTTTGGTTTGAAGAGTTTTGAAATCCTACAGTTACCTTGCTTTATTCTTTGATTTACTCTTCAAATTAGTTTACACTTTGATTTATGCACTTTACTTTGAAGAGTTGTTTAGAATTTGATTTCAAGATACAAGCTCATTAGATTTCCAAAATTTTTTTGACATGTTTTAAAGTAAGAGCAAATTTTGAGAGTTTCCCTTCTTCTGAAACATATGCTTTTTACTTTGAAAACATTTTTAAAACTCATAGTTGACTCTCTCTTCACTTTTATGCATGTAGGTTTTCACTTTATTGTGAAAAGATTTGAATTATTGTTTTCAAATCTGTTTTTCAATTTACTCTTCAAAGTAGTTGAATTTTTGTCTTTAAACTTTTTTTTTTACTCACTCCTCAAATCCTTTTTAATACTATAGCATATTTTATTTTGAAAAGTTTTAAAAATTCATTTTCAACTTGTTTATTCATTTCTTTTAATTTGTTTTAAAGAGAAAACAAATTTAAAAAACTTGTCATCAAGTTTCAAAGTTAAATTTTTTTTTTTGGAAATCTAATTCCCCCCCTCCCCTTCTTAGATATTTTCCTCATCATTATTAAGGTAACACATTCATAAGAATTTCCTTTTGAAGAATACCTACATCATCTTCATAATCTTCTTTCCTAGAATAAGGGTTAGAATCTTCAAATAGCACATGTATTGACTCTTCAACCATTAATGTTCTCTTGTTAAATACTCTATAAGCTTTAGAGTTTAAAGAATAACCTAGAAAAATTCTTTCATCACTTTTAGCATCAAATTTTTCTAAATTATCTTTCCCACTATTCAATTCATAACATTTGAAACCAAATGGACGAAAATATGTAATGTTGGGCTTTTCGCCTTTATAAAGCTCATAGGGTGTTTTCTTTAGCAATGGTCTAACTATTACCCTATTTTATAATGCAGCATGAAGTATCAATGGCTTCGACCCAAAGATATCTAGGTAAGTTATTTTCACATAACATAGTCCTAGCCATTTCTTTTAAAGTTCTATTCTTCCATTCAATTACACCATTTTGTTGTAGAGTTCTAGGGGCTGAGAAATTATGACCATAACCATTTTCATCACATAATTGTTCAAAACCTAAGTTTTCAACTTCTTTGCCATTGTCACTTCTAACGTTTGACATAGCATACCCTTTTTCATTTTTAAGTCCCTTACAAAATGATGTAAATACTTTTAGAGCTTCATCTTTGTGTGCAAGTAAGTAAACCAATGTAAACCTAGCATAATCATCAACAATTACCAAACCATAGTTCTTTCCACCTAAGCTTGTAGTTCTAGTTGGACCAAACAAATCTATGGAAAAGTTAAAATGCTCTAATTGTAGTCACATTCTTTTTGGATTTAAATGTGACTATCCTATGTTTACTTGTCACATAAGCATCATAAAGTTTATTATTCTCAAAATTTAACTCGGGAAGTCCTACCATAAGATCTAAAGATGACAATTTAGCAGGTGTGTTCATACTAACATGTCCAAGGTTTCTATGCCACAACCAAGCATTTTCATCCTTCCTATCCAGGAAACATACATTATTTGAAGACAATTTATCAAGATAAACAACATATGTGTTGCCTTGTCTTTGACCCACAAAAAGAATTTTATTTGCCTTAACATCAACAACATGACAAATTAAGGCTTTAACATGACTTTAAGACCTTTATCACAAAGTTGAGTAACACTTGACAAATTATTTGAAGACAATTCATCAAGATAAACAACATATGTAGTGCCTTGTCTTTGACGCAGAAAAAGAATTTTATATGTCTTAGCATCAACAACATGACAAATTAAGGCTTTAAACATGACTGTAAGACCTTTATCGCAAAGTTGAGTAACACTTGACAAATTATGCTTGAGACCACTAACAAATAAAGCATTTTCAATTTGAGAGGAAGAATTTTTTACCAATTGTACCAATACCATCAATGTGACCTTTTGAATCATCACCAAAAGTTACATTGCCTCCCTTCCTTTGTCTCAACTCTTTGAACGATTCCTTGCTACCGATCATGTGTCTAGAGCATCCACTATCAAGGTACCATTTCCCATTTTGTTTTGCTCTTAACTTCAAACATTTATGTTTTTCCATGTAGCTATCAATTGCCACAAAGGATGGATTTGCACCCTTATTATCTTCCTTATCTTGGGAGTCATCATCATCATCACTCCATGTAGCCATCATTGCCCTTTTCTTGAGATATTATTCTTGCTTGAGCATTCAAACTTGATGTTATGTGGCTTCTTGTAATCATAACATATCAAGTAATCTCTTGTATACTTTTCTTTAGGCACATTTCGCTTTGTATTTTTTCTTAATTTTAAAATTTTGTTTCATAATTTTATTAAGCTTCCTAGCTAACATAGCCATATCCTCATCATTTTCATTTTCACTATTTTGGCTTCTCTCTTCTTCTACTACAATAAATTTAAGGGCTATTTCTTTTTTCTTTGTGTCCTATCCCTTAGACTTTTCCAACTCACTCTCATGTTTCAATGTCATTTCATATGTAAGTAAAGACCCTATTAACTCTTCTAGCTTAAAGTTGTTAAGGTTTCTATCTACTATAGCCATTACTTTGGGTCTCCAAGATTTAGGTAGGCTATAAAAGATTTTCTTGACAAGTTGGGCATTGGGAAATTCTACCCCTAAAGCCTTCAAACATTCAACTATATTTGTGGATCTCTCAAATATCTCATTTATAGATTCACCCCCTTTCATCCTTAAAAGCTTATAATCATGTGCAAGCAATCCAATATTGGATTCCTTGACTAGTTTTATTCCCTCATATGTGGCCTTTAAGGTATCTCAAATTTTCTTAGCATTTTCACACATTGACGCCTTTTTAAACTCATTAGCTCCTAAGGCACAAATAAAAGTACAATAAGCCTTGTAATTTATTTGAATTAATCTTTTATGTCCATCACACTACTCTTTCCTAGACTTAATCACTAATTTTCCTTCCACCACCTTATATGGAACATAAAGACTATCTAATATAACGTTCCAAACATCTAGGTCCATGTATAAACATTTCCATATACTTTTTTCAATAAGGGTAATTTGTACCTACAAAAAGAGGTAGCCTTTGGATTGATTGCTTTTCAACAATCACCAAGCACATTGTCATAACCTCTATTTTGATGATTTTGAGCTTCTACTATAGATCACTCAAGGCTGTTAGACCTACAAAAATTGAACCCTAACTTTGATACCAATTGTTAGTAGTATAAGCTCAAAGAAGTATGTACCAAGAAAGAGTGAATTAGTATTTAAGAAAATGGCTCTGAAAAAGTCAAGAGAAGAAAAAAGAAAATCTCCAACAATACCTTCTAGAACTATGAGATTTGAGAAACCCGATCCATTCAACATAAACTTACAAACATAGATGAAAGGAATATATTTGATGCAGACTACTCCAAAAGGACAATAATTCATGAAGAATTATAGACTTGGAATGGTTTGAGAAAAAATTTAAACTACCGTATATTGAAAATATAAGGAAAATGGGATGGTATGAATATTTGTGCCTAAGAAAAGAAATCTATCAGAAATTAGTTCAAGTGTTTTATTCAAATGCAACCATTGTGTTTCAAGGAGATGGTGATGAAAATATCATGGACCACAATGATTCATTTGCTATGTTAGTCAATTCAAAGGAGATCATTATCACACTAACACTGCTGCAAATATTGTTGAAGCTGAAACCCATCAAAAGAAATTTTATCACTGAGATAAATAAAGAAAACAAAATCCCAAAAGATGAGCTAGAAGCATAATTCATGATTGGTCCAGTCACTTCAGCAAAGAATCCAAAGATCACAATAAGACTTAGTGCAAATGACAAAATTTTGCATTTGATCATCACACAAACATTAAGACCATTCAACCATAAGGGCAACATAGTGATAGTTGAAGACATGTGGTTCATGCATCATATCAAGAAGTATACTCCAACTGATCTAGCATGGTTCATTTGCAAAGATATGGAATCAATAGCTAGAGGAAAAAGAAATAGTCTACTTTATGGAATGGTCATCTCAAAGGTTTTAGACAAGATGAAAGTTAATACCTCACTGGACAAGCCCGTAATGGCTAAGAAAGTCAACAATTATGATCAAGGAGCAATTGGAAAACTTGGCTTTGAATATGACGCTGTCAAGAACGAGTGGATGAGGAAAAGTATTCAACTAAAAGATAAAGATTTTCTAAAAAAAGAAACACAAATAGGAGGTTAGAAAGAAAAGTTTGATAGAGTCCGATTAGAAACATATTTCAATATATTTGAGCTACCATTGGATCTTTCATTTCCATATGAAACTCCTCTAAGAGTAAATGAAGGTCCATTTAGACTACCCAGTATAGAATACATGCCTGAATATACACATCACTTGTTCTGCGCTAAAATGGATAGTCAAGAAAGAAGTTGGTTAAACAAGTTTGATGCAATCAACCAAAAGGCTGGTGCTATCATGGAGAACTACATTAGAAAATTCGAACAAATGGTTTATCACTGCACTACTTCCTTCATCAAATTAGACAAACATTTGCTAAGTTTCGAAATAAAATGGTTCCATTCTCCAAAAATCAATAGCTATTGTTCCAAAATCATAAAATTCTGTATGACCAACTCAAAAGGCCATAGCCTTTACTTAAGCTCAAAATCTAAGCCATTTTCAGAACCTCTTACATAGTTGCTTTGCATTAGCAATTGCATGCATTTTTGTTCTATTCAAATCTGATTGTATTGCAAATGATCTTGTGTATATGATTTTATTTAAGGAAATATATCTTTTGATTTTATCACTATGTGTTCATATTTCTCCATGTTGATTGATGATTGATTGAACATTCTTGCTGTGAATATCTATATTGTTAATTCTTAAATGTTAGTTGATCATTATACTTAACTTGTGCTACTAATGCTCTACTTTTCTATGACTTCTTCTTCCCATTATTCATATACTCTATTTTCTATTCTTTTTTTATATAATAAAAAAAGGGAGAAATATTGTGAGTAAATTTGCAAAGCTTCATTTTTCATTATGGTTAGATTTTTTAAAATGAATTCAAAAGTACTTTCAAACTAAAGTATAAATTATTTTGAAAAGGCCCAAATTCAAGGGGAGCTTTACTTAAGAAAAATGTTATGAAATTGTGAGCATAATTTCAAGGGGAGTTTTCTTGAATAAGCAAATTTAACTTTTAATTTTGTCATATCAAAAAGGGAGAGATTGTTAGATTCATTCTTATTTGAAATGACAAAATTAATTGAACGTAATGAGCTTTGAAAATGAATAAAAGATACTTCTGAATATGAAGAAAATCCTCAAAGGATTGTTGAAGTTGAGCTCATTGAAATGCTAAGATTGTTAGAACATGCTTTGAATATGAATGATAATGCTCTTGAACTTAAAG
Source organism: Theobroma umbraticum (assembly GCF_002168275.2). NCBI lineage: Eukaryota > Viridiplantae > Streptophyta > Magnoliopsida > Malvales > Malvaceae > Theobroma > Theobroma umbraticum. The sequence goes on from NW_018397276.1 coordinate 2,310,033, forward strand.
AAATATCTCTTAGTTTTCTCAAAGATTTTTTATTTCCAAAATTTAAAGTGCTAGCCTAAGAATCAAATTTTCAAAAGAAAAGACTTGATTCATAAATGAAAAGAAAGTAAAATCTATTTCTTTTTCACAAGAAGAATCAATTTTAAAGAATGAGAAATCAGTTCTCAAGCAAAAATCATTAGTGAATAATCAATTCTAAGAAAAGAAAAAGGTAGTTCTTGAAAGACAAAAACTTCAAGATTTGTGAAGAACCAACACCTCAGAGACAAAGAATCAATTCTAAAGAGACAGAATGCAGAAGGTAGAAATGCAAAGAAAAAAATCGATTCTACATGGAGAAGATATCGGTTCTTGAAGCACCAAAACTAAAATTCAAAAACTTGCTGACCAAGGAAAAGCTAGAATAGTTGGATAAGATTGGAGTAGAAAAAATCAAGCTTAAATTCAAATTTTGGCACTAAACCACAGTGAAAAGCAGACACTTTGAGGTAGAAGAACTAATTGTCCAAGATTGTAAAGGTGACACCTTTGAACCTAATTGTAGAATAACCTACATCTCAAAATAAAATAATCAATTCTCTAGAGATAGAAAGCTCCAAACTTTGTGATGAACTAACAACTCAACAGTAAAGAATTGATTCTATATATGTGACAGAAATGTGCAAGGTGGATAGAACATATGAGAAGTGATTCAAATTTCACTCCAATGGGCAAAAAATGATAAGGGCTATAACAACCTACCTTGTGGATGTTAAAGCAAGGATTGTGAATGATTTTGCATGATTTTAAATCATCTTTGAAGAAGAAGAAATTGGAAAAACAAGTGAAAAAGCTATAGGCAGAAAATCTTATCTTTAAATAAGAGCGAAACCTAAAGTTCACTATTTTATCTTTCAGCTGATCCTCCTTAAGCTTAAACTTTCCTTAATATTCATATGCTTTAAGAAAGCTTTCATCTTTCTTATCCAAACTTCTTTATCAACCTTTATAGAGGTTTTAAGTTAGAATTCTCTAGAATCCATTGTTGTATTGGTTATACCTCCAAGCAAAAGGTAAAAGGGTTTTGCTTGATCCTTTAAAAGGTAGCATCTTGTGTAAAAGTTATGCTTGAATTTGAAAAAGACAATGTCTTGATATAGGTTACGTCTGATCTTGTAAAAGGCATGTTGTGAAGGTTACGCCTAATCTTGTTAAAAGGTATGTTGTAAAGGTTACACTTGATGTTACTAAAAAGGCAAATTGATAGTGGATTCAAACTCATTGTGATATCAAATGTGAGGACATAGGCATTGGAATGGCGAACCTTTATAAAAATCCTACTGAGTACCTTTTATTTTTTCTACACTTCACTTACTGATTTCATACTCCATTTTTCTATTTCATTCTCTCATATTTCTGCTTCATTTTCAAAGCTTTTGAAAAAAGGGAAATTTTTATTTAACAACTAATTCACCTCTTGGTAGTTTTACTTTAAGTTTATCCTTCTGACAATCAAGCATTAAACTGTCACAATATTTTTTCATAAGAGCAAGTGGAACCTTCGACACGTTTTTTCACCGGAGCAAATGAAACCCTTAACAATGCTTTTTCACAAGCGCAAATAGAACTCAACCCCACAAATAGCTTTTCAACGTTAAGTTAGAAATTTTACAAGATGAGTACAAATTATAGCAAGAAAATGCCTCACAAAGGGTAGATGCTAAGAAGTTTAGGCCTAGGTACAAAAAGAAGAAATATTTTCTTAAGAATTTTCAAGTGAATGATTTTTTAAAGCTTGATGGAAAACTAAGATGAAGGCTAAAGAGAGAAAATAAGCTTTAGAAATTCTCTCTAGAGTTTTCCAAGTGAGTGCTAGTATTCTCTTGCTTTTAAATGGCTCAAAGATTGCCTTTTGTAGCTGGAGTGAAGTTTGGAGCTGTTAGATATAAATTTCCATTAAATCTGGCCATTGCTGAAGCTTTGTTGTATCCCTTGCCTATTAAAGTCTACTTGCCTCCCAAAGTTCAATTATTATGGACTTTTTCTATCCAATGGATAGAATAAGTCCACTTGTTCTCGCAGGTAGTATGTGTTGCTAGCTTGTGACTTAAAGCTTATGGATAAATGGAGCCATATTTGGGAGTTATTAAATAAGATAGGACAGTACAAAGAACAACTGTTGGTGATGTGAGGATTGATGTACCTCATGTGTATGGATTATGAGGATAGTGAGAATGGGGAAAGGCTTGTGGTGTTAACTGGCAGATACCATCCCTGGTGTACTTGACTCGAGACAGGGAAATGGACTAGGTTAGGAAATATTAGGTCTTTAGTTTAGATGAATAGTAATGATACAGGAGTATATTATTAGAATATTATTAATTAGGAGTTATAAGTATAATGTTTTCTAACTTACCAAAATTGGTGATTACACCTTAGTGGGGTTTTCAACCTCACCATGATTGTGTCATTCACAACGTCCAGGTGTCTTTACAATGCCCGGCGTCAAGTAACATAGTAGATTTGATTTATGAAAAAAATAAATAAAAATATATATCCGTCCTAAATTTAATAATGATGAGGTGAATTAAGGATTATGTGAGGGTGGGCAATGGAGAGGTGAAAGGGAATATTAGGCTGAGCAGGAAACAATGAGAAGGAAGGTAGTTGATTAAAACCGTGAGCATGGGAACACATTTTGGGAAGGAGGGGAACAAATAATAATAAAAAAATAACTAAAATATATACACACAAAGGACAAAAGGGAGACAAAGAATCGATTCTAAAGAGACAGAATGCAGAAGGTAGAAATGCAATGAAAAAAATCGATTCTACATGGAGAAGATATCGGTTCTTGAAGCACCAAAACTAAAATTCAAAAACTTGCTGACCAAGGAAAAACAAGAATAGTTGGATAAGATTAGAGCAGAAAAAATCAGGCTTAAATTCAAATTTTGGCACTAAACCACAGTGAAGAGCAGACACTTTGAGGTAGAAGAACTAATTGTCCAAGATTATAAAGGTGACACCTTTGAACCTAATTGTAGAATAACCTACATCTCAAAATAAAAGAATCAATTCTCTAGAGACAGAAAACTCCAAACTTTGTGATGAACTGACAACTCAACAGTAAAGAATTGATTCTATATATGTGACAAAATTGTGCAAGGTGGATAGAACATATGAGAAGTGATTCAAATTTCACTCCAATGGGCAAAAAATGATAAGGGCTATAAAAACCTACCTTGTGGATGTTAAAGCAAGGATTGCAAGGATTTTGCATGATTTTAAATCATCTTTGAAGAAGAAAAAATTGGAAAAACAAGTGAAAAAGCTATGGGCAGAAAATCTTATCTTTAAATAAGAGCGGGACCTAAAGTTCACTATTTTATCTTTCAGCTGATCCTCCTTAAGCTTAAACTTTCCTTAATATTCATATGCTTTAAGAAAGCTTTCATCTTTCTTATCCAAACTTCTTTATCAACCTTTATAGAGGTTTTAAGTTAGAATTCTCTAGAATCCATTATTGTATTGGTTATCCTCCAAGCAAAGTAAGAATTTGGCTTTGTCTTTGACCTTTAAAGGCAGCATCTTGTGTAAAAGTTATGCTTGAATTTGAAAAAGACAATGTCTTGATATAGGTTACGTCTGATCCTTAAAAGGCATGTTGTGAAGGTTACGCCTAATCTTGTTAAAAGGTATGTTGTAAAGGTTACACTTGATGTTACTAAAAAGGAAAATTGATAGTGGATTCAAACTCATTGTGATATCAAATGTGAGGACATAGGCATTGGAACGGCGAACCTTTATATAAATCCTACTTAGTACTTATTATTTTTTCTACACTTCACTTACTGATTTCATACTCCATTTTGCTATTTCATTCTCTCATATTTCTGCTTCATTTTCAAAGCTTTTGAAAAAAGGGAAATTTTTGTTTAACAACTAATTCACCTCTTGGTAGTTTTACTTTAAGTTTATTCTTCTGACAATCAAGCATTAAACTGTCACAATGTTTTTTCATAAGAGCAAGTGGAACCCTCGACACGTTTTTTCACCAGAGCAAATGAAACCCTTAACAATGCTTTTTCACAAGCGCAAATGGAACTCAACCCCACAAATAGCTTTTCAACGTTAAGTTAGAAATTTTACAAGATGAGTACAAATTATAGCAAGAAAATGCCTCACAAAGGGTAGATGCTAAGAAGTTTAGGCCTAGGTACAAAAAGAAGAAATATTTTCTTAAGAATTTTCAAGTGAATGATTCTTTCAAGCTTGATGAAAAACTAAGATGAAGGCTAAAGACAGAAAATAAGCTTTAGAAATTCTCTCTAGGGTTTTTCAAGTGAGTGTTAGTATTCTCTTGCTTCTAAATGGCTCAAAGGTTGCCTTTTGTAGCTGGAGTGAAGTTTGGAGCTGTTAGCTATAAATTTCCATTAAATCTGGCCATTGCTGAACCTTTGTTGTATCCCTTGCCTATTAAAGTCCACTGGCCTCCCAAAGTTCAATTATTATGGACTTATTCTATCCAATGGATAGAATAAGTCCACTTGTTCTCGCAAGTAGATATGTGTTGCTAGCTTGTGACTTAGAGCTTATGGATAAATGGAGCCATATTTGGGAGTTATTAAATAAGATAGGACAGTACAAAGAACAACTGTTGGTGATGTGAGGATTGATGTACCTCATGTGTATGGATTATGAGGATAGTGAGAATGGGGAAAGGCTTGTGGTGTTAACGAGCAGATACCATCCCTGGTGTTCTTGACTCGGGACAGGGAAATGGACTAGGTTAGGAAATATTAGGTCTTTAGTTTACACGAATAGTAATGATACAAGAGTATATTATTAGAATATTATTAATTAGGAGTTATAAGTATAATGTTTTCTAACTTTACCAAAATTGGTGATTCACCTTAGTGGGGTTTTCAACCTCGCCATGATTGGTGTCCTTCACAACGCCCAGGTGTCTTTACAATGCCCCGGCGTCAAGTAACATAGTAGATTCTATTATATGAAAAAAATAAATAAAAATATATATCCTTCCTAAATTTAATAATGATGAGGTGAATTAAGGATTATGTGAGGGTGGGCAATGGAGAGGTGAAGGGGAATATTAGGCTGAGCAGGAAACAATGAGAAGGAAGGTAGTTGATTAAAACCGTGAGCATGGGAACACATTTTGGGAAGGAGGGGAACAAATAATAATAAACAAATAACTAAAATATATACACACAAAGGACAAAAGGGAGAAGCAACAGTAAAAGTAATGGAAAAACTAACGAGAAAATGGCAAAAAAGGATAGAAAGACTCGGTATTCTTAGTCTACCGAGGAGGATTAAGAGTGGGGTGATGGCTTTCCACAACTCATGGAAATCATTTTCTGTAAAAATGTTGGTTTCCCATGACTATTTAAATATCTAGAAAGCATTGCTAATTGATGTCACATCTCATCACTCGTTCAAAAAAAACTAGTCCATCATATAGATGGAAAACCTTTACATGATGAAGTAGATTTCAAAACAACCAAATTTCCATGACTAACACCCAGTATTCACACAAAGTAAGTCAATACATTGCCTTAAAAGAGGGGAAACAGCATCCAACACTGACAGAAACAAATTTGAAACAATCAGGTTTACATTTAAATATCATCCAACAGTAATTTGTTTTTAAAGAAGTGAATAGAGCTATGTCTACATTGTGCTCGACAGCTTGAGACAACGTGGTATAGATTTCGTTGTCAGAAGTACCCAGTCTGGCCACTTTTTTCCAATGAGAAAGAGTAGCCACCGCAATCACCGCAACTGATTCCATGTATAAGTCCGTTCAAAGAAATGGGAATTATTGGCAGTTCTATCAAATTGGATGTAATTTTTCTCTTTCTTTCTTTGAAAGTAATTGGAAATTAGTTCAATGGTTAAGACAGTGTACACATTATCTACCCTCAACTCTTTAGCAAAGCAAAGTGATGTCCAATCTATAAGTAGGATCACATGCAAAGTGCAACACCCTCAAATATAGCAAACATTCATCAGAATATATCATCCCCATCTTATCTAGCTTTCTTCTCAAAGATTCACTGCTTTTTTGTTCTTGTGAATGATGCATAATCCTCCGTTTCTTTTGCTCTCTGCCATTTTTTTCTCCGGCCTCGTGATCCAATCGGTGGTTGGACCAAAGACAGCATATGGTTTCAGTGTAGAGCTTATTCATCGTGATTCGCCACTGTCTCCATTCTTTAATGATTCCATCACCTCATCAGAGCTTCTAAGAAAAAATGCCCTTCATTCAATGGACCGAATCAAAAACATCCAATCTTATATAGATCAAAAAGCCACCCAATCAGTAGTGATTCCAAATGGAGGTAGTTACCTGATGAAACTCTCCTTTGGAACCCCACCAGTGGAATACTTAGCCATTGCAGACACCGGAAGTGACCTTACATGGATACAATGCGCTCCATGCCCCCAGACTCAGTGTTATTCTCAAGGGTCGTCTCCTTTTGATCCTGCAGCATCATCAACATACCAAAAGCTTTCCTGTGTTTCAGAGGCTTGCCAAGCTCTTGCCAGAAAGAGCTGCTTAAACACAAATGAATGTGAATACTTTTATTCCTATGGAGACAATTCATATACCATGGGAATCTTGAGCAGTGACACCTTGAGTTTTGATTCCTCCAGCAGTCAAAAAACCTCATTCCCCACATCCTTTTTTGGATGTGGACACAATAATCAAGGTAACTTCAGAAGGCCTGGTGCTGGACTCGTTGGCCTGGGAGGAGGGCCCTTGTCATTGATTTCTCAGATAGGCACTCAAATTGATCATAGATTCTCCTACTGTTTGGTTCCACGTTCTGCAACATCTAGTGGTAAACTAATATTCGGACAAGAGGCAATAATTTCTCGGCCCGGAGCTGTTTCAACTCCTCTAATAACCAAAACCCCTGCAACCTTCTACTACCTTAATCTTGAAAGTATTAGCATTGGAGACAAGACCGCACAGGCAGCGTCAAGCCAAGGGAATATCATAATTGATTCCGGAACAACACTGACGATCCTAGAATCAAATTTTTACAATAGTGTAGAGACCATGGTTAAGGAGGCCATTGGAGCAGAGCCAAAGCAAGATCCTTCTGGAACATTTAGCTTGTGTTATGGAGCAGAGACCAATATTCCAGACATGCTATTCCATTTCACTGGTGCCGACCTTCGCCTGCAACCTGTCAATACATTTGGCGCTAATGACGGCTTACTTTGTATGCTCATAGTTCCAAGTAACACAAACTCCAATTCCATCTTCGGAAACTTCGCACAGATAAATTTCCAGGTGGAGTATGACCTTCAAAAGAGGACTGTCTCTTTTGCTCCCACAGATTGTACCAAACAATAAATTTGTTAGGACTAGGCTTCTTGCTTTATTATAAACTCTTGTCTGTCAACTGATAGCATGTAAAATCATTCTAATATGATATTCTAAAATGACAAAGTTCTATGTCTAAACTATTTTGAATTTTATTTTCTAACATTACCTTGAAACGTCATATTCATGCCCAAAGAATGCTTTTCGTTGGGATGGTTGGTAATATTTATGCCCAAAACAAGTGAAAATAAAATTGAGAAAATAACATCTATTTTGAGAAAGGGACATTCTGCCCTAAATAGCTCAACGGCGTTAATATTTAAATTGAGATGTCTAAAATATCCTTTCTTTTTTTACTTTTTTTAGATCGCCCAACAATGTTCCCTACCCTGACCGAGCCACGGGGTGGTCGGATCTAACTCAAATTTGACCGAATTTCTCAAGGAGCACCAAATTTGGTGCTCCCAATAAGCACCCGGGGGAGGTTTTTTTGTTTTAATAAGAAAAAAATTAAAAATTAAAAATTATAGTTTATATAGTGTTGTAATTTTTAAAATTAATGAAAGGTAAAATTATCTTTTCAATATTACCACATTATTAAACTAACAAAAATATTAATGGTGGACTAATAGTTAGACTTATGTGTCTAGCAAAAAGTAATCTTTCGATACAGATTGTCTATTTTGAAAACTAATAGACTCGCATAAAATTATAACTAAAAGTTAGGGAGTAAGGGTATTTTATCCTAAATAAATACATGAATGAGAAATGTACATAATTAATTATAAGAAGAATTATGTAAATGTATAAATTATTAATTAAACTTTTGAGATAAATAAATAAATAATTATTAGTTTGTTAACTTCAAATATGTTTAATTTATATGATTAGTATTAATTTTAATAATAATTATTAATATTTGATATAAAAATAAATTTTATTGATTTTTATTTATTCTATTAGCATTATAAATATAAAATAATATACTAACTTTAATCTCGTATCCTAAATGATCATTTTGATTATCACCATTGCTTACCTCATAGCTACCTTTGTTTTCTATCGAACAAACGTTATTCCACTCCGCTACACTTCCCAATGATGGCCACCACTATTTTCTATCTCACCTGACTCAATCTAAATGTTATGCATAATTAGCTCTAAGTAAATGCATTTTGAGTATTTTTATAATCTATTAGTGTAACACCTGTTAAAACCTAAAAACATAAAAGAAATAAAGAAACAAAAGTTTGAGTCTTTCCCCCTAAGTTTAGAACTAGGGAAAATCTAATAGTGTTCATTGGACTAACCTTATTGGCCCAATTTGGTCCAAGCTGCCTTACAAGATCATTTCATTAATAATTATATTTTTATTGAATTTTAATGTTAAAAGACATGCATTTAGAATCTCTCTAAATTAGGGTTTATGGGAGTGCCCATCTTGTTGATTGAACAAGGGGATTGCCAAGGTTAAATAATTAGTCGTTGGCGCTGGCATGTTCGTAATTCAATTTCTTATTGTTTCTTAGTATTTTGATTTCGATTGGAAGCAATCTTATGGAGGAAATTAGTGAAAAATGGAAACAATTAAAACTTTAAGAGGAAGAGGTGAGCCATATAAGAATTGATGGCATAGGATAGAAATATACTTATATGCCATATGTAGCTAGTATTAAAGTTTGAACTTAATAAATTTGTTTTAATTTCAATACACATAGAGATATAGTGTTTTCATTAAAATAGATATTTTTACAAGAGTTTCGAGAGAGCCTTAAAAATAATTGAGGACTTTATGTTAGCAATTCAACCCATTGGAATAAGTTAAGAGAGAAAGTAAGATTTAGATGAAATGTGAGGGATATTGTAATCCTAGGCTTGTTTGAGTTGATATTTATCCAACTTTATTATTATTTTATGTTTTTAGTTTAAATTCTTGTTATTTAAATTTCGTTAATTTATAATATATTTAGTTACTTAATTTTGTTTGTTTAGATAAGATTGAATTGTGTTAATTTTAATACATAGTGAAAATTTTATAGCAATTTTTTGTGGGATCGACACTTTACTTGTCATTATATTATATGTTAGATACCTATTCTTGCAAGGGTACAAATGTGGACAACACCTTCGTATTAGAAGATACATAGGCAATTTGGTCTCATCGCAAAGTTTAGTCAACCCATAAAAAAAATTCTTTTCGATTAAAGATAATTCAAATCTTTGCAATGTTAACACTACCAAGTTGATGTCGATGATCGTTTGAACAATCAAATTGCAACTAAAGCAAAGAAGGCTGATTGCTTAGGTCTACTCCTCACAATTGGCCTAATCAATGGCAAATTGTTAAAGTGACATTACGCTTGAATATCAATTGCTCCACAGAAGGAGCCTAAACCACTAGTTGAAAAAGGCAATCCTTACCAAGACAACTTAGGAAAATTTAGGTTCTAAAAAAAAAAGGACCGTTAAGTTGAAAATCCTTAAAATGATGACTTTGGCAAAATTAAGGACATTAAAAAAAAAAAAGAATTATGTTATGAGTTAATCCTTCATATTAGGAGGTATGTAAGTAGCTTGGTCTTATTTCCAAGTTCAGTCAACACAAAAAAAATGTAGTGTCATGACCCATGACCGGTGTGAAGACCTAAGTGGGTATGGCCCACTAAGTTGAAGCAAGCATTAATCAACATGCATGGGCTTGTCATCCATCAAATTCATATAAACATTCAATTATATAATACGATTCACAAGTAAATAAACATCATCACATCATTATGGAACTTCTTGACATAATGTGTGGTTTCGATCTCATTTCATATCAATATTCACATAACATATAATTTTGTAGTTTGGAACACATCTCGTGCCATTTTCATTTATGGTCCTTTCACCACTAGTATTACCATTCATATGCACCCATTTTGGGGCTCAACATAATATTCACAATTATAAAGCAAATATGAGCATGTAAATACTTATTTACAATTCCAAATATCTTTGTAAATATAAACATTTAAGGACTTGACTTAACATAGAACGTCTAGCAGATAATTTCTTAGAGCAAGCAGAGCGTCAAAAGCCAAAACGAAAAGCCCAAAAGTTATAAATGGGCATATTCATAATTTTAATATTTTTCTTATTTGGTTAAGAGCCTTACATAGGAATATAGGTATAATAGAATATCTTTCTTACTTGTATTGGGACTTTAGGATAGTCATGTTTTAATTAGGAATAAAACATTTATTTTATTTAAATCTCTTATTAACTATTCTAGTTGTACTAGACAACTAGAGGTAGATTTTTGTTAAGACTTGGGCCTATAATACTATAAATAGGACCTTTAGGCTTAGTGTTTAAATCATCAAATAATATTCTTAAGTTCTTCTCTCAAACTTGAGTTTAAAGTTTCAATATTTGAAACTTGGTTATTAACTTTAAAAGCCTAGTCAAGTGCTAGCCTTTCTTTCCACGCTAACTCGTTGTGTTAGTTAATATTAGAGCGGGAAAAGACTCATTCAATCTAATGGCAAATGACCCAGTTATGGTAAGCGACAATTCTCATGACGAAGATTGGCGAATTCAGACCTTACGATCTATAACGCAAGATCAAGGGGTGATGTTGAGGGCTTTGGAGCAACGAATGGATCTCAAATTCTAGCGTTTGGAATGACACTTTGAAGAAATTACAAATCGACTTGATGCTCTTGGCGTAGATGCCAACAGAAACCAGAATGATGAAGGGCCACGTATCGAAGAAGATGTAGCTTTCGAACAACCTATTGGCAGACATATTATTACAAATGGGCATAGGCAACAAGTCCGCATGGAAGATTTAGAAATGGAGGACGATTATGTTGCAGAAAGGTATGTTGGATATGGAAGGAATGATTATGGTGATAGAGATACTCACGATTTCATATTAAAGATAGATATTCCTTGCTTTGATGAGAGTTTTAATATTGAAAATTTTTTAGATTGAATTGCAGAAATAGAAAGATTTTTTGAATATATGGAAATTTTAAAAAGAAACAGGGTAAGACTTGTCACTTGTAGATTGAAAGGTGTGGCTTCTGCATGGTGGGAAAGGTTGTTGTCTAGAAGGAATCATGAGGGGAAAGCACCAGTTATAACTTGGTATTGGATGAAGCAGTTGTTACATAAAGATTTTCTTCTTCTCGATTATGAGTAGATTTTATTCTAGCAATACCAAAGGTGCCATCAAGGTTAGAAAACTATACATCAATATACTATAGAATTTATGAGGCTAGCAAAGCAAAATGATCTGAGGGAGACTAAGGGGCAATAGGTTGCCATGTATCTAGAAGGGTTGAAGCTAGTTATCAGAGACAACATAAGGGTACAAGTATTACGAAATTTATCTGAAACACGAAATATTTCTTTAAAAGCTGAATTACTGTTATGAGAAAAGAATAGACTTGATTATTCTTGCAAAAGTTACAGCAGGGATAATTATAAAGCATCCAATGACAAGAATAAATCAGTTCATGATAGTTTTGCACGCAATGACTGGTATAAAGAAGAGAAGGCAATTGAAAACAGAAAGTGATAAAAGCGAAAGAAAGGCAAAAAGTTGCAAATCCCTGTGCTAAACCAAATCTAGGGAAATGTTTCAAATACAATGAACCTGGTCATAGATCTAGTGATTGTCCTCTCAGGAAAGCAGTACATCTGGTGGAACTAGAAGAAAATGATGATGAGATTTGTTATAGTCCAAATGGGGATAATGACGAGTATAAGGATGATAATGATGGCCAAAACTATGTGTTGAGAATAATGATGTTGTCTCCAAAACAAGAGGATAATACGCAACGGCATCAATTATTTCAAACTATGTGCACCATCACCAACTGTTTATTTGACGTGATTATTGATAGTGGTAGTTGCAAAAATATTATTGGTAAGGATACTATGGAAAGTTTGGGATTTAGAGCAGATAAACACCCTAATCCAGACACTATTAGCTAGATTAACACAGTAGAAAAAATTTATGTAACAAAATGATGTAAGGTGCCTTTTTCCATTGGTAAATGCAAGGATGAGGTGTGTTTTAATATTGTGGATATGGATGCTTACCACTTGTTACTTGGTAGACCTTGGCAATTTGATGTTGCAGTGCAACATGATGGAAGAGAAAACACCTACAAATTGGACAAAGATGGCAAAAGGATTACTTTACTACCAATGAAAGGAAGTGCCAAAACCAAAGCTTCTAAATTAGAAGGGTGTACTTTCTTTACCTTTACTTATTCGAAGAATAAGATAGAGACTGTTTTCAAGGAGTCAAAAGAGGTGTATGCTCTGATTGTGAAACAAGTGTTATCAATTGAAGAGGATCATAATAGTAGAGCATCTAAAAACAGTCAAACCATTACCAGCAAAATTCAATTAGGTGATACCAGAAGATTTACCTAATGGTTTACAACCCATAAGAGATATTCAGCACCTTATTAACTTGATTCTTGGTGATAGTTTGCCAAACTTGCCTCATTATAGGATGAGCCCAAAGGAAAGTAAGATTCTCAAGGAAAAAGTGGAGGAATTATTACGCAAAGGATATATCCAAGAGAGTATGAGTCTATGTGCAGTTCCCTCCTTATTAACCCCAAAATAGATGAAAGTTAAAGGATGTGTGTGGATAGCCGAGCCATCGACAGAATTACTGTTGGATACAAGTTCCCAATTCCTAGGCTAGATAACATACTTGATAGGTTACATGAGGCTAAGTTGTTCACAAAAATTGATCTTTGTAGTGGATACAACCAGATTCGAATTAAACTTGGAGATAAGTGGAATATAGCTTTTAAGACAAAGGAAGGGTTGTTTGAGTGGCTCATGATGCCATTCGGGTTGACCAACGCGTCTAGTACTTTTATGCGATTGATGAATTAGGTACTAAAACCTTTTATGGGAAAATTTGTGGTGGTTTATTTTGATGATATCCTGATATATAGTAGATCAGAAGAGAAGCACCTTTTGCACTTGCACAAAGTATTAATAATCTTACAAAAAATTAAGTTGTATGTGAACCTGAAGAAGTGCAACTTTATCACAAACAAGTTGTTATTCCTAGGTTATGTAATTAGTGCAAATGGAATTTAGGTGGATGAGGAGAAGACTCGAGCTATTAGAGAATGGCCTACGCCAAAAACAATAAGATAAGGCAAAAGTTTTCATAGGTTAGCAACATTTTATGGGCATTTTATCAAAAATTTTAGTAGTATTGCAGCACTTATTACAGAATGCCTGAAGAAAGGCAAGTTTTAGTGGGGAGAAGAAAATATAACCAGTTTTGCTGTGCTAAAGGAAAAGCTATGTTCCTCTCCTGTTTAGCATTACCGGATTTCGATACATTATTTGAAGTTGAATGTGATGCTAATAATGTGGGAATAAGAGCTGCTCTTTCACAAAAGAAGAAACCAGTAGCGTTTTTCAATGAGAAGCTTATTGAGGCAAGGCGTCGGTGGACCACATATGACAAAGTATTATATTCTATTGTGCGTGCTTCCAAAAATTGGGAGCATTACCTGGTTGGGCAGGAATTTGTTTTGTACTCAGATCATGAGGCATTAAAGTACTTAAATAGTCAGAAACAGATTAGTAAAGACGTGCATGCCAAGTGGTTTCAGTTTTTACAAAAGTTTCCTTTCAAGCTAAAGCGCAAGGTTGAAGTATAGAATAAAGTAACAGATGTATTGAGTAGACGTGCAGATCTGTTAGTGACAATAAGATAAGAAGTTATGGGTTTTGATATAGTCAAGGAATTATATCATACAAATGAAGATTTTCATGATACATGGGAAAAGTGTATCACAGATCAACCTATTGGGGATTTTTACGTTCATGATGGTTTCTTAATGTGAGGCAACCAGCTTTGCATTCGTAGATCTTCATTGAGAGAAAAGTTATTTAAGTGGAGGTCTTACTGGCCATTTAGGCTGTGATAAGACAGTTGCTACTCTTGCAAAGAGATATTATTGGCCACATCTGAGAAGGGATGTAACAAGATTTGTGCAGCGATGTTACATATGCCAAACTGTAAAGGGACAGTCCCAAAATGCTGGTTTGTATACGCCTTTACCTATTTTAGAAAATATTTGGGAGGATTTATTTATGGATTTTCTACTTGGATTACCTTGAACACAAAAGGGCATGGATTCTATTTTTGTTATTGTGGATAAGTTTTCTAAAATGGCCCATTTTATCCCTTGCAAGAAGACTTCAGATGCAAGTGGCATAACCAAATTGTTTTTCAATGAGGTTGTTCGTCTACATGGTGTGCCTAAAACCATCGCTTCAAATCGAGATAGTAAGTTTCTTGGTCATTTTTGGAGGACTTTGTGGAAGATGTTTGATTCATCCTTAAATTTCAGTAGCACAAGTCATCCATAAACTGATGGCCAAACTAAATTGGTGAACAAAACCCTTGGCAACCTTATTCACAGTATTTGTGGTGATAGACCGAAGCAATGGGACTTTACATTGGCACGAGCAGAGTTTGCTTATAATAATGTTGTTCATAGTGCCATAGAAAAATCTCCATTTTCTATTGTATACACAAAGCCACCACGGCATGCTCTTGACTTGGTTAAGTTGCTTAGAGTTCCTGGATTTAATGTGGTTATGGAAAATATGGCTAATCAGTTGCAAGATGTTCAACCAAAGGTGAAATAGAAATTAGAGCAAGCTAATGCCAAGTATAAGAAAGTTGCAGATCTACACCACAGGAAGTAGATTTTTTGAAGTGGGAGATCAAGTGATGGTGTGTCTGCAAAAAGAAAGGTTTCCAATAAGGACTTATGGTAAGTTATAGCCTAAAAATTAGGGACCGTACCAGATTTTGAAGAAGATCAATGACAATGCATATGTTGTGGATCTACCAGACATAATGGAAATTTCCAAAACATTCAACGTGGCAGACATTTACCCATTTCATTCATCAGATGAACCCTTGTATCCAAATATACAAGTTAACTCAAAGTTGAGTTTTTCTCAAAAGGAAGGGACTGATGTAAAACGTCTAGCAAATAATTTCTTGGAGTAGGCAAAGTGTCAAAAGCCAAAACAAAAAGCCTAAATGTCATAAATGGGCATATCCATAATTTTAATATTTTTCTTATTTAGTTAGGAGTTTTACATAGGAATTATAAGTATAATAGAGTTTCTTTTTCCTTGTATTAGGACTTTAGGATAGTCATGTTCTAATTAGGAATAAAACATTTGTTTTATTTAAATATCTTATTAATTATTCTAGTTGTACTAGACAACCACAGATAGAGTTTTGTTAAGGCTTGGGCCTATAACACAATAAATAGGACCCTTAAGCTTAGCTTTTAAATCATCGAAAACTATTCTTAAGTTCTTCTCTCAAACTTGAATTTAAAGTTTCAATATTTGAAACTTGGTTATTAACTTTAAAGGCTTAGTCAAGTGCTAGCCTTTCTTTCCACACTAACTCATTACATCATGACTTGACACACTACAAAATGTAGAGACACTAGTGGGTTGGAAAGAAGGCGCCTAGCCAATTGAGCTATTAATCTGTAAAACAAAAATGAGGAAAAATAATGGATGAGTTAGAAAGACTCTGTGAGTGGATACAGGTAAGGGAAGCCAAGGGGAAGAGTTTTTGCAACAAATCATACTTTGCAAAAGCAACATGATTGGTAGAAATGTTAACTCAATGAACAAGTAATAAGAATTTCTAAGAGGGGGTTGAATTGGACTTTTAAAAATTATTGTGATAAGATTTTTTGAGCTTGAGTGTTGTAGAATAAGCAAAGTTTGATGAAGCAAGGCTTAAAAGGACACTTTTGTCAAGGTGAATGGATACACCACTTTCAAACGATTTTAATATGTAAAGCTAAAGTTATGGTTTGATGGTTTACTTGGTTGATATGACTTTCATTATATTTTTATAGGGGAAAAATTATGTTTATGGTTGAACTCATGTTTTGAAAGAGTTTTCAAAACTTATGTATATGTAAATATCTTACTATATATTATATTTCAACAAAAGGCTACAAATCCTTTCAGTTGATTTAAACCAAACAACCACTTCGTGAAGTATGCATAAATTGCATGAAATGTGCTATATCTCAATGTATGTGATGTTGTTCCACATGCTATTTGAAATAAGAATGAACACATGCTAAATGTTATTATGCCATGCACGTCATGTTGCTTCCACATACTATATGAGATAAGAACAAGCATGGGTTATATGCTATGATGACTTGTATGTGATGTTGTTATGTGATGTTGTTTCCATATACTATATGAGATAAGAACAAGCATGAGATATATGCTATGTTGACATGTATTTGATGTTGTTTCCACATACTATATGAGATAAAAACGAGAGATATACGCTATGATGACATGTATGTGATGTTGTTTCCACATACTATATGAGGTAAAGATGAGCACATGACATATGTTATGTTGCCACATATGTGATGTTGATCCCACATACTATATGAGTTGTGTAAAAATGCATCTTTAAGAAGTTTTATATGTAACATTGTTGAATGAGAATGATGAATTTTATGATAAATATGTAAATATTGATATAGTAGAAGAAAGTGAAATGTTGTCTAAGTTAATGGGGTTATACCATTGACATCTGTAAGCCTAAAGTAATGGGGGTTATACAATAATAATTTTTTGAGGAGAACGAGAATGATGCAGTGATTCCACTTGTACAAGCACCATGTATTCTATAATAATAAGGGCTATACCATTATCAAATCTTATTGGTAACTAAAGGATATACCATTACCGATTTATGTCATATAGGAAATGGACATTTCTTTAGTTAGTAACTATATTTTGGTTTGATCATTGACTTGCTAATGGTTGTGATGCACAATTGTTCTGAACTGTATTGTAATATCCCCGATTTTGTTATGAACTATGTAATATGAACTATTTTTTGAAGTGCTATTATGACCATAACTCTAAGCCGTGTCAGGTTGTCCAACAAAATTATTTTATTAATAAATAGAATAGCTTTATTTAATTTTAATTTTTAAAATATATGAAAAAAATCTTTAAATATTACTATAAAAACTTTTTTTATTATTTTAATAACAAAATATTATATAAATAGTCGGGTCTGGACTTAGCTTAGAAATTTGGGTCTTATGAGGCCCATCCAAACCTGGCCCGGCTCGACCATGAAGCCTCTAAAGCCCGAAGCTGAGCCTTTGGGCAGCTTTGGGTATCCTTTTCCTATTGCCTCCCGACTACTGAGACGAAGGCGAGTGTCAGAGCATTTCCGAGAACTGAGAACAATGTCAGCTTTGAGAATTTGCTTATGCTTAAACCCAGTGCTATTAAACAGATTCCTTACTCAAACAAATTTGCTCAGCTCCTCTTGTGCTCTCTCTTCATCACTGAAATGGACCTCCAAAAGCCTTTGCTGCAGTTCCAAATCCATTGTTCATAGTAATGGAGACACATCAACTTCTCTCTCCAGAAATTGTCCACTTTCAGGTATTTAATATTACCATCAATTTTTTTGGATTTAAAATTGAAGTAAATGGACTTATTTTTTAGTATACAATTTCAGGGTTAGAGGATGAGTTGGTGGGTTATAGATTGGGGAAGAAGAAAGCAACAGAAGTGGCTCATTTGTAGGTACTTAACCACCCATATTTTTGTTTGTTTATTTATCTTTGTGCGTCTCTTCCTTTTTTCTGATTTGCTTGGTTCTTTTTATGCAAAGTTATAAACTGTACACTGTCTGCTACTATGTGTGGTTTGCTTTAGAACATTGAGTAATGCTATTTTGTGCGACTTTCCAATGTTTATTTTGTCTGACTTTGGACTATTGACATGGATGGATGTAAACACAGTTGGACAATTTGGCATTTTACTGAAAGGCAAGACTTAGATAATGTTTTTTATGTCAAATTTCGTGAGGTTCCCTATTATAAGTGATCAAATACAAACTAAAATCGAACACCCAAACTGATAGATCGAAAGGCTCTACAAAATTTGAAACATTTTGAATAAGTTTTGAAACTTTTTTTAGTAAAAATTATGATAGCCATTTCTTTTTGATCATTTAATAAGTATCGGTCAAATTTTGTGTATAAGCAGTAGTTTTAATGAATTTTTTGTATGTTATTGATCGTCTCATTGAACTTTATCAATCTACCGGTTTTGATTTTGAAAATTAGTTTTCATTTGATCTTTTTTTAA
>NW_018397276.1:2328610-2341709 GCF_002168275.2 Theobroma umbraticum
ATGCACTTGATTTAAGAAACTTTATATAAGTTCTGCCCTTTTGCTAGAAGGTTATTGGGAATTCATTGCTTTCATTAGGAATCATTGTGTTTGGCTCAAATGTTGATGGTTTACATGCGAGACAATGCATAAATCAAAGCATCTTCTCAGTATTAATTGCAAGATGTTCAATAAGTTGCATTAATATCAATTATGGCTGGAATTTTTTGATACAATATTCAAAAGTGTGAATGGAAACTCATTGTCTGTAGGGTAAGTATGAAAAAGTATGAAACTGAAAGCGTGTGCTACATTGAAGGGGGCCTTTAGATTGATAGGGTTTTGTTTGTGTGAAAATCTATAGAAGTCTTCACTGCTAAGTTTGTGTTTAGTTTTACTGGAAACAGAAAGTAAATTTGGAATAGCAGTATATTGGTTGTATACAAAAATGAATTGTAGAGACACTTTTCTCTTCTTTCTGGATATCAAATACTGATGGTCAAAAAGAACCCCCATCCCTCCGCCCCACCTTTACTCGGGATGGGAAATTAACAGCAGAACGGAGCAGCCTCTCATTGTGACCCAAGCATTCAAACAAGACAAGAAAGAAAAAAGTTGACTGAAAAATGTTTATCAAGAAGCAAATTCACCCTAGTTTTCTTTTAAATATGATTCAGTGGAAACTTATATCCACCGGAACTCCAATGCAATTGAGAATAGGTTTCAGCAATAAAACAATTGGTTGGTGAGGGGACTATTAACAAATATTGATGTGATTTCAGCTAAATGCATCAATTTAGTTTAAACTCCATTTTGTATAGATTTCAACTGGGTTATTATTCGGAATATGAACCATCTAATGAAATGCTTTTAAGATTAAATATGGCGATTGGAAGCATTAAATGGAAGGAGTCATTTTTCTGTCTTTGCTTTGTTGATGTGCTATTCTAATGGAAATGTAATATTATTGTCTTTGCCTTACAATAGGGCATTATTGACACAGAATAACATTCAAACCTGGTTATATTGTTGAAACCAACTTAGAAATATTTTTTCTAGACATAGAATTATAATCTTGAAATTGAAGCATAGGAACACATAATTCCATTGTATATGGTGTCAATTTGTTTATGGAGTTTAATTTTCTTTAGAAATCTATATTGTTGTTCTTGTGTATACCCATTTACAGGCATATTAGGCTGTAAGCATATACTGCTTGAGCTGGAGCACTTCTAGAACCAAGCTTCTTCTTGGGAATTTTTCAATCTTTGGTT
Source organism: Theobroma umbraticum (assembly GCF_002168275.2). Classification (NCBI taxonomy): domain Eukaryota; kingdom Viridiplantae; phylum Streptophyta; class Magnoliopsida; order Malvales; family Malvaceae; genus Theobroma; species Theobroma umbraticum. The sequence goes on from NW_018397276.1 coordinate 2,329,864, forward strand.
TCTTAAGTTTGCTGTGATGTTAATTATCCAAAAACAAAAAATGGCACTGATTTTGAAATAGGTGAGCCAAATATGACTTGGACCTGAGTACTATCTCTTTAGCAATTAAGTTCAATCTGGTTTGTACTAAGGATTTTGAGTTATTTATATATCAAATCACAGTTTTATGATATATTTTATGATAAATTTTCTTATCAGCTTTTAGCAATAATGCTCAACTGTTAATACCAATTTCTTTTAATATTTATTATGTCAATCATTGCCCAGGGTTTGGAGGCATGTCCTACATAAAGGGGATATAGTCATAGATGCCACATGTGGCAATGGTTATGATACCTTAGCAATGCTCAAAATGGTTGCTGATGAGTCTGGTTCCGGTCGTGTTTATGGAATGGACATTCAGATAGATGCTTTAAAGAATACTTCTTCCTTACTGGATGCTACTGTCACTCAGAAAGAGGTGCTTCTTCTTGTTTTTTCTATGCTGTCTCCTTTATCAAAATCATTTCAAGAACTAGTAAAGTTTTAATTGGTGCAAGGAACATCTATCCAGATTTGACACCAAATTTCAAACTTTAACCTTAGGATTCAGAATCCCTAGTTTAATGGTGTACAAGTTTAATTTCGGTCCTACTTGTTTAAATTAACATGCTGCTTAACTCTCAATAGTATTTGCCACCTCAGTGGCTCTTTGAAATGTCATTACAGGCTATTATTTGAAATGCCACCTCAGCAATTAATGGTCAGTTTGACTTGCTGGATCCTGTAGTTCAAAATGTAGTTACCATTTGGTTATCTTTATTGGTCATCTGGAAAGAGCAGACGTTCATTTACCATTTTGTAAAGCTACCTGTGTTTCATGCAATTCCTAATGAGTTTCTGACTTATGCAGAAAGAACTAGTAAAGCTCTTCCCCATTTGTCATAGTAGGATGGATGAAGTAGTTCCAGAAAATACTGCTGTTAGGTACTCATTGGTACTCAAGTTCTCTGTCTTTCTTTTGTATCATCTAATTAACATAAATGCTGATATTATGGATGTTAAGGCCATTGAGCATTTTGTTGCATTTTCTTTTTTAATACAGATAAACTTTACTTGTATATTTCTTACTCAACTTTCAAAAATGAAGAAAAACAGACAAACAAACAAACAAAGCTTGCTCCTTGAGTATTCTTATTGAATCAGCTTTTGGTAGTGTCTGTATCTCTATCCCTTGTCTTTGGTTTTTAATCCAAGAGGGAAAAATCACATTGTTACCTGTATTTTTTGCCTTTGCAAGTTTGTTCAGCCATTACCCTTATAAGGGGAAGAACTATAGAACTGAGGAATGATAGTATTTTAAAGTTTCTATTTGGCAGAACTAGACACCTGTCCAAATGGGAGCTAAAATAGTTTAGAGAACCTCTACGGCTACACCAGCTCATTTATCCACTTTATAATATTGGACCTACAATTCTCCCCACTTGACTTAATCACTAGAGGAAGTCATCATCAAGGTAGCCTTCAATCCTTTGAATGTACCTATACCTCCGTGGAGATTATCCTGATTGCCTACAGAACATTGTTGTCCTTTACAAATCCTGTTTTAGGCTAAGATGGTAGTGAATCGATTTGTGGAGTCAACCCAGTAATATGTAAAATCACTCATCTAACCATAGGGTTATTTTCTCTATAATTACTATTTGTATCTTTTACCACCAGAAATTTATTTGATCAAAAACAATGATACCCTTTTTGTTGAACTTTCTGTTAGTTTTCCTAAAACTACCATGTAAATCACATGTTCATCTATGCTAAAGTGTCTAGCCAGTAGCCAAGTTTTTCTCCACCCTGGTGGTAGAGACCAACTTAGTTGCAAATTCAATAGCCAAGTAATGGGCATATTAGTCATTTTGTATAAACATGGTCTCATTTGACTATTTGTTTTTATCTTCAAATACCATAAGCAACCAAAGATTGTATATTTATTGAGCACCCTGGCACCTTTATGTCTTGAAAACTTTTGAAAGGAAAGGATGTAAATGACTGAGGAACTGAAACAAAGTAACTTGTTCAGCATCCCTGAAATGGAACTTTCTACAAGTTTTTGGTTCTTGAAATTTTTTCGAAATTCCCGTGTCTTCTTTCATGACCGTTAATTACATTAGAAGTAACAATGTAATTACTATTAGTATCTTTTACCACTAGAAATTATGTTTGTGCTCCTTCAGAACTTAATTTATAAACTTAAATATTGATAAATGTCTATAGTTACCTATTTAAGTGTTTTTGTTTCAGTGCACGTTATGCTATAATCTGGTAAAATAAGAAATTTCCATTTAGTGTTTAGTTGGAGATGTTTGTGGGATCAAATAAGGATGCACCTTGAACTTGAACTTTAAACCTTTCTGTAGTTAACAGGATAGATATTGAACAAATATAATTAATCATCTTATCTTGTATTCCATTCACAGATAAGTCGCTATATCCATGAATTTCCATATATCTTTTCACTGTGCTTTTTAGTAATTTCTTCAGAAGTTTCAAATTTTCATTCAAAATGAGAAAGTTGCCAAATCCATTTTGTTTCAAAAAGTGTTTCATATACAATGGAAAGGAACCCAATGAAATTATGTGTCATATGAGAGCATTTCACTTTGCAATTCTTCTTCTTCTTGTTGATTTCACTTTGCAATCTTTTTTGTTACAGTCCTGCAATTATCTAATTACAATAAAGAATTATGTAAGGATCCACCACTTATAATTGCAGGCTCTATCTAATAGTTTGGTAGGTCCTACACATATTCTGGGTTGTGATCGGCCAATTGTAGTGCAATAATTGTAGGAGATATGCTCTAAATTTTTGACAGCATTTCATAAATCATAACGACATGTATTTAGGGTTACTGGAGGATTGTTTTCCCCAAAATTAGTCTTAGTTATTTTGGTCTTTACATTGTTAATGATTTGAATAAATTACTTTGCAGTATGTGCCAATTCCAGACTTTCTATTTCTGTTAATGTACAGAAATGTGTTTGCAAATTATATTATCATCAGGCCAATTAAAAAAGCGCTTAACATCTTATCAACTGGAAAATTATAAATTATTCACGTGATGTGAGTGGAACTAAGAAAAGAACAGAAGATTGAATTTTACATGGCTATCATTTTGCAGTTATGTTCGTTACTATTAGTAGGGTTGCCAGCTTCATTGAACTTTTCGTGAAGCCACACTATGACTTTTTTTGCATTGGGATAGAATTAATTCCTTGTCTCCTTCTAGACTTGTTGCGTTCAACCTAGGCTACCTTCCTGGAGGTGACAAAGGTATCATTACAACTTCGAAAACAACATTGTTGGCCTTGGAAGCTGCAAAGAAAATGCTAATATCGGGCGGGCTTATAAGCTTGGTGGTTTATGTGGGACATCCAGGTGGAAGGTAAAATTTCTTATATTAGATTGTTGTGATTTTTGCTGCTGTTATTATGCATTAAGCTAGAATTCTGAGGCTCAGTATTTGGTGAACTAATAAGTTTGTCAGGAACAACCCAGGTTTAGTCTAGTGGTTGTTGCTCTTCTTTAGAATGGTTAGGATCTAAAAATCAAATTTCCCCCCTCTCGCCTTTGTGTTTCTTGTGCATACCAAAAATAAAATTTGTTGGTGACTGCAGTTTTTGGTTGAGTCATCCTTCTCTTACCTGTAGGACCAGCATCAGAATTTCTTAATTTCATTTCCTCAGCTTTCCATGTGTGATCGAATGAGTTTAACAAATTACAGTGTTTACCATTCTCATCCATCTACTTTGATTGGAAATACTTGGCATTCTGGCTCATGTTAGACTGTTTTGTCAGTGAAGAATTGGATACTGTTGAGGCCTTTGCCTCTAGATTATCAGTCGATAGCTGGACATGCTGCAAGTTCCAGATGTTGAACCGACCATTAGCTCCAGTACTTGTTTTCATGTTTAAGAGATGAAACTGCGGAGGATTGCCAATATGTAGCAAGTTATGTACTTTATAAACTGTGCTTTAGGATATTATAAATTCCTTGAAAATATATGTTTACTTGTATAAATTCGTTTACGAATATCATCTAGAGAAGCTTGAAACACCTGTGCATTTGTTATCCTGTACTTTGCTCAAAGGCAGCTGCAGTCTTTAAGACTGCAATCTGAGGAATGAAAAATGTTAAGAGAGTTATTTTTCCACATTGGTTAATAAAGTTTTGTTGTATCCTTGCATGTATTCAAGTTGATTGCAAATCATTTGACTGTGACTCTATCAGTCTGAGTTTAGTCTTGGATTCTGTTAATCAATCTGGTTGAACCTTGAATTCAAATGGAAATTTTGTATATGGAATTGAGATTAGTTGAGTTCTTCACTCTACAAATCTTTAATTCAGTATTAAGAATTTGATTTTCTCTTGTTGGCCAGTATTAAGAATGAGTTTGAGTATCTTACTTTTAGGCATGGTTTAACTCAATTTTATTGTACTTGTATTTATTATCATGTGCATTTCCATTTGAACCCTTGGTTTTTTATTTATTTTTAATAATAATTACATACAAATACAAATATTTCTAAAGTGTAAATTATTGAAATTTTATAATATTAATCTGTAAATTATTCAATAATATAAGAACTAAGAAATAAGTATTTTAATTAAAGCCGATTATTGAAATTATATTTCATATTTACAAAGTGTACAAATCTTGTTATTATAATTGATAAAAATACTTTTGTAATGTAAGTCATTCAATGCAATTCCATTTTCTTAGAACTAATATTTACAATAAAAAATATTTAAAATAGTATATTAGAAATATATTGAACAAATATGTTTGTTTTTGTCGATAAAAAAATTTCATTAACATTCGTAGTTTGTTATCACGTTAGTTGAACGAAAATACTTGTTTTCATTATTACTCAATAATAATTATACGCAAATACAAATATTTTTAAAGTATAAAGTTTGAAGTATAAATGCTTCAAAATTTGTAATATTAATCTATATATTATTTGAAAGTATTAGAATTAAGAAAAATATTTTTAACGAAAATAATTCAATACAATTAGAATTTTTATTTACAAAGTTGATATAATCTATTAATATTTATTGTAAAACAATATTTAAAAAGACAGCATAGAATAATATTGAACATTATCCCATATAGTAATATTGCCTATTTTTTAATTTGAATTTCAATCATTGCTTGATATCAATATGTATAATTGTCAATATTATTTTATAATGATAATTGAAAATTACCTATAATGAACAAGTTTAGTCATTCAAAAGGTTTTTCAAAGAATTTACTTTCATATATAGTAAAAATATAAATTCTAGATGAGTGGGGATTACTACTATTATGAGAAAAAAAGGGAGTTATTTCTTGTTATGTATCCTAATCACTAAACTAATTTCATATTAACATAATTAAAGAAAAAAATAACATTTGGATAATATGAGCAGGTATAAATTTTAGCTTTAGCTGAGAAATATGACAGTAGTCTTTATAATTTCTAGAGAGATATATGTTAAAATATAAAGGAAGCGATCGCGATGGGACTCGAACCCACAATCTCCCGCTCCGGAGGCGAGCGCCTTATCCATTAGGCCACGCGATCACTGACCTAAGTTAGGCGTTTAATATTATAAGGCTAATATTTCTGTCTCTTTTGTATATATTCCCTTTAAATTATTAGGATTTCTTTTCAGATATTTTTATTAGAGTTCTTTTTTTAAATAGGCCCCATGCATAAGGTATTTCTAACAATAGACTTCTTTATAATTTTAATTATTTTTAACCAAGAAAATTAAAATTTAGACTAAATTACTTTTAATGAAACCGATTCATTTATTTGGCTCCGCGCCTCAATCCAAAACTTATTAATAGGTCAAGTGTGTTTAGATTTGCACTTCAAATCAATTTATATTCTTTGAGCTTTACTCGTCAGGCTATTCATCTCTAAAGTATTCCTTACTAGAAAGAAAAATGTTAAAGCATTTTAAGCATTTTGAAATAATTTTGATATACGAAGAAAATTTTTGAACGTTTTGAGCATTTTTAAGTATTTTGGAATGATTTTTAATATATGAAGAAAAACTTTTAAACGTTTTGAGCATTCTTTGTCAAGTAGGCATATTCGTTAATTATGTTGTAAAATGAAATATGGTGTATCATTTGAAATGTTGATCTTGTTAAATGAAATTCAATAATTTTGGTGATTTTTGGACCTTGCATAACTAATTTTTAAACATTGCATGACTTATTTTGTACATTGCGTCACTAACTTTGTGCATTGTGTGATTTATTTTTAAGTATTGCGTGACTAATTGGTAGGCATTGCGTTAGTACTTAATAAGGCATTGCGTGACTAGTTAGTAAGGTATTATTTGACTTAAGCATTGGTTAAAAATCAATCACGCAATGCCTAAAAACTAATCACGCAATGCTTGAAAATCAATCATGCAATTCTTAACAATCAGTCATGCATTACTTAAAAACTAGTCTCACAAAGCTTAAAATTCAGTCTAATCAATTTCAACTCCTCAACTTTAGGGTTATATGGTTCTATGAATAAACCAATAAACTCAAGAGCCTAAAACACAAACTTTTTTTCTTTTGCTAAGCCATGAAATTGTGCATTTCATAAAAGATAAGTTACAAAACTCCATAATTCTCCAAAGCAAGACAAAATATATCTCTATCGAGAGGGCTCTGCTCAGTTTTCTTATGTAAAAACAAAATATACTCTCTTTACAAAATATTCCTTGAATAATTTCAACTTAAAATCTCCAACAAACATACTTAATAATCATTCCAATCCGAGACACAACAAAATCGTGAACCACCATAAAACCCATCAAACATGCTTTAGCTATCCCTTCTCCCTGAGGCCTTGAAAACATCACCAAAAAGCATTCAGTTGCTATATTCATCATGCTGCCTGCAATCACCATAGAAGAGCAAAATTACTGTTATCACCCTTAAAAACCCCAAGACCCACCATAAAAAAAAACTAAAAAAAATAAGAAAGAGCTTGATGTTATCTCTGCTATTTTGATAACGAGATAGACAATATTTGATTAGAGAAAGAAATCGAGATTTAATTTTGAACTTTTTATCTGAATAGCGGGATAGAGAAAACTGAAACCATTTTAATTGTTTGAAATTGCTTAAAGGGTATTGTTTTCAAGTCATGCCAAAAATTGGTTAAAAATAGTTAAAATTATAAAAAAGAATACTTTTGAATTGAGCTTATGAGAAAGGTTATTTTTCACAATTTTCTCTTTTTATTACTACGTAAAATGAAGATAATCAGCCATAAGTTTTTCCAATATCTTTGTTTTCAAACATATTTAATACTTATATGGAGATTAGAATGTAAATAACCTCAACGAGATTGCGAGCAAAAAGGAAGATCAAGAATCAAATGGATAAAGCTTGGAGACCAACAAAGTATTCTTTTACCAATCTATTGTCAAAGAAGGTAGAGAAATAACATCTTGAATCTAAAAGTGGATGATGGCTCCTAGATGGATATCTCGTGCTGTCCTACTACCATGTTGGGCTAGTTTTTGTAAAGCTTTCCATGCAACGAAATATACTACTTGCTTTTCCAAAAAAAATAACTATGTTAGATGTTTTTTTCTCAAGGTGAAAGAGTTAGTAAATTACAATGTTCTTACAGGTGAGGAAATAATGCTAGCAACTTTTTGTTGGGGGCCATGAAAAGTTCCTTGGTCTGGATGGCAGGGATTGAGCTAATCATCTTTTCTTGGGGTTAAAAGGAAAGAAGAATAAAGGCTAAAAATTTTTGATGGAGCCATAAAGAAAAAAAATATATAAATATGTTTTAAATTTTTAAAATTTTGTAGATTCACAGCCTCATAATAACACAAGCATCCGCTCATGCTGGATGGGTTCAAAAGGCTTTTCGGTCCCCAAAATTATTAAGGGGATAGTGGTGAAATTAAATCAGATGAACATTGCTGTTATACCACAAGTTAGCAAATTAGAGGAAGTTTCACAGCTCAGGCCCATAAGTTTATGCAACTCTGTCTTCATAATAATTTCCAAAGTTTTTGGTGAGTAGACTGAAGCCTTTGATGGAGAATTTGATTGCTCAATAAACCAGGTAGCATTTGTAGAGAACAGTCAGATTCGAGACAACAACCAGGTTACAAATGAAGCTTTGCATTACTAGACTTGAAAAAAATGGATAAGAAATATGAGGCAGGGTTGAAGGTGAACATGGACAAGGCCTGTGATAGAATCCACTGGGACTTCTGAAAGCTGTTTTGACTAACTTGGGTTTCAATAAAAGTGGATGTATTGGATCATAGAACGAGTCTTCTGTCTCTTACAACCATGTTAATTATAAATGGTAAATCTACTGCTAAGTTCTGTCCTTCTGGCCTAGGCGAGTACATCCACCATCACCATAGCTTTTTCTGTGCAGGATGATTCAGAAAGCCATCGATATCAAATATATCAGTGGCATCAAAACTTCGAAGGGGACTCCAATTCTTTCTCGCGTGCTCTGTCATTGACCCTTTATTCTTCTTATCTGCTAACAAAGTAACTTGTGAAAGAGTCACTTAAAGAAAAACAGATCTTTTTTGGCGGAGAAAATTCCATTAAAAATTTTCAATGGATTTTTAACGGAATTCTAATAGAAATTTATTTTGACCTTTTTTGATGGATTTCTAATAGATTTTCAACGGAATATTTTTGTTGAAAATCCGTCATAGATTTTTTTGACACAAAAGAATTTCCGTTGAAATTTTCCTATGAAAAATTATCTATTGAAAATCCGTTGAAAATTTTAAAACGCCGAAAAATTTAAAGTTCGCTAAACTTTCCAACGGAATTTTCCATTGGAAAAAGCTATTATCAACGGAAATTTTCGAACGGAATATTCGGTTGAAAAATTCTATCAGTAATAATATTTTTAAAATTTTTTATTTAAAATATATTAAGAATTTTATAAAATTTATTAATTCTTTATAAAAATATATTAATAAAAGCAAATATATACATACCAAAGTTTATAATATTAAAAATTTAAATATGTTTTCTTTTAATATTTTTTATATTTTTTAAAATTTTATTGAATCATAAATTAATGAGTAAATATATACATACTATTAATTTTGATGGTTGCAACAACCAAAAGGTAAAAGGTAAGTAGCTAAAGCAACAACCAAAAGGAGTCCTAGCCAATTGCGTTCAGATGGTTGCAATCTTGATGTAAAAGGCCTTTGTTCGGTTTTCTTTTCTTTTATAATTTTTTTAAAATATATATTATTTTTATTGATACTATGGTTATACTAATAGACATCATGTCTGCCTTTCATATCTTTTCGGTTGTTTTTTTATCTAGTTATGCAAATTCTTTTGGCATTTAATCGTGTAAAAGATACACTACTTCATTCTCATGATGAGATGGAGTGCCTGAATTAATTTTCTTCCTGTGGTTTAATGCTGAATTAATTTTCTTTTCGGTCAATTATGAATTTATCTATGTATTCCTGCTTTTCTCCACCAGCTTATCTTTTCATCTTTGTAGTGCAGGTCATGCTCTATGGTAGATGAATCACTTGTTGGTGATTGTAAAGGTTTAAGCAAGATTTCTCCAGTGCAAGTTTTTGGCACCCATGATTTGCAAGGTTTCTATGTATTTTAAGCTTGCTTGACATGTAATGTTCTTGTGTTGCATTGATGCTATGCTTATATCTCTTGAGGATTGATATCATTGGCTTCTGTTGTAATTTTCAGACTAAAAATTAAACAGGTGATCTCATTTCTCAAAGGACTTCTTTCTTCATTCCATTGGAAGTGCAAGAGACCTCGATTTACAAGGGGCTTGGAAGAAGCAAAACTGTAAGTTATTTTCTTCTTAGGTCTTTTTGCTACAAGTTTGTTTAGTACAAGTTACAAAAGGAATATGATAGAGAAAAACTTTTTACTTCGAATTTATTTATTTATTTATTTATTGTAATTGTAATGAGATTAATATGCACATTTCAATTGTTTCTGCTTTGTGCTCACTCATGGATGCTTTTCTAAGGTTATCGCATATGCCTCCTTATCATCCTTTCTCCCTATTATTATTGTATTTGTTATTCTTTGACTTATTTAATTTGATTGTCTTGTTAAATTTAAATGATTAGGGCTGTTGGCATTTATGCTTACTGAGTTTGGTTTTCAGGAATCAATCTTTGTATTTTCCCACATGGTACCCTCCTCCTTTTCTTTTTAATTAGTTCTACTTTATTCTTACAACATTAGTTTCAAAGAGTATGCCTTTGATGGTGACTATGATGGCCTGTTCTTTTCACTCATGGAATTGCATGTAAGAGCTAATGTTGTCTAGGTTTAGTTCGGTTCAAAATAGGTATCTCAGTGAATAGAAGCTTCCATGAAGAATGTTACAGATACGAAATGGAATGGTGAATGTGCATGTAGTGAGGATGAAGGTAGTATAGATTCAGTTGAAGATCACATAAAAGATCAGGGGATTCAAATAACTCCTGGGGGACTAGGAGATTCTCCATATGTAATAGGAGATTTGCAAATAATTAGCCTCGGTAATTTCTAGTGGCTTTGAATTTCTATAAGTTGAGACATTATACAATTTTGAATTTGGTGGTCACGTTGATTAGGCTTCTTTGGCTATTCACACTTTTTCATTCTTCTTTTTGCGTTTTGGACTTCGATTTTTTGGCAAATTGTTAAGTACTGTTAAAATAGAACACGTTCACATTTTAATTGGTAATTTTCGTTTGAAAGGCTTCATAGACAAAATATGCCGTCGAAAATTAATAAAAGAATTTTAATTGGAAATACATCACCAATGGAAAATTCTGCCTAAAATTTTTAACCGAATTTTTAGTGAGACACTTTTTTAATAAAAAATTTTATTGGAAATTTCCAACGGAGTTTCGTTTGAAAAGAATTTCCAATGAAACTTTCATTGGAAATTTTGATGGAATTCTGTTGGAAGTGCATTTCCAACGGAATTGTTATGGTACGGTTGATGAATTATGTAATTTTTTTGACAAAATTTTTCAAAAAAATTTTTTGTTGAAATTTTTTAATGAATTTTCAACGAAAAGTATTTCCGACAAGGCTTTTAATGACGGAATTTGCAACGGATTTTTCTGCAAAAAAATCCATCGGAAAAAGGTATTTTCAATGAAGTTTTAACTTTTTCCAACAAAAAATTTTATCGGAAAAAGCTTGTTTTGTGATAGTGATTCTATCAAGACCTACATCAATATTGTGCATCATCTTGATAGATGATAAACCTCAATAAATCTAGCATCATTTTAGCATTGATGCATCTGACCATCTTAGAAAGGAATTAGTTGATTGATAGAAAATATTAACCGCTGACAATCAGGGAACTTATCTAGAATTTCCTTCATTTTGGGGGAAAAACTAATTAAGAAGTCATGAGTTTTCTAAAAGAGAGAATTCTTGGGAAGCTGTAGTCCTAGAAGCAAGGTTTGCTGACTCAAGCAGGTAGAGAAGTTCTTATAAAAGCTGTTGTAAGTGCTATATTATGAATAGAAGATTTGTGATGAAATTAACAAAAAGATTGAGAAGTTTAAGGGGCAGCAGAGGGATGAAAAGATTCATTGGGTTAGTTGGAATTTACTTAGTTGGCGAAAGGATAAGGGTGTGATTGGTTTCAAGGACCTCAATTCTTTTTTTTACAACATTATTTGCTAAACAAAGTAGGAGGATCATGATGAATCCAAAAGCACTTTAGGGTGAAAATCATTAGATCCATTTACTTGTCTAATGTTCTATCTTGGAAGCAAAGAAAAGATAAATTATCATTTTGTGAATTT
>NW_018397276.1:2341809-2341970 GCF_002168275.2 Theobroma umbraticum
CAAAACTAAAAGAAAATTGATTGGAAAATTAAGCATATCAAGTGAAGAATAGACCCATGTAAGTGCCGGTGGAAAGCAAATTACATAAGCATAGATTGATTGGAAAAGCAAATTATGAGAAATTACGAAAAGATCATTTCTAGAAGAAAGTTGATTGAAAA
>NW_018397276.1:2341980-2342108 GCF_002168275.2 Theobroma umbraticum
AAAATTAAATTAAGTAAAACAAGAAATAAATACCGAACTTTTATTAACAAGAGAAATAAATAAGGACTGAAACGAATAAATTAAAGAAAAAAGGATAAAGCAATCAAATAATATTTGTTAACATATTT
>NW_018397276.1:2342445-2342676 GCF_002168275.2 Theobroma umbraticum
ACAAGAAAAGGAGAAAACTTTTCTTTAAAATGACATCATTTTTATTGCTGCGATTAGTAAGGGAAAAAAATAAATAGTTACTTGCAATTGAAATAAGTAGAGAAATAATCTATTTATAGTGCTGTGAAATCGGTTGTTTTATGGCAAGTATCAAGATTACATTGAGCTTAGGAAGAAGCAGGCATAAAAGCTGTCGGCGCTAGTTGCTTTGGTTCAATTAATTCTTTATTT
>NW_018397276.1:2342686-2342828 GCF_002168275.2 Theobroma umbraticum
TATTTTTTAAGTATTAATTAATGAAATATTTAAACTTACCAAACTTTAAAAGTCTTTCATCAATTGCATATTGACACATTTATAAACTCATGGGTTGCATAACTAATTAAAATCAATAATATTTAAAGAATATTATCCAAAA
>NW_018397276.1:2342928-2343032 GCF_002168275.2 Theobroma umbraticum
GAGACACAAAGGATTTACATTGGTTTGGCTTTTTTGATGCCTAAATCAACTCCCTTAGTAACTAGGGAATTTCAATCCACTACCAAAGATTCTTGCTTTTTAAT
>NW_018397276.1:2343042-2343144 GCF_002168275.2 Theobroma umbraticum
AACTTTTACGCAATGCACAAAGGGATTCTTAATTTCTAACAAGAAGCAATAACCCTTAAACAATCCACAAGGGATTCTTGCTTTTTAATGGGATCAAGCGGT
>NW_018397276.1:2343233-2343614 GCF_002168275.2 Theobroma umbraticum
CATAATCCACAAAGGGATTTTTGCTTTTTATATAGAAAGTGACAATCTTACAAATTATCTTTTCAAAGTTAAGCTAGAACGTAGTTATTTTTGCTTTTTAAATTCTAACTTTTGCCTAAGCAGTCATTTTAAGGATTTTCAAGTTAATAGTCTTTCCTTTTTTACAGGATCTAATTTTTGCCTAAGTCATCCTATTAAGGATTTTTTGATTAACATGCTCTTTTTTATTGGCAGTTTAAGCTTTTATCGAGGAGGAACAAATATTCATGCATTGTAATGCTTCTAGAATTTTGGTTTAAAATACCTTAGGCTTGCAATTTGCTATGGTAGTGATGAATGGCTTGGACATCATGAGCTTATTCCGATGTTGTCATGGTGCAA
>NW_018397276.1:2343919-2344078 GCF_002168275.2 Theobroma umbraticum
ATATTTCCAACCATCAGATGCATTGTTTCTTACCCAAATAAAACCTTCATCAGACAATAGGCACAAATAAATGTAATTACATAAGCATAGGCTCATGAACCCAGCAAATCTTGACTGATCGTAACCACTAGAAGAAAATTGATTGGAAAATCAAGTTAA
>NW_018397276.1:2344382-2344538 GCF_002168275.2 Theobroma umbraticum
GTGTTTTAAGGCGGTGGATCTACAAAATATCAAGATTCTTTTAAAGCTCTTTGATCCATTTAATTCTTTATTGCATTCATATTTATTTTTAAAGTATTTATGAAATATTCGAACCTATGTAACTTTAAAGCTCTTTCATCAATTGGATATTGACAC
>NW_018397276.1:2344548-2344870 GCF_002168275.2 Theobroma umbraticum
TCATGGCTTGCATAACTAATTATAATAATATTTAAAACATATTATTCAAAAATAATTTGTTAAATTAATGATTCTAAGCTTCAATGATTTACCAAAAGAAACATTCAATTTGTTGCAAGTTTCATCTTTGTCGATAACCTATTGAATTTATATACTACTAAAACAAGGATAATTCATATCTCTCCAAAAGAAAAAAACTAAAGATAATTCAGGGGAATTTTAGTGCAATAAGGACAACATATAATTAAAGGTAAAATCTTTTTTTTTTTATCAATTGTTAAATTTTATTAAGTGGCAAAGTGATAGAAATTGATTCGAAAGC
>NW_018397276.1:2344970-2345059 GCF_002168275.2 Theobroma umbraticum
TATATATATATATATATAATCCATGGGAATTCCAGTTCATGAAGGACAACACATAGTTAAGGGTAAATTTTTTTTTAATCAAATGTTGA
>NW_018397276.1:2345341-2345498 GCF_002168275.2 Theobroma umbraticum
ACTTGGCAATGAGACCAAGTTTCCTATGTACCTTCTGAAATGAAGGATCAAGTTGTAACGTCGTTCTTTCTTTCTTTCTTTTTTTACATTCTAAGTTTTGCCTAAGTCATGTTTTTTAAGAATTTTTAACTTAATAGTTATTCATTTTTTGCGGGAC
>NW_018397276.1:2345508-2345631 GCF_002168275.2 Theobroma umbraticum
CTAAGCCATTCTATTAAGGATTTTTGGTCGAACAGGCTTTTTTTTATTAACAGTTTAAGCTTTTATCAAGAAGGAACTAATATTCATGCCTTGTAAAGCTTCAAGAATTTGCAATTGATTGGG
>NW_018397276.1:2345641-2345829 GCF_002168275.2 Theobroma umbraticum
GGAGTAGACTCAAGCAATTAGTTTTCTTCACTTCACTAGCATTTGATAGTGTGAACTTCTTCAATTATCGATGTCAACTTGGCAATTTCAAAATGGAAACATTTTGAATTATCTTTAATTAATGAGACTTTTTATTTTTTGGGTTGACTGAACTTGGCAATGAGACCAAGCTGCCTACGTACCTTCTA
>NW_018397276.1:2346097-2346247 GCF_002168275.2 Theobroma umbraticum
CCTAATATTTGCCTAAGCCATCCTATTAAGGATTTTTGGTTTAACGGGTACTTTTTTATTGGCAGTTTAAGATTTAACCGAGGAGGAACTAATATTAATGCATTGTGTCACTTCAAGATTTTTCCATTGATTAGGCTAAGTGTGAGGAGT
>NW_018397276.1:2346347-2346488 GCF_002168275.2 Theobroma umbraticum
GTTGTAATCATTATATTGCATGTTGTGATTGCAGTCAAAGCAATTGCAAAGATCAATGACATTCACTACCAGAAATTCAGGCTTCACCAATGCAATTGTTTTCATTGGTAATACTCTTTCGGTAAATTCCGATCGATTATC
>NW_018397276.1:2346498-2346575 GCF_002168275.2 Theobroma umbraticum
TGATCGACAACATCTATGCAATTCTATAATAAAATACTAAAAAAGGCTATTTTGTTGGCACTTGATCTATGATTATT
>NW_018397276.1:2346585-2346965 GCF_002168275.2 Theobroma umbraticum
TAAAAGTAATTGGCTCGAAGACTACTGATGCACAACATCTATCGGTATAGAAAGTACTGATAGAAGCACTTACAAAAAATCAAAATGGAATTTTCATCGAAAATAGCTACTTTGAAACGTTAGCATTGCATCAACAGAATTTTCAAAAATAGTGATGAAATTTTTTTCAGTCCGGAAGGCGAATCCAAACATCAATGATGCATGTCGATTGAATTCTTCATCTTTACTTCCATTTGTAAATGGAAAAAAAATTTGGGAATAGAAACATTGCAACTAAAATGCCAACGGAAATTCCATTGATCGGGAAGGGTAAACTTAAAGGTTAATCAAACGTCAATCACGCTTGTTGACGGAACCATCTATCACTATTTTCATCGATA
>NW_018397276.1:2346975-2347054 GCF_002168275.2 Theobroma umbraticum
AAATCTTCTAGGGTAAAAAAAAATGAAATTAATGATTTATCAAAAAAAGAATCTATTAAATTAATTATTTTAAATTCCA
>NW_018397276.1:2347064-2347177 GCF_002168275.2 Theobroma umbraticum
AAAAGAAACATCCGATTTGTTGAAAGTTTCATCTTTATCCACAACCTATTGAATTTATACACTACTAAAGGAAATATAATTCATATCTCTCTCAAAACAAAAAAATAACAAAG
>NW_018397276.1:2347437-2347572 GCF_002168275.2 Theobroma umbraticum
CCATCCATGAAGTTTTGAAACACTTAAACAATAATGATGGCAATTTTTTTTACCGGCTCAAATAACTCAACGAGCATATACGTTTATGTTTCCAAAGTTTTAGGTGATATGAATTAATTAGCCAAATCAAAAACA
>NW_018397276.1:2347721-2347832 GCF_002168275.2 Theobroma umbraticum
GTCATTACCAAGAATTGAGTCAGATACATGATTTAGCTAAAGTTAACATATAGGTATAAGGAAGCTTAATCTTCAAGAAGCCTTCACCAACATAAAAAAGTTTTAGATATA
>NW_018397276.1:2348148-2348359 GCF_002168275.2 Theobroma umbraticum
GGATGT
Source organism: Theobroma umbraticum (assembly GCF_002168275.2). NCBI lineage: Eukaryota > Viridiplantae > Streptophyta > Magnoliopsida > Malvales > Malvaceae > Theobroma > Theobroma umbraticum. The sequence continues at coordinate 2,348,155 of NW_018397276.1, forward strand.
CTCGTCTATGGATCACTGCAAAAGTCTAGATGCAAGTAATAGAAAACCCTTGGGGCACCAAAGATTGACTGCACTGATTGCAAAAGGCTAAACAAAACTCCCTAACAGCGAAGGAAGGTGATAGATCAACATTCACAAGTGGTTCCTTGAGTTTTGTTGTACATGCAAAGAGAATGGTACGTCTTCTTAATTCATCAATTGTTTA
>NW_018397276.1:2348647-2349684 GCF_002168275.2 Theobroma umbraticum
AAAACACTGACAAAAGCTATTCTATCAATACTGGATCGGTGTTTGTTTCGCAATCATAAAAGCAATTGGCGTAAAGACTATTGATGGATTATATCTATTAATATAGAAGGTACTGATAGAAGTACCAACGCAAAATCTCAACAAAATTTTCATGAAAAATGGTGACAAAATTTTCCAAAAATGGTGACAAATTTTTCCTTGGAAATATATATTTTTTGAAATGCACAATCTTTGCTTCACTTGCAATTTGATAGTTTGAACTTCTTCAATTATTGACAACAACTTGCCAATTTCAACATCGCAAATATTTGAATTATCTTTAATCGAAGAGACTTTTTATTTTTTGGGTTGACTAAAATTGGCGATGAGACCAAGTTGCCTACATACCTCCTAATATGAAGTATCAAGTCATAACGTAGTTCATCTTTTTTTCATTTCCTAACTTTTGCCTAAGTTGTCCTTTTAAGGATTTTCAATTTAGCAGGCTTTTATTTGAGCCTGAACTTTTACCTAAGCTATCTTATTTAAGTACTTTAGAATTTGCAAGCTAGTTGTTTTTTTTGTTAAGGGCAGTTTAAGCTCTTGCCGAGGAGGAATTGATTTTCAAGCTTTGTAACGGTTTAAGAATTACCATTGATTGAACTAATTGTGAGGAGTGACCCTAGCAATAAATCTTCTTTGCTTTACTTGCAATTTGATTGTTTGAACTTCTTTAATTATCAACATTAACTTGATGGTTTAAACATAGCAAAGATTTGAATTATCTTCAATGGAAGAGACCTTTTCTTTTTTCATTTTTTTTGGTTGACTAAACTTTGCAATGAGACCAAGCTACCTACATACCTCTTTATATGAGGGATCAAGTCATAATGTAGTTTATCTTTTTTTTGCTCCCTAACTTTGGCCTAAGTCATCATTTTAAGGATTTTCAACTTAACAAGGTTTTTTTTTTTTGGATGCTAACATTTGCGTAAGCCGTGTTGTTAAAGCGTTTTGACTTAACGGGCTTTCTTATTAGTGGTAGTTTAGACTTTTAC
>NW_018397276.1:2349842-2350010 GCF_002168275.2 Theobroma umbraticum
TCTCTCTAAATTATCTTAATTTATTTAGTGATAAATTGGATGATTAATAGGCAGTGATTGTTCTCCTATTAGAAATTTGCTATGTTTCTCTACTACTCCGCTAATCGAGGTGGCTAAACGTCTTGTAGCTTCTGGACAGAAATTTTTTTTGGATTGTAAGAAAGGAAG
>NW_018397276.1:2350020-2350130 GCF_002168275.2 Theobroma umbraticum
AAGAGGTTGTTAGATGAATTAAGATTGAACTTTACTTGAGGAGACTAAATAATATGACCTAATATAGTAGTATTGCTTAACTTTTGAAAAAAGATTGAATCAAAATAATT
>NW_018397276.1:2350368-2350575 GCF_002168275.2 Theobroma umbraticum
GTCGGTAATGGGAAATCCATCGATGATGGAATATTGTGTCGGTAAGTTACCCACGGAGTATTTCATTGACAATTCGATCGGTAATGGATCTAATCTATTAGCTAATTTGTGATTGCTAATGTGAGAAATCTGTTGGTATTACTGACAAGAATTTTCGTTGATAATTCCATGAGCAAATTATTTTTTTTCTCAAATTAAAACTTAGAT
>NW_018397276.1:2350585-2350676 GCF_002168275.2 Theobroma umbraticum
AACTTTGGATTTCATATTGGAGAAGTGGTTTGCAAAAGCTAAAGGTATAGGTTCTTGTAGTGGCTAGAGAGATCATGGTAACCTCAAATTT
>NW_018397276.1:2350686-2350879 GCF_002168275.2 Theobroma umbraticum
AATATCATTTTTTCAAGATAATTTGAAGGAATGCTAACGTAAAACTGGTGAGTCATTGTTTTTTAATTGAGAAAAGATCAATCGCCAATTTTCCATAATCAATAGCATTCCTTATAATTACCTTTAAAAAAAAGATTTGTTGGACTTAAAGTTGATGAGGCTGCTATGATGCTCATCTCTCTAACCATTGTAA
>NW_018397276.1:2351203-2351310 GCF_002168275.2 Theobroma umbraticum
CCAAGAAACATATGGCATTGCCAAGAAAATCTTGACTGATCATAACCACTAGAATAAAATTGATTAAGCATCTCAATTTAAGAATGTAGCAAGTAAACCAAAGAAAA
>NW_018397276.1:2351320-2351415 GCF_002168275.2 Theobroma umbraticum
ACATCTTGATTTGACATAGCACTCTGAAATAAAACAAGAATAGCAAAACTTTACTTGCATTATAACAAGAAAAGGAGAAAACTTTTCTCGATTTC
>NW_018397276.1:2351515-2351636 GCF_002168275.2 Theobroma umbraticum
AAGTTTTAGATATACGTATGAACATCTAATACCTATTGTTACAATACTACATTATTCTGTTATATTAAATCATAGTAATTCTTATACAAATATAGGTTGATAAGAAAAACCTGTGGCTGAT
>NW_018397276.1:2351873-2351985 GCF_002168275.2 Theobroma umbraticum
GCAATTTCAAATGTGTAATCGCTTGTTTGACATGTTGCCCATGCAAAAAAAGGCCCAAGACAAAAACATCATCGAGAGTAAAAGGATGTCTCGTCTATGGATCACTGCAAAA
>NW_018397276.1:2352450-2352590 GCF_002168275.2 Theobroma umbraticum
CATGCATAAAAGCAATTGGCGTAAAGACTACTGATGGATTATATCCATTAATATAGAAGGTATCGATAGAAGTACCAACGCAAAATCTCAACAGAATTTTCATAGAAAATGGTGACAAAATTTTCCAAAAATGGTGACAA
>NW_018397276.1:2352690-2352805 GCF_002168275.2 Theobroma umbraticum
TATTTTGTTTTAAATTACTTTAAGAGTAGTTATTGCTGATTTCTTTTATTCCTTTTGTAAGAAATTTGATGAAAAATGCTCATTTGAAGAAAATCCATGCAAGTATGGTGACGAC
>NW_018397276.1:2352815-2353115 GCF_002168275.2 Theobroma umbraticum
TATGTTTCAGTATTTTGATTGTATCTCTCTATACAGAATATTGTGTCGGTAAGTTACCCACAGAGTATTTCATTGACAATTCGATCAGTAATGGATCTAATCTATTGGCTAATTTGTGATTGCTAATGTGAGAAATCTGTTGGTATTGCTGACGAAAATTTTTGTCGATAATTCCATGAGCAAATTATTTTTTTTCTCAAATTAAAACTTAGATTAGCAAAATAAACTTTGGATTTCATATTGGAAAAGTGGTTTGCAAAAGCTCAAGGTATGGCTTCCTGTAGTGGCTAGAGTGATCAT
>NW_018397276.1:2353537-2353771 GCF_002168275.2 Theobroma umbraticum
AATTGGATATTGACACATTTATAAATTCATGGCTTGCATAACATATTATAATAATATTTAAAAAATATTATCCACAAAGAACCTGATAAATTAGTGAATCCAAAGGCTAATGATTGACCAAAAGAAACATCTAATTTGTTGCAAGTTTCATCTCTATCCACATCTTATGGAATTTATATACTACTAAAACAAAGATAATTCACATCTCTCAGAAAAAAAAAACAAATATAACCC
>NW_018397276.1:2353870-2354030 GCF_002168275.2 Theobroma umbraticum
GGGAAAACACCAATGTCTAGAAAGTAGAGAGAAATAAATGCCCCATTAAGCACTGCTGTTAACATTCGAGTATAAAGTACATAACATTTATATTTGAATTATTGATGCTGACTTGACAATTTCAAAATGGCAAAGATTTGAATTATATTTAATCAAAGAG
>NW_018397276.1:2354130-2354338 GCF_002168275.2 Theobroma umbraticum
TTTTTTTTCTATCAATTGTTAACTTCCATTAAGTGGCAAAGTGATACAAATTTATTTGAAAGCATAGATCAGTAAAGGACTTGGGAAAACACCTATGTCTAGAAACTAATGAAAAATAAATTTTCTATTAAGCACTGCTATCTGCGTCCAAGCATAAAAGTACATAACACCTATTTGGGAAAAACCCCATCCATGAAGTGTGAAGCAT
>NW_018397276.1:2354348-2354448 GCF_002168275.2 Theobroma umbraticum
ATCATGGCAATTTTTTCATCCAACTCAAATAGCTCAAGGAGCATATATGTCTATGTTTCAAAAATTTTGGGTGATATGAATTAACTAGCCAATTCAAAAA
>NW_018397276.1:2354963-2355077 GCF_002168275.2 Theobroma umbraticum
AAATTTGTGGCTGATATTACATAAATTAATTTACTCGATGTCACTATTCGAATCTAAAATGCTAAACTCCCTATGTCCATCAAGCTTGACTAGAACAATTCTCTTCATGCCACT
>NW_018397276.1:2355394-2355593 GCF_002168275.2 Theobroma umbraticum
AACACTCATAGGTGGTTCTTTGCCTTTTGTTGTATATGCAAAAAGAATGGTACGTCTTCTTAATTCGTCAATTTTTTAGTTTGATTTTTGTAATGTTTTTTTGTTAATGCATTTTATTTTGTCGTCTCATTATTGTTGTGATCATTATATTGCATGTTGTGATTGCAGTCAGGGTAGCTGCAGAGATCAATAACATTCA
>NW_018397276.1:2355630-2355758 GCF_002168275.2 Theobroma umbraticum
TGTTGGTAATACTCTATCAATAAATTCTGATTGATTATTGATGGATTTTCAATACATAGCATCTATGTAATTTTCCAGTAAAACACTAACAAAAGTTACTCTGTTGATACTCAATCGGTGTTTGTTTG
>NW_018397276.1:2356047-2356211 GCF_002168275.2 Theobroma umbraticum
AGGTATCGATAAAAGTATCGATGGAAAATCTGAACAAAATTTTCATAGAAAACGGTTATTTCAAACGTCAATAGTGCACTGACAGAATTTTCCAAAAATGGTGACAATTTTTGTTAGTCAAGAAACTAAATTCATACGTCAATCACAGCTGCCAATGGAATTGT
>NW_018397276.1:2356221-2356295 GCF_002168275.2 Theobroma umbraticum
TTCCATCGGTAAATGGAAAATAAAGTGTCGAGCGATAAAAACATTGCAACGGAAATACCAATGGAATTTTCAAA
>NW_018397276.1:2356305-2356410 GCF_002168275.2 Theobroma umbraticum
AAATTTCATCGATCAGGGTTGGTAAACTCAAAGGTTAATCTAACATCAATTACGCTTGTCAATGGAAACATTTGTTGCTATTTCCATTGGTAAATGGAAAAAAAG
>NW_018397276.1:2356433-2356572 GCF_002168275.2 Theobroma umbraticum
ATGAAATTACCAATAAAATTTCTAAAATGCCGATGAAATTTTTGTCGATCGTGAAAGGTAAATTCAAGCGTCAATCACACTTGCCGATGGAATTATCCATCGCTAATTTTGTCAATAAATGGAAAATGAAGTGTCAGGG
>NW_018397276.1:2356582-2356690 GCF_002168275.2 Theobroma umbraticum
TAGCAATGGAAATACGGACAAAATTTAGATCTAAGATGCCTAACCTAAATGGTGGTTGTTACCAACAAATTTTTTAAAATTGTCGATGGATATTATGTCAAGGAAAGT
>NW_018397276.1:2356780-2357310 GCF_002168275.2 Theobroma umbraticum
GGCATTATTGATGAAAATTTTCGTTTGTAATAGTAAAGATTATCGATGAAAATTTCCCTCAAAATTTCAGCAATAGTAGCATGGTTGGCAATGGGAAATCCATTGATGATGGAATATTGTATCGCTAAGTTACCTTTAGAGTATTTCATCAACAATTTGGTCGATAACGGATCTGATCTATCGGCTCATTTGTGATTGCTAATGTGAGATATCTGTTGGTATTACTGACGAAAAGTTTCATCTGTAATTGCATGAGCAAATTATTTTTTATCTCAAATTAAAACATAGATTAACAATATAAACTTTGGATTTCATATTGGAGAATTAGTCTGCAAAAGCTAAAGTTATGGCTTCCTGTAGTGGCCAGAGAGATCATGGCAACCTCAAATTTAGGTCTAGAAAATATCATTTTTTAAAGATAATACGAAGGAATGCTGATGATTATGTAAAATTGGTGAGTCATCTTTTCTCAATTTAGAAAAGATCAACTACCTGTTTTACATAATCAATAGCATTCCTTATAATTACCT
>NW_018397276.1:2357552-2357742 GCF_002168275.2 Theobroma umbraticum
TAACTTTCAGTTGTAAACTTGGTCACGTGGCCACCTCTTCATCTTATAGAACTGGCCAAGAATCATATGGCATTGCCAAGAAACTCTTGACTATTTGTAACCACTAGAAGAAAATTGATTAAGCATATCAATTTAGGAATGTAGCAAGCAAACCAAAGAAAAGAAAAATAAAACATCTTGATTTGACATG
>NW_018397276.1:2358026-2358111 GCF_002168275.2 Theobroma umbraticum
TAAATTCATGGCTTGTAAAACTAATTATAATAATATTTAAAAAATATTATCAAAAAAATATCTGTTAAATTAGTGATTCCAAATG
>NW_018397276.1:2358121-2358239 GCF_002168275.2 Theobroma umbraticum
ACCAAATGAAACATTCAATTTGTTGCAAGTTTCATCTCTATCCATATCTTCTCGAATTTATATACTACTAAAAGATAGATAATTCATATCTCTCAAATATATATATATATATATATAT
>NW_018397276.1:2358339-2358438 GCF_002168275.2 Theobroma umbraticum
TTAATCTAAGTTTTAATTTGACATAAAAAATAATTTGCTCATGGAATTACAGACAAAAATTTTCATCAGTAACACCAACAGATATCTCACATTAGCAAT
>NW_018397276.1:2358448-2358559 GCF_002168275.2 Theobroma umbraticum
CCGATAGATCAGATCCGTTATCGACCGAATTGTCGATGAAATACTCTGAAGGTAACCTAGTGATACAATATTCCATCATCAATGGATTTCCCATTACCAACCATGCTACTA
>NW_018397276.1:2358569-2358674 GCF_002168275.2 Theobroma umbraticum
TTTGATGGAAATTTTCATCGTAATTTTCATCGATGATTTTTACTATTACAAACGAAAATTTTTGTTAATAATGCCTTGTCTTTTTGTAGTGCCAGTTAGTTATAT
>NW_018397276.1:2358684-2358750 GCF_002168275.2 Theobroma umbraticum
ACTGACGTAATTGTCGAAAGAAAATTTTCATTGGTGCTCTTCATTGACATTTGATTGATGTATGTT
>NW_018397276.1:2358760-2358858 GCF_002168275.2 Theobroma umbraticum
TTGACATAATATCCATCGACATTTCGAAAAAATTTGTTGCTAACAACTACTGTTTAGGTTAGGCATCTTAGATCCAAATTTTGTTAGTATTTCCATTG
>NW_018397276.1:2358868-2359053 GCF_002168275.2 Theobroma umbraticum
GATCCCTGACACTTCATTTTCCATTTATTAACGAAATTAGCGATGGATAATTCCATCGGCAAGTGTGATTGACGCTTGAGTTTACCTTTCACGATCGACAAAAATTTCATCGGCATTTTAGAAATTTTATTGATAATTTCATCACTATTCTTTTGACCTTGGAAGCTTTTTTTCCATTTACCAAT
>NW_018397276.1:2359063-2359177 GCF_002168275.2 Theobroma umbraticum
ACAAATGTTTCTATTGACAAGCGTGATTGATATTTGATTAACCTTTGAGTTTACCAACCCTGATCGATGAAATTTTTGTTGGCATTTTGAAAATTCCATTGGTATTTCCGTTGC
>NW_018397276.1:2359187-2359345 GCF_002168275.2 Theobroma umbraticum
TCCCTCGACACTTTATTTTCCATTTACCGATGGAAGTAACAATGGACAATTCCATTAGCAGCTGTGATTGACGTTTGAATTTACTTTCTTGACAAACAAAAATGTTATGTACTTTATGCTCAAATGTTAACAGTAGTGCTTAATAGGGCGTTTATTTC
>NW_018397276.1:2359445-2359555 GCF_002168275.2 Theobroma umbraticum
TCTCAATTGAGAAAAGATGACTCACCAATTTTACATAATCATTATCATTCCTTCACATTATCTTTAAAAAATGATATTTTCTAGACCTAAATTTCAAGTTGCCATGATCT
>NW_018397276.1:2360069-2360205 GCF_002168275.2 Theobroma umbraticum
ACTTTCCTTGACATAATATCCATCGACAATTTTAAAAAATTTGTTGGTAACAACTACCATTTAGGTTAGGCATCTTAGATCTAAATTTTGTCAGTATTTCCATTGCTATGTTTCAGATCCCTGACACTTCATTTTC
>NW_018397276.1:2360408-2360602 GCF_002168275.2 Theobroma umbraticum
ATGGAAATTGCAACAAATGTTTCCATTGACAAGTGTGATCGATGTTTGATTAACCTTTGAGTTTACCAACCCTGATAGATGAAATTTTCATTGGCATTTTGAAAATTCCATTGGTATTTACGTTGCAATGTTTTTATCGCTCGACACTTTATTTTCCATTTACCAATGGAAGTAACAATGGACAATTCCATTGG
>NW_018397276.1:2360612-2360690 GCF_002168275.2 Theobroma umbraticum
TGACGTTTGAATTTAGTTTCATGATTAACAGTAGTGCTTAATAGGGCGTTTATTTCTCTTTACTTTCTAGACATGGCT
>NW_018397276.1:2360869-2361017 GCF_002168275.2 Theobroma umbraticum
GTGGATAGAGATGAAACTTGGAACAAATTGAATGTTTCATTTGGTAAATCATTACCATTTGGAATCATTAATTTAATAGATTTTTTTGGATAATTTTTTTAAATATTATTATAATTAGTTTTACAAGCCATGAATTTATAAATATGTC
>NW_018397276.1:2361117-2361853 GCF_002168275.2 Theobroma umbraticum
ATGGAAACATTTGTTGCTATTTCCATTGGTAAATGGAAGAAAAAAGCTTCCAAGGCCGAAAGAATAGTGATGAAATTACCAACAAAATTTCTAAAATGTCGATGAAATTTTTGTCGATTGTGAAAGGTAAACTCAAAAGTCAATCACACTTGCCAATGGAATTATCCATCACTAATTTGATCAATAAATGGAAAATGAAGTGACAGGGATCTGAAACATAGCAATGCAAATACTGATAAAATTTGGATATCTGATGCTTAACCTAAACGGTAGTTGTTTACCAACAAATTCTTTCAAAATGTCAATGGATATTATGTCAAGGAAAGTACGCACATACATCAATCAAACATCAATCACAAGAACCAATGAAAATTTTCTTTCAATAATTACAATAGTAAATTTAATTTTATAACCAACTAGAACTACAAAAAGACAAGGCTTATTGGTGAAAATTTTTTTTTTAATAGTAAAGATTATCGATGAAAATTATGATGAAAATTTCCCTCAAAATTTCATCAATAGTAGCATTGATGGTAATGGGAAATCCATCGATGATGGAATATTGTGTCGGTAAGTTACCTACAGAGTATTTCATCGACAATTCAGTCGATAATGGATTTGATCTATTGGCTAATTTCTAATTACTAATGTGAGAAATCTATTGGGATTACCGACGAAAATTTTCATCGGTAATTTCATGGGTAAATTATTATTTTTTGTCAAATTAAAACTTATA
>NW_018397276.1:2362103-2362788 GCF_002168275.2 Theobroma umbraticum
AAATTGGTGAGTCATCTTTTCTCAATTGAGAAAAGGACAACCACCAGTTTTGCATAATCAATAGCTTTCCTTATAATTACCTTAAAAAAAAGGGTTTTTGGACTTCAAGTTGATGAGGCTGCTATGAGGCTCATTTCTTTAACCACTGTAAGAAGCCATATAGCTTTATCTTTTGCAGAGTATTATTTCTCTAATAGTGAAACTAAAGCATAGATTGTTAATGTAAGTTTTAATTTGAGAAAAAAAAATTAACTCATACATACTACATAACTTTCGGTTGTAAACTTGGTCACTCAACCACCTCTTCATCCTATAGAACTGACCAAGAAACATATGGCATTGCCAAGAAAATCTTGGCTTATCATAACCAGTAGAAGAAAATTGATTAAGCATATCAATTTAAGAATGTAGCGAGTAAACCAAAGGAAAGAAAAATAAAACGTCTTGATTTGACATGGAACTATGAAATAAAACAAGAACAGCAAAACTTTACTTGCATTGTAACAAGAAAAGTTGAAAACTTTTCCTGATTTTGGCCCTAGTTGCTTTGGTCCATTTAATTCTTTATTGGATTCATATTTATTTTAAAAGTATTGATGAGAAAGTAGAGAGAAATAAACGCCTCATTTATGCACTTCTACTAACATTCGAGCATAAAGTACATAACATTTATATTTGAATTATC
>NW_018397276.1:2362888-2363004 GCF_002168275.2 Theobroma umbraticum
TCAATTTGCATCACTTTGATATTTAATAAAATTCAACATTTCATTCAAAAAAAATTTTACTCTTAACTATGTGTTGTCCTTATTGAACTAGAATTCCCATGGATTGTATTTTTTTT
>NW_018397276.1:2363021-2363134 GCF_002168275.2 Theobroma umbraticum
ATCTTTGTTTTAGTAGTGTGTAAATTCGATAGGATGTGGATAGAGATGAAACTTCCAAGGAATTGGATGTTTCTTTTGGTAAATCATTTGCATTTGGAATCACTAATTTAATA
>NW_018397276.1:2363505-2363687 GCF_002168275.2 Theobroma umbraticum
AGATTTTCTTGGCAATGCCATATGTTTCTTGGTCAGTTCTATAGGATGAGTTAAATTTTTTTTTCTCAAATTAAAACTTACATTAACAATATAAGCTTTAGTTTCACTATTAGAAAAGTAATGCTCTACAAAAGATAAAGCTATATGGCTTCTTACAAAAATCCTTGAAGTGAGCATCATAG
>NW_018397276.1:2363929-2364187 GCF_002168275.2 Theobroma umbraticum
AAGCCATAACTTTGGCTTTTGCAGACCATTTCCCCAATATGAAATCTAAAGTTTACATTCTTAATATAAGTTCTAATTTGACAAAAAATAATAATTTGCCCATGAAATTACCGATGAAAATTTTCGTCAGTAATCCCAATAAATTTCTCGCATTAGCAATTACAAATTAGCCAATAGATCAAATCCATTATCGACTGAATTATGGATGAAATACTCTGTACGTAACTTACCGACACAATATTCCATCATCGATGGATT
>NW_018397276.1:2364197-2364284 GCF_002168275.2 Theobroma umbraticum
GACAATGCTACTATTGATGAAATTTTGAGGGAAATTTTCACCGTAATTTTCATCGATAATCTTTACAATTACAAACAAAAATCTTCA
>NW_018397276.1:2364384-2364510 GCF_002168275.2 Theobroma umbraticum
TTAAAAAGTAAGAATCCCTTGTGGATTGTTTAAAGCTTATCGCTTCTTGTTAAATGAGGCGTTTATTTCTCTCTACTTTCTACACATGGGTGTTTTCTTGACTCCCTTATTGATCTATGCTTTTGA
>NW_018397276.1:2364520-2364681 GCF_002168275.2 Theobroma umbraticum
ATCACTTTGATATTTAATAAAATGCAACATTTCATTCAAAAAAAATTTAGTCTTAACTATGTGTTGTCCTTATTGATTTAGAATTCCCAAGGATTGTATTTTTTTTTAGGCATATGAATTATCTTTGTTTTAGTAGTGTGTAAATTCGATAGGATGTGGAT
>NW_018397276.1:2365186-2365324 GCF_002168275.2 Theobroma umbraticum
ATTTTCTTGGCAATGCCATATGTTTCTTGGTCAGTTCTATAGGATGAAGAGGTGCCTACGTGACCAAGTTTAGAACCGAAAGTTATGTAGTATGTATGAGTTAATTTTTTTTTTCTCAAATTAAAACTTTCATTAACA
>NW_018397276.1:2365437-2365556 GCF_002168275.2 Theobroma umbraticum
TCTTTAAAAAATGATATTTTCTAGACCTAAATTTGAAGTTGCCATGATCTCTCTAGTCACTACAAGAAGCCATAACTTTAGCTTTTGCAGACCACTTCTTCAATATGAAATCTAAAGTT
>NW_018397276.1:2366209-2366300 GCF_002168275.2 Theobroma umbraticum
GACATAATATCCATCGACAGTTTGAAAAAATTTGTTGGTAAACAGCTACCGTATGGGTTAAGCATCAGAGATCCAAATTTTGTTAGTATTT
>NW_018397276.1:2366310-2366399 GCF_002168275.2 Theobroma umbraticum
GTTTCAGATCCCTGACACTTCATTTATCCTGTCATAGCATGCCACGTATATTTTGTTAATGAAAAAGACATTTCGACGATGGGATTTGC
>NW_018397276.1:2367053-2367141 GCF_002168275.2 Theobroma umbraticum
ACCCCGAAAGGACAATTGGTGGTGACTCCTAACTTGTTTTTTCCCCACGTCTAGTGGTTTGGTTTCCGGACTCAGCACATTACGACAA
>NW_018397276.1:2367151-2367243 GCF_002168275.2 Theobroma umbraticum
AATAAAGAATTAAATGGACCAAAGCAACGAAGGCTGACAGCTGCTATGCTTTTTTTCTCCTAGGCCTAATTTAATCTTGATATTTTGTAGAT
>NW_018397276.1:2367610-2367760 GCF_002168275.2 Theobroma umbraticum
TATCTTAAATTTGTTTTATAGCATGTCAATTACATTTATTTGTGCCTATTTTCTTATGAAGGTTTTATTTGGGTAAGAAATAATGCATTTGATGGATAGAAATATATAGCCCGTTGGGATTGAAGGGGCTTTGTTTTCAAAAGATGTGTA
>NW_018397276.1:2367794-2367970 GCF_002168275.2 Theobroma umbraticum
CTTTGCATGGCAGGTCAACTCAACTTAATAAAAAATTCAATTTTACGGTGTTTTAAGGGTAGTTCGCATGGGGTTGCCTGGGTTCTCCCTCTTCTGTGTTCTGGTGTCTCATGCTTTTACTATTTCTCCCCGTATGCTTTCCATTATTTACTGTACCTCTCGTACTCTTGCAGCAT
>NW_018397276.1:2368077-2368231 GCF_002168275.2 Theobroma umbraticum
AGTCCTATGTTATGACTTGATCCTTCATATCAAGAGGGGAGGTGCGTACATGGGCAGCTTGGTCTCAATGCCAACTTTAGCCAATCCAAGAAACAAAAACTCTCTTTGATTAAACAAAATTAAAATCTTTGGCATTTTTAAATTGCCAATTACA
>NW_018397276.1:2368599-2368710 GCF_002168275.2 Theobroma umbraticum
TAACTTTGAAAAGGTACCTTGTAAGATTGTCACTTCCCATTTAAAAAGCAAGAAACCTTTGGTGGACTGTGTAAGGGTTATTGCTTGATTTCATAAAAAAACATTCTAAAG
>NW_018397276.1:2369026-2369149 GCF_002168275.2 Theobroma umbraticum
AGGAAAATATTTTTCCTTTACGTTTCATAACTAGCATTTATTTTAAGAAAAATAATTTACCTTGATTGTTTATTTTTACACTTAATAATTTATTGATGAACATTTGTTTTTAATGTTAGAAAA
>NW_018397276.1:2369159-2369304 GCF_002168275.2 Theobroma umbraticum
TAAAAAAGTTTTGATCTTTATATTTAGATTTTTAAAGAGATTTTTATAAATACAAATTTATTCCGTCTTGATACATTTGTATTGAGACTTCTGCAATAACACAACACGGCCCACCTATTCCTTATTTGCATTCTTAGCAACCACT
>NW_018397276.1:2369314-2369424 GCF_002168275.2 Theobroma umbraticum
CCTCTTTAGACTTTCGATTCAAATCCCCATCATAGTTGAATTTAACCCATCTTTCTCTAAGTCATACCGAAGCATCTACTTTAGGAAAATTGTTTGTCTTAATTTATCCA
>NW_018397276.1:2369434-2369571 GCF_002168275.2 Theobroma umbraticum
ATAGTTCATAACCCATTTTCTTAGTTTGACTAAATAATTCACATCACCTATAACTTTTAAAGCATAGGCATCACCCAAAACTATTTAAATGTTTCACAACTTCATCGATGGGGTATTTCCCATATAGGAGTTATGTA
>NW_018397276.1:2369671-2369783 GCF_002168275.2 Theobroma umbraticum
TAAACTGCCAATAAAAAAATAGCTCATTCAACCACAAATCCTTAAGAGGACGGCGTATGCAAAACTAGGTCCCACAAAAAAAGAATGGCTATTAAGTTCAAATCCTTAAACT
>NW_018397276.1:2369943-2370199 GCF_002168275.2 Theobroma umbraticum
TAGAAGGTACGTAGGCAGCTTGGTCTCATTGTCAAGTTCAGTCAACCCAAAAAAGAAAAAGTCTCTTTTATTAACAATTGAAAGTTATGTAGTATGTACGAGTTATTTTTTTTCTCAAATTAAAACTTACATTAACAATCTAAGCTTTTGTTTTACTATTAGAGAAGTAATGCTCTGCAAAAGATAAAGCTATATGGCTTCCTACAGTGGTTATAGAAATGAGCATCATAGCAGCCTCATCAACTTGAAGTCCAAA
>NW_018397276.1:2370378-2370508 GCF_002168275.2 Theobroma umbraticum
AGAAAAGATGACTCACCAATTTTACATAATCATTAGCATTCCTTTGAATTTTGTTTAAAAAATGATATTTTCTAGACCTAAATTTGAAGTTTCCATGATCTCTCTGGTCACTACAGGAAGCCATAACTTT
>NW_018397276.1:2370518-2370661 GCF_002168275.2 Theobroma umbraticum
GACCACTTCTCCAAAATGAAATCTAAAGTTTACATTCTGAATATAAATTTTAATTTGACAAAAAATTATAATTTTCCCATGGAATTACCAATGAAAATTTTCGTCGGTAATCCCAATAGATTTCTCACATTAGCAATTACAAA
>NW_018397276.1:2370966-2371086 GCF_002168275.2 Theobroma umbraticum
TTTGAGGGAAATTTTCATCGATAATCTTTACTATTACAAACAAAAATCTTTACCAATAATGCCTTCTCTTTTTGTAGTGCGAGTTGGTTATATAATTAAATTTACTATCATAATTATTGA
>NW_018397276.1:2371399-2371726 GCF_002168275.2 Theobroma umbraticum
ATTTCATCGACATTTTAGAAATTTTGTTGGTAATTTCATCACTATTCTTTTGACGTTGGAAGCTTTTTTTTTTCCGTTTACCAATGGAAATAGCAACAAATGTTGCCATTGACAACCATGATGGATGTTGGATTAACCTTTGAGTTTACTAACCCTGACCGATTAAATTTTCATTAGCATTTTGAAAAATCCATTAGAATTTTTTTCCATTGTTTTTATCCCTCGACACCTCATTTTCCGTTTACTGATAGAAGTAACGATGTGGAATTCTACTGGCAACCGTGACTAATGTTTGAATTTACTTTCTTGACTAAAAGAAATTTTGTC
>NW_018397276.1:2371750-2371864 GCF_002168275.2 Theobroma umbraticum
TGTGCAGCTAACTTTGGAAATAACCATTTCTATGAAAATTTTGTTCAGATTTTTCGTCGATACTTCTATCAATATGTTCTATATTGATATATATAGTCCATTGGTAGTCTTCAC
>NW_018397276.1:2372449-2373531 GCF_002168275.2 Theobroma umbraticum
CACAACATGCAATATAATAATCACAACAATATTGAGACGACAAACCAGAATGCATTACCAAAAAAAAATTATAAAAATCAAACTAAAAAATTGATGAATTAAGAAGACGTACCATTCTTTTCACATGTACAACAAAAGGCAAGGAACCACTAGTGAGTGTTGAACTGTCGCCTTCTTTCACTATTAGATAGTTCTACTTAGCCTTTTACAATCGGCGCAGTCACTCTTTAGTGCCCCAAAGGTCATCGACTAGTTGCGTCTAGACTTTTGCAATGATCCATAGCCGAGACATCCTTCTCGTCTCAATGATGTTTTTGTCATGGGCATGTTAATAAAAAAGAAAATTTTAATAAAAAAATACTTAATAGGCAGACTTAGGCAAAAATTAGGTCCCGCAAAGAAAGAAAAATTATTAAGTTGAAAATCCTCAAAATGATGGCTTAGGCAAAAGTCAGAATGTAAAAAACAAAAAGAACTATGCTCTAGCTTAACTTTGAAAAGGTACCTTGTAAGATTGTCACTTCCCATTTAAAAAGCAAGAATCCTTTTGTGGATTGTGCAAGGGTTATTGCTTGATTTCATAAAAAAACATTGTAAAGATTATCACTTGATCCTATTAAAAAGTAAGAATCGCTTATGGATTGCTTAAAGGTTATCGCTTCTTGTTAAAAAGTAAGAACCCTTCTGTGGATTGTGCTAAAGTTATCAGTTCCCATTAAAAAGCAAGAATTTTTAATAGTGAATTGAAATTCCTTAGTTGTGAAGAGAGTGGATTTAGGCATCTAAACAACCAAACCAATATAAATCCTTTGTGTCTCTCTTTAATTTTTGCATTATTATTTATTGTTTACACTTGCCTTAAGAAAATATATTTATGTTGATTTGTTGTTTTACAGTTAGGAAAATATTTTTCCTTTACGTTTCATAACTAGCATTTATTTTAAGAAAAATATTTTACCTTGATTGATTATTTTTATACTTAATAATTTATTGATGAACATTTGTTTTTAATGTTAGCAAAAAATTTCGGATAAAAAAGTTTTGATCTTTATATTTAGATTTTTAAAGAGATTTTTATAAAT
>NW_018397276.1:2373631-2373832 GCF_002168275.2 Theobroma umbraticum
CAAATGTCTAATTGCTTGTTTGACATGTTGCCTATGCAAAAGGAGGCCCATGACGAAAACACCATTAAGACAAAAAGGATGTCTCGACTATGGCTTATTGCAAAAGTCTAGACGCAACTAGTCGATGACCTTTGGGGAACCAAAGAGTGACCGCGCCAATTGTAAAAGGCTAAGGAGAACTATCTAACAGTGAAGGAAGGC
>NW_018397276.1:2373844-2373954 GCF_002168275.2 Theobroma umbraticum
TTGTACGTCTTCTTAATTCATCAATTTTTTAGTTTGATTTTTGTAATTTTTTTTTTGTAATGCATTCTGGTTTGTCGTCTCAATATTGTTGTGATCATTATATTGCATGT
>NW_018397276.1:2374170-2374344 GCF_002168275.2 Theobroma umbraticum
AGTAAATGGAAAATAAAGTGTCGAGGGATAAAAACATTGCAACAAAAATTCCAAAGGAATTTTCAAAATGCCAATGAAAATTTCATCGGTCATGGTTAGTATACTCAAAGGTTAATCAAGCATCCATCACGGTTGTCAATGGAAACATTTGTTGCTATTTCCATTGGTAAATGG
>NW_018397276.1:2374659-2374770 GCF_002168275.2 Theobroma umbraticum
TACGATAGTAAATTTAATTATATAACCAACTCGCACTGCAAAAAGACAAGGCATTATTGGTGAAGATTTTTGTTTGTAATTGTAAAGATTATCGATGAAAATTACGGTGAA
>NW_018397276.1:2374870-2375102 GCF_002168275.2 Theobroma umbraticum
ATTTAATAAAATTCAACATTTCATTCAAAAAAAAATTTACTCTTAACTATGTGTATTTTTTTTGAGGCATATGACTTATCTTTGTTTTAGTAGTGTGTAAATTCGATAGGATGTGGATAGAGATGAAATTTGCAAGGAATTGGATGTTTCTTTTGGTGAATCAGTAGCAATTGGAATTACTAATTTAATAGATTTTTTTTGGATAATATTTTTTAAATATTATTATAATTAG
>NW_018397276.1:2375463-2375586 GCF_002168275.2 Theobroma umbraticum
TCTTGGCAATGCCATATGTTTCTTGGTCAGTTCTATAGGATGAAGAGGTGGTTGTGTGACCAAGTTTACAACTGAAAGCTATGTAGTATGTATGAGTTAATTTTTTTTTTCTCAAATTAAAAC
>NW_018397276.1:2375596-2375723 GCF_002168275.2 Theobroma umbraticum
TAATTATAAGGAAAGCTATTGATTAAGTAAAACTGGTGGTTGTCCTTTTCTCAATTGAGAAAAGATGACTCATCAATTTTACATAATCATTAGCATTCCTTTGAATTATCTTTAAAACAGGATATTT
>NW_018397276.1:2375904-2376054 GCF_002168275.2 Theobroma umbraticum
ATAGATTTCTCACATTAGCAATTACAAATTAGCCAATAGATCAAATCCATTATCGACCGAATTGTCGATAAAATACTCTGTAGGTAATTTACCGATACAATATTCCATCATCGATGGATTTCCCATTACCAACCATGCTACTATTGATGA
>NW_018397276.1:2376271-2376400 GCF_002168275.2 Theobroma umbraticum
CATCAGAGATCCAAATTTTGTCAGTATTTCCATTGCTATGTTTCAGATCCCTGATACTTCATTTTCCATTTATTTATGAAATTAGCGATGGATAATTCCATTGGCAAGTGTGATTGACATTTGAGTTTA
>NW_018397276.1:2376664-2376778 GCF_002168275.2 Theobroma umbraticum
CACTTTATTTTCTGTTTGCTGATAGAAGTAACGATGTGGAATTCCATTGGCAACTGTGATTAATGTTTGAATTTACTTTCTTGACTAAAAGAAATTTTGTCATGATTTTAGGAA
>NW_018397276.1:2377179-2377315 GCF_002168275.2 Theobroma umbraticum
TGGTAATCAGTTAGAATTTACTTATAGAGTATTACCAACAAAAACATTTACATTACTGAATCTTAAATTTCTTGCAATGAATGTCATTGATCTTTACAGCTACTCTAACTGCAATCACAACATGCAATATAATGAT
>NW_018397276.1:2377325-2377456 GCF_002168275.2 Theobroma umbraticum
TTGAGACGACAAACCAGAATGCATTACCAAAAAAAAATTACGAAGATCAAACTAAAAAATTGATGAATTAAGAAGACATACCATTCTTTTCGCATGTACAACAAAAGGCAAGGAACCATCAGTGAGTGTTG
>NW_018397276.1:2377466-2377578 GCF_002168275.2 Theobroma umbraticum
TTCCTTCACTGTTAAATAGTTCTCCTTAGCCTTTTACAATTGGCGCAGTCACTCTTTTGTGCCCCAAAGGTCATCGACTAGTTGCGTCTAGACTTTTGCAATGATCCATAGT
>NW_018397276.1:2377978-2378098 GCF_002168275.2 Theobroma umbraticum
TTTAGATTCGAATAGTGACATCGAGTAAATTAATTAATGTAATATCAGCCACAGATTTTCCTTATTAGCGTATGTGTGTGTAAGAATTACTAAGATGTAATATAATAGGTTAATGTAGTA
>NW_018397276.1:2378243-2378433 GCF_002168275.2 Theobroma umbraticum
TTGTTCCTTTATGTTGAGTTTAGCTATATCATGTATCTGACTCAATTCTTAGTAGTGACAAAGACAAATGAAAGATTGTAAATTCCAATAAAACAGAAAAGGAAAACAATTTGTAAATTTTATATATATATGTAAAGAATTATTAGTAGTATTCTTGATTGGCATTATGAGGAATAATTTATATCACCTA
>NW_018397276.1:2378823-2378996 GCF_002168275.2 Theobroma umbraticum
AAAAAAAAGATTTTACCCTTAATTATATGCTGTCCTTATTACACTAAAAGTCTCCAGAATTATCTTTAATTTTTTTTGGAGAGATATGAATTATCTTTATTTTAGTAGTATATAAATTTGATAGGTTGTCGATAAAGATGAAACTTGCAACAAATTTGATGTTTCTTTTAGTA
>NW_018397276.1:2379096-2379230 GCF_002168275.2 Theobroma umbraticum
GCTATGTATTTTGTTGACAATGGAGGCCAAACGTGTTTTTAACTTTTTTTAAAATTTTTTTTATTTTTTTATATTATTATTAAAAAAAGGTATCTACAATATTTAATTTTAAAGTATTAATGAAATATTTGAGC
>NW_018397276.1:2379464-2379644 GCF_002168275.2 Theobroma umbraticum
AAAAAACTATTCAAAAAGAATTTGTTAAATTAATGATTATAAATTCTAATGATTTACAAAAAGAAACATCAAATTTGTTGCAAGTTTTATCTTTATCGACAACCTATCGAATTTATATATTACTAAAATAAGGATCATTCATATCTCTCCAAAAAAAATTAAAGATAATTCTGGAGAATT
>NW_018397276.1:2379826-2380002 GCF_002168275.2 Theobroma umbraticum
CAAAGTAATACAAATTGATTCGAAAGCATAGATCAGTAAAGGTTTTGGAAAAACACCTTAGTCTAGAAAGTAATTAAAAATAAATTTTTCATTAAGCACTGCTATTTACATCCAAGCATAAAAGTACATAACACCTATATGGAAAAAACCCCATCCATGAAGTGTGAAACATTTAA
>NW_018397276.1:2380012-2380143 GCF_002168275.2 Theobroma umbraticum
TGTCAACTTTTTTTACTAGCTCAAATAACTCAAGAAGCATATATGTCTATGTTTCAAAAGTTTTAGGCGATATGAATTAACTAACCAAATAAAAAAAATAGCTTATGAATTATTTAGGTGATATAAATTAT
>NW_018397276.1:2380243-2380356 GCF_002168275.2 Theobroma umbraticum
ATTGCATGTTGTGATTGCAGTTAGAGTAGCTGCAAAGATCAATGACATTCATTGAAAGGAATTTAAGATTCAGCAATGTAAATGTTTTTGTTGGTAATACTCTATAAGTAAAT
>NW_018397276.1:2380495-2380678 GCF_002168275.2 Theobroma umbraticum
CTACCAATGGACTATATATATCAATCTAGAACGTATCGATAGAAGTTTCAACGGAAAATCCGAACAAAATTTTCATAGAAGTGGTTATTTCCAAAGTTAGCTGCACATCAACAAAATTTTTCTAAAATTGTGACAAAATTTCTTTTAGTCAAGAAAGTAAATTCAAACATTAGTCACGGTTGC
>NW_018397276.1:2380756-2380954 GCF_002168275.2 Theobroma umbraticum
TAATGAAAATTTCATCGGTCAGGGTTAGTAAACTCAAAGGTTAATCAAACATCCTTCACGGTTGTTAATGGAAACATTTGTTGCTATTTCCATTGGTAAATGGAAAAAAAAACCTTCCAAGGTCAAAAGAATAGTGATGAAATCACCAACAAAATTTCTAAAATGTCGATGAAATTTTTGTCGAACGTGAAAGGTAAA
>NW_018397276.1:2381177-2381297 GCF_002168275.2 Theobroma umbraticum
ATTTTTTCGAAATGTTGATGGATATTATGCCAGGGAAAGTACGAACAAACATCAATCAAACATGAATCACAAGGACCAATGAAAATTTTCTTTCAATAATTAAGATAGTAAATTTAATTA
>NW_018397276.1:2381397-2381514 GCF_002168275.2 Theobroma umbraticum
AAAGTTTACATTGTTAATATAAGTTTTAATTTGACAAAAAATAATAATTTGCCCCTGGAATTACCGATGAAAATTTTCGTCGGTAATCCCAATAGATTTCTCACATTAGCAATTACA
>NW_018397276.1:2381524-2381660 GCF_002168275.2 Theobroma umbraticum
TAGATCAAATCCATTATTGACAGAATTATTGATGAAATACTCTGTAGGTAAATTATCGACACAATATTCCATCATCGATGGATTTCCCATTACCAACCATGATACTATTGATGAAATTTTGAGGGAAATTTTCATC
>NW_018397276.1:2381670-2381764 GCF_002168275.2 Theobroma umbraticum
TCGATAATCTTTACTATTACAAACAAAAATTTTCCAAAAATTCTGCCTTGTCTTTTTGTAGTGCGAGTTGGTTATATAATTAAATTTACTATCG
>NW_018397276.1:2381774-2381980 GCF_002168275.2 Theobroma umbraticum
AAGAAAATTTTCATTGGTGCTTGTGATTGATGTTTGACTGATGTATGTTCGTACTTTCCTTGACATACTATCCATTGACATTTTTAAAAAATTTGTTGGTAAACAACTACCGTTTAGGTTAAGCATCAAAGATCCAAATTTTGTCAGTATTTCCATTGCTAGGTTTCAGATCCCTGACACTTCATTTTCCATTTATTGACGAAATT
>NW_018397276.1:2382197-2382372 GCF_002168275.2 Theobroma umbraticum
ATTTACCAATGGAAATAGCAACAAATGTTTCCATTGACAACCGTGATGGATGTTGGATTAACCTTTGAGTTTACTAACCCCGACCGATGAAATTTTCATAGGCATTTTGAAAATTCCATTGGAATTTTTGTTGCATTGTTTTTATCCCTCTACACTTTATTTTTCATTTACTGAT
>NW_018397276.1:2382534-2382784 GCF_002168275.2 Theobroma umbraticum
CACGATTTTAGGAAAATTTTGTTGATGTGCAGCTAACTTTGGAAATAACCATTTGTATGAAAATTTTGTTCAGATTTTCCGTCGATACTTCTATCGATACGTTCGATATTGATACATATAGTCCATTAGTAATCTTCACACCAATTGCTTTTATTGCATGCCAAACAAACACCGATCGAGTATCGACAAAATAACTTTTGTTAGTGTTTTATGGAAAATTACATAAATGTTATCTATTGAAAATCCATTG
>NW_018397276.1:2382794-2382889 GCF_002168275.2 Theobroma umbraticum
AGAATTTACTTATAGAGTATTACCAACAAAAACATTTACTGTGCTGAATCTTAAATTTCTTGCAATGAATGTCATTGATCTTTGCAGCTACTTTA
>NW_018397276.1:2382990-2383136 GCF_002168275.2 Theobroma umbraticum
AGACGTACCATTCTTTTCGCATGTACAACAAAAGGCAAGGAACCACCAGTGAGTATTGCTCTGTCGCCTTCCTTCACTGTTAGATAGTTCTACTTAGCCTTTTACAATTGGTGCAGTCACTCTTTGGTGCCCCAAAGGTCATCGAC
>NW_018397276.1:2383522-2383701 GCF_002168275.2 Theobroma umbraticum
CAGCTTTTTAGATTCGAATAGTGACATCGAGTAAATTAATTAATGTAATATCAGGCACAGGTTTTCCTTATCAACGTATGTTTGTGTAAGAATTACTTAGATGTAATATAATAGGCTAATGTAGAATTGTAACAATAGGTATCTAATGTTCGTATGTATATTTAAAACTTTTTTATGTT
>NW_018397276.1:2383901-2384011 GCF_002168275.2 Theobroma umbraticum
ATGAAAGATTGTAAATTCCAATAAAACCAAAAAGGAAAACAATTTGTAAACTTCATATATATATATGTAAGGAATTATTAGTAGTATTCTTGATTGGCATTATGAGGAAT
>NW_018397276.1:2384040-2384222 GCF_002168275.2 Theobroma umbraticum
TATTTTTTTGATTTGGCTAGTTAATTCATATCACCTAAAACTTTTGAAACATAGACATATATGCTTCTTGAGTTATTTGAGCTAGTTAAAAAAGTTGACATGATTATTGTTTAAATGTTTCACACTTCATGGATTGGGTTTTTCCCATATAGGTGTTATGTACTTTTATGCTTGGATGTAAA
>NW_018397276.1:2384232-2384352 GCF_002168275.2 Theobroma umbraticum
TAATGAAAAATTTATTTTTCATTACTTTCTAGACTAAGGTGTTTTCCTTTACTAATCTATGCTTTGGAATCAATTTGTATTACTTTGCCACTTAGTAAAATTTAACAATTGATAGAAAAA
>NW_018397276.1:2384632-2384921 GCF_002168275.2 Theobroma umbraticum
TAATTTTTTAAAAATATTATTATAATTAGTTGTGGAAGTCATGAATTTATAAATTTGTCAATATCCAATTGATGAATGAGCTTTAAAGTTAGGTAGGCTAAAATATTTCATTAATACTTTAAAATTAAATATTGTAGATACTTTTTTTTTATAATAATATAAAAAAAAAGTTAAAAACACGTTTGGCCTCCATTGCCAACAAAATACATAGCATTAAATACACCTCAGGTAGCTCGAATTTGGGGTCATTTCCGATGAATTTGTTTTTGACTTGAAGGCAATGCATTCG
>NW_018397276.1:2384931-2385198 GCF_002168275.2 Theobroma umbraticum
TAAGAAGAGCATGATTGCCTTGGACAATTAGCTTCTATAAAAACCCTAAAATTGAAGAACGACAAACAAATAAACAAACACCAGCAAAACTAGGAGCCAAAAATCCTAAATTTCTACCAGCTGACTACCCTAGCCACAATAAAAAAGATCAATAAAAAAATCACAAAAAACGCATAAAAAAAAGAAAGTCGGTGTTCGAAAGAGAGGTTAGGTAGCTGGTGATAGAGAAGGGAGGTGAGTTTTCAAAAGGGGGCTACTAGCTCTCTA
>NW_018397276.1:2385642-2385796 GCF_002168275.2 Theobroma umbraticum
GTTTGAAATTTATGCATATGAAAAGTAAAATATATGAAAGCTAAAAATGAAAATTATTTAACATAATGGATTAGTAGACTTACTGAATTAAGAGATATGGATATACATATATACATATATATAATAACAATATATAACAAAATGTAACAAATGG
>NW_018397276.1:2385896-2386011 GCF_002168275.2 Theobroma umbraticum
AGGTCGGCAATCTTTTATCGGAAAATTGTTCGTAGACTATCCCAACTCTTTGGTAAAGTCTCAAAGTTTTCCTCACCTAGGAATGTCCCAAGAAGAACTCGTCTCTACGAGCTCT
>NW_018397276.1:2386027-2386153 GCF_002168275.2 Theobroma umbraticum
TAATATGTTTAATAATTTAAGGTGATGTATTACTTTGTTCATGTATTTATTATTTATTTTTTAATTATTTATTTTTTTTGAAGCTTTCTATTTAAATCTATATTCCTTAATTAACATTATGAATTA
>NW_018397276.1:2386349-2386523 GCF_002168275.2 Theobroma umbraticum
TAAGCTAATTAGCTAACTTTATTAATTTAAATTTAAATGCAACATAATGTAAATGTATTTTTTCTAAATATATATATTTTTTATTACAAGGATTTTTTGAGTTAATGGGTATTGGAGTACAGAGCTTGGATTTATCCCGACGCTTTAGTGAAAATCTATCTCGGACTACGCCTT
>NW_018397276.1:2386770-2386895 GCF_002168275.2 Theobroma umbraticum
TCATTTATAAAGATCCATATATATTATTTATTTATTTTTTTACTACTCTCACCTCAACTAAATATATCTTTCTAAAAATATTTTGTTTATAGATTTACTTTTTATTTATAAATACTCTGTTTGGC
>NW_018397276.1:2387049-2387185 GCF_002168275.2 Theobroma umbraticum
ATTTGTTACATTTTGTTATATATTGTTATTATATATATGTATATATGTATATGCGTATCTCTTAATTCACTAAGTCTACTATTCCATTATGTTAAATATTTTCATTTTTAGCTTTCATATATTTTACTTTTCATAT
>NW_018397276.1:2387377-2387548 GCF_002168275.2 Theobroma umbraticum
TTGTCATTCTTCAATTTTAGGGTTCTTATAAAACCTTATTGTCCAAGGCAATCATGCTCTTCTTAGCATGAATTCTGAATGCATTGCCTTCAAGTCAAAAACAAATCCATCGGAAAAGACTCCAAATTCTAGCTACCTGAGGTGTATTTAATGCTATGTATTTTGTTGACA
>NW_018397276.1:2387972-2388102 GCF_002168275.2 Theobroma umbraticum
TTTTTCTATCAATTGTTAAATTTTACTAACTGGCAAAGTAATACAAATTGATTCCAAAGCATAGATCAGTAAAGGATTTGGGAAAACACCTTAGTCTAGAAAGTAATGAAAAATAAATTTTTCATTAAGC
>NW_018397276.1:2388278-2388394 GCF_002168275.2 Theobroma umbraticum
AACTCAAGGAGCATATATGTCTATGTTTCAAAAGTTTTAGGCGATATGAATTAAGTAGCCAAATAAAAAAAATAGCTTATGAATTATTTCGATGATATAAATTATTCCTCATAACG
>NW_018397276.1:2388727-2388822 GCF_002168275.2 Theobroma umbraticum
ATTAGATACCTATTCTTACAATACTACATTAACCTATTATATTACATCTTAGTATTTCTTACACAAACATACGCTGATAAGGAAAACCTGTGGCT
>NW_018397276.1:2388832-2388928 GCF_002168275.2 Theobroma umbraticum
TCATTAATTTACTCGATGTCACTATTTGAATCTAAAAAGCTGAATTCCCTATGTCCATCAAGCTTGACTAGAACAATTCTCTGCACGCCACTGAAT
>NW_018397276.1:2388938-2389047 GCF_002168275.2 Theobroma umbraticum
TCTAGAAGCTTAATGATCAAATGTGTCTGTTTTGACTTCCCTATACCATGCGACACACATCTAATGATAACCCTCAGAGTTTGAACGAAGGCACATTGATTCCAAATAG
>NW_018397276.1:2389283-2389446 GCF_002168275.2 Theobroma umbraticum
GTAGAACTATCTAACAGTGAAGGAAGGTGACAGATCAACACTCACTGGTGGTTCTTTGCCTTTTGTTGTACATGCGAAAAGAATGGTACGTATTCTTAATTCATCAATATTTTAGTTTGATTTTTGTAATTTTTTTTTGGTTATGCATTCTGGTTTGTCGTCT
>NW_018397276.1:2389884-2390002 GCF_002168275.2 Theobroma umbraticum
GTAAATTCAAACATTAGTCATGGTTGCCAATGGAATTCCACATCGTTACTTCTAACAGTAAACAGAAAATAAAGTGTCGAGGGATAAAAACAGCGCAACAAAAATTCCAATGGAATTT
>NW_018397276.1:2390247-2390357 GCF_002168275.2 Theobroma umbraticum
CAACAAAACTTTACTTGCATTGTAACAAGAAAAGTTGAAAACTTTTCTCGATTTACGCCCTAGTTGCTTTGGTCCATTTAATTCTTTATTGTATTCATATTTCTTTTAAA
>NW_018397276.1:2390568-2390879 GCF_002168275.2 Theobroma umbraticum
TCTCTATCCACATCCTATCAAATTTACACACTACTAAAACAAAGATAATTCATATGCCTCAAAAAAAAAAAATGCAATCCATGGGAATTCTAGTTCAATAAGGACAACACATAGTTAAGAGTAAACCTTTTTTTTGAATGAAATGTTGAATTATATTAAATATCAAAGTGATGCAAATTGATTCAAAAGCATAGATCATAAAGGGACTCAAGAAAACACCCATGTGCAGAAATTAGAGAGAAATAAACACCTCATTTAAGCACTTCTACTAACATTCAAGCAAAAAGGACATAACATTTATATTTGAATTA
>NW_018397276.1:2390979-2391085 GCF_002168275.2 Theobroma umbraticum
TAGCTTGACCCACTGCTCTAAATGGGTTCAAGTTCCACTGGGCTTCAAGAATTATCTGTGGTCCGGTTCCAACTGGACAGCTCCAAGAAGCCACCAACTTGAGAAG
>NW_018397276.1:2391095-2391319 GCF_002168275.2 Theobroma umbraticum
TAATTCCCTCTTCAAGACTCCCTCCCTAACTATATAATCTATTTCTTTGCTTTCTTCGCTTTTCTTTTTCCTCTCCTCTCCCAAAAACTGATCACTCTCTCTTCTCTGTCTCTCTCTCCTTCAAAAGCCTGCAACTCTCCTCATTCCCAAACTCCCAGTCGCTGGTCGATCATGCCTTCTCTCTCTCCTTTTCACCCAATTATAATAATATTTAAAAAAAATTA
>NW_018397276.1:2391329-2391537 GCF_002168275.2 Theobroma umbraticum
ATTTGTTAAATTAATGATTATAAATTCCAAGGATTTACCAAAAGAAACATTAAATTTGTTGCAATTTTTATCTTTATCGACAACCTATCGAATTTATATACTACCAAAATCAAGATAATTCATATCTCTTCAAAAAAAAAATTAAAGATAATTATGGGGAATTCTAGTGCAATAAGGACAACATATAATTAAGGGTAAAATCTTTTTT
>NW_018397276.1:2391660-2391878 GCF_002168275.2 Theobroma umbraticum
GCAAAGTGATACAAATTGATTCGAAAGCATAGATCAGTAAAGGACTTGGGAAAAGACCTTAGTTTAGAAAGTAGTGAAAAATAAATTTTTCATTAAGCATTGCTGTTTACATCCAAGCATAAAAGTTTATAACACCTATATGGGAAAAACCCCATCCATGAAGAGTGAAACATTTAAACAATAATCATGGCAACTTTTTTTACTAGCTCAAATAACTC
>NW_018397276.1:2392099-2392258 GCF_002168275.2 Theobroma umbraticum
TGTCTTTGTCATTACTAAGAATTGAGTCAGATACATGATATAGCTAAACTTAACCTAAAGGAACAAGGAAGGTTAATCTTTAAAAGGCCTTCACCAACATTAAAAAGTTTTAAATATACATACGAACATCAGATACCTGTTGTAACAGTACTACATTAA
>NW_018397276.1:2392274-2392457 GCF_002168275.2 Theobroma umbraticum
TTAGTAATTCTTACACAAACATATGCTGATAAGGAAAACCTGTGGCTGATATTAAATTAATTAATTTACTCGATGCCACTATTCGAATATAAAAAGCTGAACTCCCTATGTCCATCAAGCTTGACTAGAACAATTTTCTGCACGCCACTGAATACCTTCCTTTTCTAGAAGCTTAATGATCAA
>NW_018397276.1:2392467-2392813 GCF_002168275.2 Theobroma umbraticum
TTTGACTTCCCTATACCATGCGACCCACATCTAATGATAACCCCTAGCGTTTGAACGAAGGCGCATTGATTCCAAATAGAAGGTACAATTTAAATTGTCTAATTGCTTGTTTGACATGTTGCCTATGCAAAAGGAGGTCCATGACAAAAACATCATTGAGACGAGAAGGATGTCTCGACTATGGATCATTGGAAAAGTCTAGACGCAACTAGTCGATGACCTTTGGGGCACCAAAGAGTGATTGCGCCGATTGTAAAAGGCTAAGTAGAACTATCTAACAGTGAAGGAAGGCGACAGATCAACACTCACTGGTGGTTCCTTGCCTTTTGTTGTACATGCGAAAAGA
>NW_018397276.1:2393092-2393289 GCF_002168275.2 Theobroma umbraticum
TGCTTTGGTCCATTTAATTCTTTATTGTATTCATATTTATTTTAAAAGTATTGACGAAATACTAAATAGAAAATTCTCTCCCTTTTTGGCCGGCCAAAGGATGGAAGAAATGAAAAAATTCAAGAAGTTTCATGATAATTTTCGTTAGTCAACATAGGTAAGTTCTTTGTCTTTTTCCCCTTTAATTCTTTCCCCAT
>NW_018397276.1:2393596-2393771 GCF_002168275.2 Theobroma umbraticum
CTTGACATGTGTATGAACATAATATGAGGTTCGTACCTCATTCGCGTGTCACCAAAATATTTAAATATATACTTACCCAATAGTACTCTATTTTATCAAAGCATACGGGTTCCCTCTAACCTTATGCTTTTCTTTCAATTTTCCTCTTTTCTTCCCCTCCCCCACTTGGATTAGT
>NW_018397276.1:2393781-2394042 GCF_002168275.2 Theobroma umbraticum
TCTATTTTAACTAATTCCACTAATAAATAAAATATTAATATTTTAATACTATTTTATTCATAAAAATATTATTTATTCAAAAATATTCTTTCCGCCCATCGTCATTCTCTAACACTCAAACTTACCTCAAATACCCTTTATTGTCCTCAATAGAGTCTCATCAATCATTAAATAAGGTTACAGGGTGTTACAATTGCCAAGAAAATCTCGACTGATCGTAATCACTAGAAGAAAATTGATTAAGCATATCAGTTTAAGAAT
>NW_018397276.1:2394166-2394289 GCF_002168275.2 Theobroma umbraticum
AAAACAAGAACAACAAAACTTTACTTGCATTATAACAAGAAAAGGAGAAAATTTTTCTTGATTTCGGTTCTAGTTGCTTTGGTCCATTTAATTCTTTATTGTATTCATATTTATTTTAAAAGT
>NW_018397276.1:2394383-2394620 GCF_002168275.2 Theobroma umbraticum
AACTAATTACAATAATATTTAAAAAATATTATCCAAAAAAATCTATTAAATTAGAGATTCCAAATGCTAATGATTTACCAAAAGAAACATCCAATTCCTTGCAAGTTTCATCTGTATCCACATCCTATCGAATTTACACACTAGTAAGACAAAGATAATTCATATGCCTAAAATAAAAATACAATCCATGGGAATTCTTGTTCAATAAGGACAACACATAGTTAAGAGTAAATTTTT
>NW_018397276.1:2394630-2394978 GCF_002168275.2 Theobroma umbraticum
AATGTTGAATTTTATTAAATATCAAAGTGATGCAAATTAATTCAAAAGCATAGATCAGTAAGGGACTCAAGAAAACACCCACGTGTAGAAAGTAGAGAGAAATAAACGCCTCATTTAAGCACTTTTACTAACATTCGAGCATAAAGTACATAACATTTATATTTGAATCATCGACGCCAACTTGACAATGAGACCAAGCTGCCTACGTACCTTCTAATATGAAGGATCAAGGCGTAACGTAGTTCTTGGTTTTTTTTCTTTTTGCATTCTAACTTTTGCTTAAGTCGTCACTTTAAGGATTTGAACTTAATAGCCATTCTTTTTTTGTGGGACCTAGTTTTGCTTAAG
>NW_018397276.1:2395078-2395197 GCF_002168275.2 Theobroma umbraticum
GCCTTAACTTTTACATAAGCTATCTTGTTTAAGTACTTTTGAATTAGCAAGCTTCTTTTTTTTTTGTTAAGGGCAATTTAAGCTCTTACCGAGGAGCAATTGATTTTCAAGTGTAGTAA
>NW_018397276.1:2395294-2395589 GCF_002168275.2 Theobroma umbraticum
CATTAACTTGATCATTTAAACATAGCAAAGATTTAATGGAAGAGACCTTTTCCTTTTTTTTTCTTTTGGTTGATTGAACTTGGCAATAATAACTTCTTATATGAGGAATCAAGTCATAATGTAGTTTATCTGTTGTTTGCCTAAGTCGTCATTTTAAGGATTTTTAACTGAACAAGTTTTTTTTTTGGATGCTAACATTTGTGTAAGCCATGTCGTTAAAAATTTTTTACTAAATGGGCTTTTTCACTAGTGGTAGTTTAGACATTTATCGAAGATAAAACAATGCCAAACTTAC
>NW_018397276.1:2395732-2395948 GCF_002168275.2 Theobroma umbraticum
ATAATATTTAAAAAATATTAATGATTTACCAACATATAGGAACAAGAAAGCTTAATCTTCAAGAAGCCTTCACCAACATAAAAGTGTTTTCAATATACATATGAACATCTGATACCTGTTGTCACAATACTGCATTAACCTGTTATATTACATCATAGTAATTCTTATACAAACATAGGCTGATATTACATTAATTAGTTTACTCAGTCTCACTAT
>NW_018397276.1:2395966-2396112 GCF_002168275.2 Theobroma umbraticum
ACTCCCTATGTCCATCAAGCTTGACTAGAACAATTGTCTTCACGCCACTGAATACCTTCCTTTTCCAGAAGTTTAATGATCAAATGTGTCACTTTTGACTTCCCTATACCATGCGTCCCCACATCTAATGATAACCCCTAGAGTTT
>NW_018397276.1:2396212-2397561 GCF_002168275.2 Theobroma umbraticum
TCATGGTAACCTTCTAAAACCTCTTTTGTATCCCCTTGCTATGTAAATCTTTTTCCATAGGGTTAAATGCCTAATCCAAATGGTGAATAAGAAATTATTCATGAATGCAGTTCACAAAATTCACAAGGCACACTTTTGACATCAAAACATCAAAAAGCATGCTTCTCGATTTTTAAATCCTTTAAGTATGTAAACCATATATATATATATGTATAGTCAAGCCCATTTTAAAACATTTGGCATTCACAAACTCCTAAAATCACTACCAGCTCATGCTTTCCACAATTTGCATTGAAAATAAATCATTTTACATTCACAAATACATATGTACATACATACGAATTTATAGGATATTTTGAATTGGACACCCCCTACTCACCTTAAAATTTTGGGATGCTAATTTGCTACCAATTCAAGTATATAGTTCCTGATTTTTGCTGGATTTTCCCCACTCCAAGACACCAGTTCTCACACCTAAATTTCCTTTGCTGCCACAATTAAACCACACCTTAAAAAATCAATTTACAAACACATCTTCAACCAACTAACAAATTTCTACTTTCTTACCTTCGAACTCTTGAATCAACTCACCAATCCACCTCAATTTCAGCTATGGGGAAGGAAAAGGAAAGAACTTCATGTAGAGGAAGGATAAAAGGGAAGAAACAAGGGAAGAAATGGAGAGAAGAGCTTGAGGCCTGCTGGTTATGGTGATGGGTGCGGTTTAGGAGGAAGAAATCCTTCACAAGAAGAAAGTGACGGTGGTGAAAGAAAGAAAGAAGAAAAAGGCTTAATGACTAACGAAAAGGAAGGTTCTAGTTTTCATCATATCAAGAAGAAAAAAAAAAAGAAAATTCTCTCCTTTTTTGGCCGGCCAAAGGATGGAAGAAATGAGAAAATTCAAGAAGTTTGAAGATAATTTTGGTTAGTCAACATAGGTAAGTTTTTTGTCTTTTTCCCCTTTAATTCTTTCCCCATCCTTTCCTTCCCTACCTATACCAATTTTTCCCACAAACATCACATGCATGACCAGCCATGTGGGAAAATAATGAGAGAAAGAAAGGTCAAGCTTCCTTTGTAAGCTTTGACCAAACTAAATCGAAAAATCACCATTTAGCCCTCCTAAGTTCTCATTATTTTTATTGAGTCCTTCCATCACCTTTAAAATTTCAATTTTTCTTCTACTTCCTTCCTTGACATGTGTATGAATATAATATGAGGTTCGTACCTCATTCGCGTGTCACCATAATATTTAAATATATACTTACCTGATAGTGCTATATTTTATCAAAGCATACAGGTTCCCTCTAGCCTCATGGTTTTCTTCCAATTTTCCTCTTTTCTTCCCC
>NW_018397276.1:2397739-2397842 GCF_002168275.2 Theobroma umbraticum
AAACTTACCTCAAATACCCTTTATTATCCTCAATAGTGTCTCATCAATAATTAAATAAGGTTACGGGGTGTTACAATTGCCAAGAAAATCTTGACTGATCATA
>NW_018397276.1:2397959-2398081 GCF_002168275.2 Theobroma umbraticum
ATAAAACAAGAACAACAAAACTTTACTTGCATTATAACAAGAAAAGGAGAAAACTTTTCTTGATTTCAGCCCTAGTTGCTTTGGTCCATTTAATTGTTTATTGTATTCATATTTATTTTAAA
>NW_018397276.1:2398286-2398491 GCF_002168275.2 Theobroma umbraticum
CTAATTATAGTAATATTTAAAAAATATTATCCACAAAGAATTTGATAAATTAGTAATTCCAAATACTAGGATTTACCAAAAGAAACATCCAATTTGTTGCAAGTTTCATCTCTATCCACATTCTATCAAATTTATATCCTATTAAATTAAAGATAATTCATATCTCTCAAAAAAAAAAAACCAAATATAATCCATGGGAACTCTA
>NW_018397276.1:2398501-2398569 GCF_002168275.2 Theobroma umbraticum
GAGAACACGTAGTTAAGGGTAAATTTTTTTTTTAATCGAATGTTGAATTTTATTAAATATCAAAGTGA
>NW_018397276.1:2398579-2398716 GCF_002168275.2 Theobroma umbraticum
TTCAAAAGCATAGATCAATAAGGGACTCAAGAAAAGACCCCATGTGTAGAAAGTAGAGAGAAATAAACGCCTCATTTAAGCAATTCTACTAACATTCGAGCATAAAGTACATAACATTTATATTTGAATTATCGACG
>NW_018397276.1:2399035-2399208 GCF_002168275.2 Theobroma umbraticum
AAGTCGTCATTTTAAGGATTTGAACTTAATAGCCATTCTTTTTTTGTGGGACCTCGTTTTGCCTAAGCCGTCGTCTTAAGGATTTATGGTTGAATGAGCTATTTTTTTATTGGCAATTTAAGCTTTTATCGAAGAGAAACTAATATTCATGCATTGTAATGCTTCAAGAATTT
>NW_018397276.1:2399218-2399387 GCF_002168275.2 Theobroma umbraticum
GGACCGGCCGTGAGGAGTAGACTCAAGCAATTAGTCTTTTGCACTTCACTAGCAATTGATAGTATGAACTTCTTCAATTATTGACGTCAACTTCGCAATTTAAAAATGGCAAAGATTGAATTATCTTTAATCAAAAAGACTTTTTGTGTTTTGAATTAATTGAACTTTG
>NW_018397276.1:2399487-2399625 GCF_002168275.2 Theobroma umbraticum
GAACTTTTAAATTATTTTGATTCAATCTTTTTTCAAAAGTTAAGCAATACTACTGTATTAGGTGATATTGTTTAGTCTTCTCATATTGAGTTCAATCTTAATACATTTAACAGCCTCTTCCTATTATAAATCCCTCTT
>NW_018397276.1:2399647-2400097 GCF_002168275.2 Theobroma umbraticum
TCATTTTTGTCTTCCTTGTTGATTTTCCTTCCTTTCTTACAATCCAAAAAAAACAAAATTTCTTAAAAAAGCTTGTTGAATTGAAAATCCTTAAAAAGACAACTTAAGCAAAAGTTAGGGTATGAAGAAAAGATAAACTACGTTATGACTTGATCCTTTATATTAGGAGGTACGTAGGCAACTTGACCTCATTGCCAATTTTAGTAAACCCAAAAAATAAAAAGTCTCTTCGGTTAAAGATAATTCAAATATTTGTGATGTTGAAATTGGTAAGTTGTCGTCAATAATTGAAGAAGTTCAAACTATCAAATTGCAAGTGTACCTATCTGACTCAATTCTTGGCAATGACAAAAACACAAGAAAGATTGTAAATTCATAAAAAAAAAACGATTTGAAACATAAATATAAATATAAATACAATTTATAGAAAAAAGAGCTTTAAAGGTTTAA
>NW_018397276.1:2400119-2400233 GCF_002168275.2 Theobroma umbraticum
ATAAATATAAATAGAATAAAGAATTAAATGGACCAAAGCAAGTAGGGCCGACAGTTGCTGTGCCCTCTTTTTGCTAGGCCTAATGTAATCTTGATATTTTGCAGATCCACCGCC
>NW_018397276.1:2400341-2400495 GCF_002168275.2 Theobroma umbraticum
GATGCTTTAGTTTTCTTTTCTTTGGTTTGGTTTACTTGCCACGTTCTTCACTTGGAATGCTGATCTTTTAATTTGCCATCAAATTTCTTCTAGTGGTTAGGTTAGGATCAGTCAAGATTTGCTGGGTTTTAATTTCTTGACAATGCCATATGTT
>NW_018397276.1:2400940-2401088 GCF_002168275.2 Theobroma umbraticum
CTTTTCCAATCAATCTATGCTTATGTAATTTGCAAATCTTTTGGTAATTTCCCTGAACAAGTTTTGTATTGGAAAGTGATCTTTGATTGCATGTTTATGTATCGTTTTTACTTTATTTTATTTGCTTCAGTCTTTCTTGGTCAATTCA
>NW_018397276.1:2401371-2401531 GCF_002168275.2 Theobroma umbraticum
CTCTTTTTCTTCTTCCAATTTTCCTCCCTTTTCTTCCAATTACAATCTCACTCACTTTTTCCATTTTACATCCTGTTTTATTCCGGTTGTTGTGGATTTTAGAGTTTCATTTGATTCAATCAAGTTTCTTGTACAAATTATCTTTTGGTAATTTTTGTTT
>NW_018397276.1:2401723-2401844 GCF_002168275.2 Theobroma umbraticum
TCCATTATTTACTC
This sequence comes from Theobroma umbraticum, assembly GCF_002168275.2. Lineage (NCBI taxonomy): Eukaryota > Viridiplantae > Streptophyta > Magnoliopsida > Malvales > Malvaceae > Theobroma > Theobroma umbraticum. The sequence goes on from NW_018397276.1 coordinate 2,401,738, forward strand.
TACCTTTCATACTCTTACACCATATCAACATCCGAATATGTTCATGATATCCGAGCCATTCATCTCTACCATACCAAATAGCGAGCCCAAGGTATTTTAAACCGAAA
>NW_018397276.1:2401873-2402028 GCF_002168275.2 Theobroma umbraticum
ATGTTAGGGGCTACATACGTAGATAGCTTGGTCTCATTGCAAAGTTCAATTAATACAAAACACAAAAAGTCTTTTTGATTAAATATAATTCAAATCTTGGTCATTTTTAAATTGCCAAGTTGACGTCAATAATTGAAGAAGTTCATACTATCAAT
>NW_018397276.1:2402101-2402259 GCF_002168275.2 Theobroma umbraticum
ATATTAGTTTCTCCTCGATAAAAGCTTAAACTGCCAATAAAAAAATAGCTCATTTAACCACAAATCCTTAACAGGATGGCTTAGGCAAAAGTAGGTCCCATAAGAAAAGAATGGCTATTAAGTTCAAATCCTTAAAATGACGACTTAAGCAAAAGTTA
>NW_018397276.1:2402344-2402510 GCF_002168275.2 Theobroma umbraticum
AAAAACAAAAAGTCTCTTTGATTAAAGATAATTCAAATCTTTTCCATTTTGAAAGTCATGTTGGCGTCAATAATTCAAATCTAAATGTTGTGTACTTTATGCTCGAATGTTAGTAGAAGTGCTTAAATGAGGCAATTATTTCTCCCTACTTTCTCATCAATACTTT
>NW_018397276.1:2402520-2402706 GCF_002168275.2 Theobroma umbraticum
TCAGGAAAAGTTTTCAACTTTTCTTGTTACAATGCAAGTAAAGCTTTGCTGTTCTTGTTTTATTTCAGAGTTCCATGTCAAATGAAGACATTTTATTTTTCTTTCCTTTGGTTTACTTGCTACATTCTTAATTTGATATGCTTAATCAATTTTCTTCTACTGGTTATGATAAGTCAAGATTTTCTT
>NW_018397276.1:2402920-2403032 GCF_002168275.2 Theobroma umbraticum
GTTTCACTATTAGAGAAGTAATGCTCTGCAAAAGATAAAGCTATATGGCTTCTTGCAGTGATTAGAGAAATGAGCATCATAGCGGCCTCATCAACTTGAAGTCCAAAAATCC
>NW_018397276.1:2403042-2403151 GCF_002168275.2 Theobroma umbraticum
GGTAATTATAAGGAAAGCTATTGATTATGTAAAACTAGTGGTTGTCCTTTTCTCGATTGAGAAAAGATGACTCACCAATTTTACATAATCATTAGCATTCCTTTGAATT
>NW_018397276.1:2403251-2403420 GCF_002168275.2 Theobroma umbraticum
TCATTCAACCACAAATCCTTAAGAGGACGGCTTAGGCAAAACTAGGTCCCACAACAAAAGAATGGCTATTAAGTTCAAATCCTTAAAATGACTACTTAAGTAAAAGTTAGAATGGAAAAAGAAAAAAAACCAAGAACTACGTTACGGCTTGATCCTTCATATTAGAAGG
>NW_018397276.1:2403725-2403889 GCF_002168275.2 Theobroma umbraticum
TCAATTTGCATCACTTTGATATTTAATAAAATTCAACATTTCATTCAAAAAAAACTTTACTCTTAACTATGTGTTGTCCTTATTGAACTAGAATTCCAATGGATTGTATTTTTTTTTTAGGCATATAAATTATCTTTGTTTTAGTAGTGTGTAAATTCGATAGG
>NW_018397276.1:2403899-2404033 GCF_002168275.2 Theobroma umbraticum
AGATGAAACTTGCAAGGAATTGGATGTTTCTTTTGGTGAATCATTAGCATTTGGAATCATTAATTTAATATATTTTTTTCGGATAATATTTTTTAAATATTATTATAATTAGTTTTGCAAGCCATGAATTTATA
>NW_018397276.1:2404614-2404774 GCF_002168275.2 Theobroma umbraticum
CTGCAAAAGAGAAAGCTATATGGCTTCTTATAGTGGTTAGAGAAATGAGCATCACAGCAGCCTCATCAACTTGAAGTCCAAAAATCTTTTTTTTTAAGGTAATTACAAGGAAAGCTATTGATTATGTAAAACTGGTGGTTGTCTTTTTCTCAATTGAGAA
>NW_018397276.1:2404932-2405193 GCF_002168275.2 Theobroma umbraticum
TTGTTAATATAAGTTTTAATTTGACAAAAAATAATAATTTTCCCATGGAATTACTGATGAAAATTTTCGTCGGTAATCCCAATAGATTTCTCACATTAGATATTACAAATTAGCCAATAGATCAAATCCATTATCGACCGAATTGTCGAATAAAATACTCTGTAGGTAATTTACCGACACAATATTCCATCATCGATGGATATCCCATTACCAACCATGCTACTATTGATGAATTTTTTAGGGAAATTTTCATCGTAATTC
>NW_018397276.1:2405203-2405311 GCF_002168275.2 Theobroma umbraticum
AATTTACTATCTTAATTATTGAAAGAAAAATTTCATTGGTGCTTGTGATTGATGTTTCCTTGACATAATATCCATCGACATTTTGAAAAAATTTGTTGGTAAACAACT
>NW_018397276.1:2405378-2405516 GCF_002168275.2 Theobroma umbraticum
ACTTCATTTTCCATTTATTGACGAAATTAGCGATGGATAATTCCATTGGCAAGTATGATTGACATTTGAGTTTAGCTCTCACGATCGACAAAAATTTCATTGACATTTTAGAAATTTTGTTGGTAATTTCATCACTAT
>NW_018397276.1:2405829-2405955 GCF_002168275.2 Theobroma umbraticum
AACCATTTCTATGAAAATTTTGTTCAGATTTTCCGTTGATACTTCTATCGATACATTCTATATTAATATATATAGTCCATTTGTAGTCTTCACACCAATTGCTTTTATTGCATGCCAAACAAACAC
>NW_018397276.1:2406055-2406235 GCF_002168275.2 Theobroma umbraticum
GCGAACTCCCCTCAAAACACCAAAAAATTGAATATTTTTATTAAGTTGGGTGACTTGCCATGCAAGCGCACCTGTCATGGCAAAGGTCAAGACTTAGCCCCCTTCCATGAATAAATACTGGGACTCACATCTTACACATCCTTTGAAAAATCATAAACAAAAATTACCAAAAGATAATTT
>NW_018397276.1:2406581-2406704 GCF_002168275.2 Theobroma umbraticum
TAGAAGATAAAATAAATAGGGATTCAAATAAAGACTGAAACAAATAAATTAAAGTAAAAAAGATAAAGGAATGGAAGATCACAGCTTCAAATAATATTTCCAAGATAAAGCAATGCCAAACTT
>NW_018397276.1:2406892-2407032 GCF_002168275.2 Theobroma umbraticum
ACATATGGCATTGTCAAGAAAATCTTGACTGATCATAACCATTAGAAGAAAATTAATTGGAAAATTAAGTATATCAAGATTTTAATTGAAGAATAAACTCATGAACTGATCAAGAAAACCTCTAAGCATAGACTCATGAA
>NW_018397276.1:2407177-2407345 GCF_002168275.2 Theobroma umbraticum
TGAAAACAAGAAATAAAAAATTAAATTAAGTAAAACAAGAAATACAACGAGAACTTGAGTGAGATCATATTTGGAAAAAAAGGAGAGCAACATTGGAAGAAGAAAAAGAGTTTCGTTACCATTGAAGAGAAAGCTGAGGAAAATTTGAGCAAAGTTTAGAAACTTCCA
>NW_018397276.1:2407445-2407587 GCF_002168275.2 Theobroma umbraticum
ATCCAAGTCAAAGAAAATAAGAAAAATACAAAAGTAAGAGAGAAAACTAATAGTGAGAGCTTTGTGATCTTGATTCTCCCTCCAATTCTCTTATTTACTTGCTTTGTTCTTGGCTTCCAATCTCCAAAATAGTTGTTTCCTG
>NW_018397276.1:2407691-2407885 GCF_002168275.2 Theobroma umbraticum
TGCAGCACTGTGCTCTGTGGAAATTTGTATCTCTGCTTCCTTTCATCAACGTTGCAGCCTTGTTCTCCCAGCGTTGTGGCAGTCTATCAAGAGTTTCACCCTGACATGTTCCGAACAAGGTAAAGTGGTAAATGTTGAACTTTTAGCCCTGTCTCTTAATTTCCAATGGATCAAGAATCACATCAACTGGACTT
>NW_018397276.1:2407908-2408147 GCF_002168275.2 Theobroma umbraticum
TGCTGCAGTGCTCCGACTTTGACAAACATTTTGACCATGATCCAATCAGAACTGGGGAATTGATAAAATAAAACATTGTAGTCCTTCTTTTTAGGATTCTAATGGTCCAAGAATCACCTCATTTTGAGTTGTTAATTTCATCACTATTCTATTGACCTTGGAAGCTTTTTTTTTTCCATTTTCCGAAGGAAATAGAAACAAAGGTTTCCATTGACAACCGTGATGGATGTTTGATTAAC
>NW_018397276.1:2408158-2408256 GCF_002168275.2 Theobroma umbraticum
CTAACCTTGATCGATGAAATTTTTGTTGGCATTTTGAAAATTCCATTGGAATTTTCAAATTGACTGTTTTATTGGTAAGTTTGATATTGTCCCATTGG
>NW_018397276.1:2408266-2408526 GCF_002168275.2 Theobroma umbraticum
ATGTTAATAAATATTATTTGAAGTTGTAATCTTTTTTTCTTTTATTTATTTATTTCTCTTGTTATGATCAGTCAAGAGTTGTCACTATAAATCTTTTGGAAGTTTCTAAACTTTCCTCAAATTTTCCTCGACTTTCTCTTCAATGGTAACTAAACTCCTTTTCTTCTTCCAATGTTGCTCTCCTGTTTTTCCAATTATGATCTCACTCAAGTTCTCGTTGTATTTCTTTTTTTACTTAATTTAATTTCTTATTTCTTGTT
>NW_018397276.1:2408536-2408626 GCF_002168275.2 Theobroma umbraticum
TTTCTTCTAGAAATTAATTTTTTATTTCTTGCTTTGAATCAACTTTCTTCTAGAAATGATCTTTTGGTAATTTCCCTTAATTTGCTTTTC
>NW_018397276.1:2408726-2408841 GCF_002168275.2 Theobroma umbraticum
CTTTTTGCTAGGCCTAATGTAATCTTGATATTTTGCAGATCCATCGCCTTGAAACACCCCATTTCACAACACTATAAATAGATTATTTCCCGAATATATTAATAGTTCCATGTCA
>NW_018397276.1:2408851-2408957 GCF_002168275.2 Theobroma umbraticum
CTTTATTTTTCTTTTCTTTGGTATCGTTTACTTGCCACGTTCTTGACTTAAAATGTTAGGATCAGTCAAGATTTGCTGGGTTTTAATTTCTTGACAATGCCATATG
>NW_018397276.1:2408967-2409147 GCF_002168275.2 Theobroma umbraticum
AGTTCATCGAAGCATAATTTTCAAATTAACTGTTTTATTGGTAAGTTTGGTATTACCCCATTGGAAAGTGAAATATGTTAATAAATCTTATTTGAAGTTGTAATCTTTTCTTCTTTTATTTATTTCTTTCTCTTGTTATGATCAGTCAAGAGTTGTCACCGCAAATCTTTTGGAAGTTTC
>NW_018397276.1:2409418-2409565 GCF_002168275.2 Theobroma umbraticum
TCTTATTTCTTGTTTTCAATCAACTTTCTTCTAGAAATTAATTTTTTATTTCTTCTTTTCAATCAACTTTCTTCTAGAAATGATCTTTCGGTGATTTCCCTTAATTTGCTTTTCCAATCAATCTTTGCTTATGTAATTTGCAAATCT
>NW_018397276.1:2409592-2409767 GCF_002168275.2 Theobroma umbraticum
ATTGTTAACTATTTTAATGGTAAGTTTGGTATTGGAAAGTGATCTTTGATTGCAAGCTTATGTATCGTTTTTACTTTATTTTATTTGCTTCAGTCTTTCTTGGCCAATTCATGAGTCTATCCTTAGAGGTTTTTTTGATCAGTTCATGAGTTTATTCTTCAGTTAAAATCTTGAT
>NW_018397276.1:2410146-2410323 GCF_002168275.2 Theobroma umbraticum
TCTTTTGGTAATTTTTGTTTATGATTTTTCAAAGGATGTGTAAGTTGTCAGTCCCAGTATTTGTTCATGGAAGGGGGCTAAGTCTTGATCTATCTTTGTCATCCCAGACCTTTTCCATGACAGGTGCGCTTGCATGGAAGATCACCCAACTTAATAAAAATATTCAATTTTTTGGTG
>NW_018397276.1:2410967-2411084 GCF_002168275.2 Theobroma umbraticum
TCAATTGCTAGTGAAGTGAAAAAGACTAATTGCTTGAGTCTACTCCTCATGGCCAGTCCAATGAATTGCAAATTCTTGAAGCATTACAATGCATGAATATTGGTTTCTCCTCGATAA
>NW_018397276.1:2411184-2411294 GCF_002168275.2 Theobroma umbraticum
TTTATCTTTCCAAAAGATTATTTCTAGATGATAAAATAAATAGGGATTCAAATAACATTTCCAAGATAAAGCAATTCCAAACTTACCAAGAAAACATGGATTTGAAAGCC
>NW_018397276.1:2411673-2411826 GCF_002168275.2 Theobroma umbraticum
ATTGACCAAGAAAGACTGAAGCAAATAAAATAAAGTAAAAACGATACATAAGCAAGCAATCAAAGATCACTTTCCAATACCAAACTTACCATTAAAATTGTTAACAATGTTAACTTGTTAAGGGAAATTACTAAAAGATTTGCAAATTACATA
>NW_018397276.1:2411980-2412116 GCF_002168275.2 Theobroma umbraticum
AAGTAAAACAAGAAATACAACGAGAACTTGAGTGAGATCATAATTGGAAAAAAAAGGAGAGCAACATTGGAAGAAGAAAAAGAGTTTTAGGTGATATGAAATAATTAGCCAAATCAAATACATAGCTTATAAATTA
>NW_018397276.1:2412473-2412769 GCF_002168275.2 Theobroma umbraticum
AAAACCTATGGCTGATATTACATTAATTAGTTTACTCAGTGTCACTATTCGAATATAATAAGCTATACTCCCTACGTCCATCAAGCTTGACTAGAACAATTCTCTTCAAGCCACTGAATACCTTCTTTTTCCAGAAGATTAATGATCAAATGTGTTAGTTTTGACTTCTCCATACCATACGTTCCCGCATCTAATGATAAACCCTAGAGTTTGAACGAAGGCACATTGATTCCAAGTAGAAAGTGCAATTTCAAATGTCTAATCGCTTGTTTGACATCTTACCTATGCAAAAGGAG
>NW_018397276.1:2413309-2413447 GCF_002168275.2 Theobroma umbraticum
AGCTATTTTGTTGGTACTCGATCGATGTTTGTTTGGCATGCAATAAAAGCAATTAGTGTGAAGACTACCAATGCGCTATATATTTCAATATTGAAGGTACTGATAGAAGTATCGATAGAAAATCTTAACAAAATTTTC
>NW_018397276.1:2413566-2413798 GCF_002168275.2 Theobroma umbraticum
ACAGAATTTTCCAAAAATGGTGACAAAATTTCTGTTAGTCAAGAAAGTAAATTCGCATGTCAGTCACAGTTACCAATGGAATTCTCCATTCTTACTTCCGTCGGTAAATGGAAAATAAAGTGTCAAGGGATAAAAACATTGCAACGAAAATTCCAATGGAATTTTCAAAATGCCAACGAAAATTTCATCGATCAAGGTAACTAAACTCAAAGGTTAATCAAACATCCATCAC
>NW_018397276.1:2413808-2413928 GCF_002168275.2 Theobroma umbraticum
GGAAACATTTGTTCTATTTCCTTTGGTAAATGGAAAAAAAAGCTTCCAAGCTCAACAAAATAGTGATGAAATCAACAACAAAATTTTTAAAATGGCGATGAAATTTTTGTCGATCGTGAA
>NW_018397276.1:2414579-2414750 GCF_002168275.2 Theobroma umbraticum
AGGACTACAATGTTTATTTTGATCAATTCACCCAGTTCTGATTCAATCATGGTCAAAATGTTTGTCAAAGTCGGAGCACTATAGCAGTACATAAGGACTAAATATGATGTGGTATTCGGAGCATATCTTTCAATCCAGAAGTCTAGTTGATGTGATTCTTAATCCATTGGA
>NW_018397276.1:2414859-2414982 GCF_002168275.2 Theobroma umbraticum
GAGAACAAGGCTGCAGAATTGATGAAAGGAAGCAGAGATACAAATTTCCAGAGAGCTTAATGCTGTAGAGCTGGAGAAGTAGCACCACAGCACTGGGTGACTTTCCAAAAATAAAAGAAGTTG
>NW_018397276.1:2414998-2415221 GCF_002168275.2 Theobroma umbraticum
TAGGTTATTTGGAGCCTATTTAAAGGACCTTTTCTAGAGATTTTGAGGAGGCGGTAGGAAACAACTATTCCAGAGATTGAAAGCCAAGAACATAGCAAGAAAATAAGAGAATTGGAGGGAGAATCAAGATTACACAGCTCTAACTATTAGTTTTCTCCCTTACTTTTGGATTTTTCTTATTTTCTTTGACTTGGATTCATGGCTAAATTTCTTTGCATATTGT
>NW_018397276.1:2415321-2415611 GCF_002168275.2 Theobroma umbraticum
CAATATTGAAGGTACTGATAGAAGTATCGATAGAAAATCTTAACAAAATTTTCAAAAAAAATGGTTATTTCAAACGTCACCAATGCACCAATAGAATTTTCCAAAAATGGTGACAAAATTTCTATTAGTCAAGAAAGTAAATTCGCATGTCAATCACAGTTGCCAATGGAATTCTCCATTCTTACTTCCGTCGGTAAATAGAAAATAAAGTGTCAAGGGATAAAAACATTGCAACTGAAATTCCAATGGAATTTTCAAAATGCCAACGAAAATTTCATCGATCAAGGTTA
>NW_018397276.1:2415631-2415774 GCF_002168275.2 Theobroma umbraticum
AACATCCATCACGGTTGTCAATGGAAACATTTGTTCTATTTCCTTTGGTAAATGAAAAAAAAAAGCTTCCAAGGTCAACAAAATAGTGGTGAAATCAACAACAAAATTTTTAAAATGGCGATGAAATTTTTGTCGATCGTGAA
>NW_018397276.1:2416110-2416349 GCF_002168275.2 Theobroma umbraticum
TTTTGACCATATCTCTCTCTAAAAAACTCAAAATGAGGTGATTCTTGGACCACTGGAATCCTAAAAGAAGGACTACAATGTTTATTTTTATCAATTCACCCAGTTCTGATTCGATCATGGTCAAAATGTTTGTCAAAGTCAGAGCACTGTAGCAGTACGTAAGGACTAAATATGATGTGGTATTTGGAGCATATCTTTCAATCCAGAAGTCTAGTTGATGTGATTCTTAATCCATTGGA
>NW_018397276.1:2416400-2416542 GCF_002168275.2 Theobroma umbraticum
TTCTACGTTTACCACTTTGCCCCGTTCAGAACATGTCAGGGTGAAACTCTTGTTTGAAGTTGATAGACTGGCACAGTGCTGGGAGAACAAGGCTGTAGAATTGATGAAAGGAAGCAGAGATACAAATTTCCAGAAAGCTTAA
>NW_018397276.1:2416642-2416760 GCF_002168275.2 Theobroma umbraticum
GCAATTGTAGTCAAAGCAATTGCAAAGATCAGTGACATTCACTACCAGATATTCAAGCTTCACAAATGCAAATGCTTTCGTCGGTAATACTCTGTCAGTAAATTCCGATCGATTATCA
>NW_018397276.1:2416841-2417009 GCF_002168275.2 Theobroma umbraticum
TATTTGCCGTGCAATAAAAGTAGTTGGCTCGAAGACTATTGACACATAACCTCTATTGGTATGGATGGTACTGATAGAAGTACTAACAAAAAATCGACATGGAATTTTTGTTAGAATGGCTACTTTGAAGCATCAGCAATGCGTCGACAGAATTTCCAAAAATAATGA
>NW_018397276.1:2417174-2417323 GCF_002168275.2 Theobroma umbraticum
AAATATTAGGGATAGAAACATTGCAACTAAAATGCCAACACAAATTCCATCGATTGGGAAGGGTAAACTTAAAGGTTAATCAAATGTCAATCACACTTGCTGATGGAAACATCTATCACTATTTTTGTCAACAAATGGAAGTTAAATCT
>NW_018397276.1:2417567-2417658 GCF_002168275.2 Theobroma umbraticum
AACATATAGTTAAGAGTAAAATCTTTTTGTTTCTATCAAATGTTGAATTTTTTTAAGTGTAAAAGTGATATAAATTGATTCAAAAGCATTG
>NW_018397276.1:2417668-2417758 GCF_002168275.2 Theobroma umbraticum
ACACCTATCCGGGAAAAACCCCATCCATGAAGTTGGCAAACATTAAACAATAATCATGGCAACTTTTTTCACCAGCTCAAATAACTCAAG
>NW_018397276.1:2418225-2418331 GCF_002168275.2 Theobroma umbraticum
TTACATTAATTAGTTTACTCAGTGTCACTGTTCGAATCTAATAAGCTATACTCCTTACGTCTATTAAGCTTGACTAGAACAATTCTCTTCACGCCACTGAATACCT
>NW_018397276.1:2418341-2418443 GCF_002168275.2 Theobroma umbraticum
GAAGATTAATGATCAAATGTGTCAGTTTTGACTTCCCTATATCATGCATCCCCGCATCTAATGATAACCCCTAGAGTTTGAACGAAGGCACATTGATTCCAA
>NW_018397276.1:2418467-2418640 GCF_002168275.2 Theobroma umbraticum
TAATCGCTTGTTTGACATCTTACCTATGCAGAAAAAGGCCCATGACAGAAACATCATCGAGACGATAAGGATGTCTCGACTATGGATCATTGCAAAAGTCTAGACGTAACTAATCGATTACCTTTGGGGCACCAAATAGTGACTGTGCCGATTGCAAAAGGCTAAGTAGAACT
>NW_018397276.1:2419001-2419154 GCF_002168275.2 Theobroma umbraticum
TAGATAGCATCTATGTAATTTTTCAATAAAACACTGACAAAAGCTATTTTGTCAATACTCGAATGATGTTTGTTTGGCATAGAATAAAAGCAATTGGTGTGAATACTACCAATGGACTATATATATCAATATAGAAGGTACTGATAGAAGTAT
>NW_018397276.1:2419361-2419498 GCF_002168275.2 Theobroma umbraticum
GGTGACAAAATTTCTGTTAGTCAAGAAAGTAAATTCACATGTCAATCACAGTTGTCAATGGAAGTCTCCATTGTTACTTCCGTCGGTAAATGAAAAATAAAGTGTCAAGGGATAAAAACATTGCAACGGAAATTCCA
>NW_018397276.1:2419508-2419615 GCF_002168275.2 Theobroma umbraticum
CAAAATGCCAACGAAAATTTCATCGATCAAGGTTAGTAAACTCAATGGTTAATCAAACATCCATCACGGCTGTCAATGGAAACATTTGTTTCTATTTCCTTTGGTAA
>NW_018397276.1:2419625-2419753 GCF_002168275.2 Theobroma umbraticum
AAGCTTCCAAGGTCAACAGAATAGTGATGAAATTAACATCAAAATTTTTAAAAATTCAAAAAGCTATACTCCCTACATCCATCAAGCTTGACATCTTACCTATGCAAAAGGAGGCCCATGACAGAAAC
>NW_018397276.1:2419853-2419963 GCF_002168275.2 Theobroma umbraticum
CTAATTTTCAAAATCCCATCAACTTCTTTTATTTTTGGAAAGTCGCCCAGCGCTGTGGTGCTACTTCTCCAGCGCTGCAGCACTGAGCTCTCTGGAAATTTGTATCTCTG
>NW_018397276.1:2419984-2420264 GCF_002168275.2 Theobroma umbraticum
GCCTTGTTCTCCCAGCGCTATGGCAGTCTATCAACTTCAAACAAGAGTTTCACCCCGGCATGTTCCGAACTGGGCAAAGTGGTAAATGTAGAAGTTTTAGCCCTGTCTCTTAATTTCCAATGGATCAAGAATCACACCAACTGGACTTCTGGATTGAAAGATATGCTCCAAATACCACATCATATTTAGTCTTTACATACTGCTGCAGTGCACCGAGTTTGACAAACATTTTGACCATGATCCAATCAAAACTGGGTGAATTGATAAAAATAAATATTGT
>NW_018397276.1:2420274-2420370 GCF_002168275.2 Theobroma umbraticum
GAATCACCTCATTTTGAGTTCTTTAGAGAGAGATATGGTCAAAATACCAAAAACATATACGAAAAAAGTCATCGGCATTCTTGCACTGATTTTCAT
>NW_018397276.1:2420380-2420501 GCF_002168275.2 Theobroma umbraticum
TTTTTCATCAATTTCCTACAAAAGCCATAAGAGTAATTAGCAGTAACTACTTTTAATAATTTAAAACAAGACAACATAAAATTTAACTAAAATAACTTAAATTGATCACTTAACAAGTAAT
>NW_018397276.1:2420511-2420669 GCF_002168275.2 Theobroma umbraticum
CTAGAAAAACACCTAAAATGCTAAAATTCGAACCTAAAATCTCAAAAATCTGGCTACTTAAGCCCCTAAAATATGTCAAAATAGCTCTATATGATACAGTTATCGAATTCCATTGGTAAGTGTGATTGACGTTTGAGTTTACCTTTCACGATCGACAA
>NW_018397276.1:2420890-2421006 GCF_002168275.2 Theobroma umbraticum
AAAAAATGTTTCCATTGACAACCATGATGGGTGTTTGATTAACCTTTGAGTTTACTAACCTTGATCGGTGAAATTTTCGTTGGCATTTTGAAAATTCCATTGGAATTTCCGTTGCA
>NW_018397276.1:2421106-2421261 GCF_002168275.2 Theobroma umbraticum
AAGAGGACGGCTTAGGCAAAACTAGGTCCCACAAAAAAAGAATGGCTATTAAGTCCAAATCCTTAAAATGATGACTTAAGCAAAAGTTAGAATGTAAAAAGAAAAAAAACAAGAACTATGCTACGGCTTGATCCTTCATATTAGAAGGTACGTAG
>NW_018397276.1:2421569-2421689 GCF_002168275.2 Theobroma umbraticum
AAAAAAAAATTTACCCTTAACTACGGGTTCTCCTTATTGAACTAGAGTTCCCATGGATTATATTTGTTTTTTTTAAGAGATATGAATTATCTTTAATTTAATAGCATATAAATTCGATAG
>NW_018397276.1:2422089-2422214 GCF_002168275.2 Theobroma umbraticum
GTCAAATCAAGATGTTTTAATTTTCTTTTCTTTGGTTTACTTGCTACATTCTTACACTGATATGCTTAATCAATTTTCTTCTAGTGATTACGATCAGTCAAGATTTTCTTAGCAATTGTAACACC
>NW_018397276.1:2422224-2422323 GCF_002168275.2 Theobroma umbraticum
ATTTAATGATTGATGAGACTCTATTGAGGGTAATAAAGGGTATTTGAGGTAAGCTTGTGTGTTAGAGAATGGCGATGGGCGCAAAGAATATTTTTAAAT
>NW_018397276.1:2422333-2422483 GCF_002168275.2 Theobroma umbraticum
TTTTATGAATAAAATAATATTAAAATATTAATATTTTATTTATCAATGGAATTATTTAAAATAGAGAGTTATAGGACTAATCCAAGTGGGGGAGGTGAAGAAAAGAGGAAAATTGGAAGAAAACCATGAGGTTAGAGGGAACTCGTATGC
>NW_018397276.1:2422863-2423001 GCF_002168275.2 Theobroma umbraticum
GGCCAAAAAGGGAGAGAATTTTCTATTTTTTTTTCTTCTTGACATGCTGAACACCAGAACCTTCCTTTTCGTTAGTCATTAAGCCCTTTTTCTTCTTTCTTTCTTTCACCACCGTCACTTTCTCCTTGTGAAGGATTT
>NW_018397276.1:2423221-2423354 GCF_002168275.2 Theobroma umbraticum
GTGTTTTAATTGTGGCAGCAAAGGAAATTTAGGTGTAAGAACCAGTGTCTTGGAGTGGGGAAAATCCAGAAAAAATCAGGAATTATATACTTGAATTGGTAGCAAATTAGCATCCCAAAATTTTAAGGTGAGT
>NW_018397276.1:2423454-2423598 GCF_002168275.2 Theobroma umbraticum
AAATCCTTAAAATGACTACTTAAGCAAAAGTTAGAATGTAAAAAGAAAAAAAACAAGAACTACGTTACGGCTTGATCCTTCATATTAGATGGTACGTAGGCAGCTTGGTCTCATTGTCAAGTTCAGTCAACCCAAAAAACAAAA
>NW_018397276.1:2423811-2423912 GCF_002168275.2 Theobroma umbraticum
CTTTCTACACATGGGTGTTTTCTTGAGTCCCTTATTGATCTATGCTTTTGAATCCATTTGCATCACTTTGATATTTAATATAATTCAACACTTCATTCAAA
>NW_018397276.1:2423922-2424030 GCF_002168275.2 Theobroma umbraticum
TGGCATATGAATAATCTTTGTTTTAGTAGTGTGTAAATTCGATAGGATGTGGACAGAGACGAAACTTGCAAGGAATTGGATGTTTCTTTTGGTAAATCATTAGCATTT
>NW_018397276.1:2424368-2424480 GCF_002168275.2 Theobroma umbraticum
TATCCATTGACATTTTGAAAAAATTTGTTGGTAAACAACTACCGTTTAGGTTAAGCACCAGAGATCCAAATTTTGTCAGTATTTCCATTGCTATGTTTCAGATCCATGACAC
>NW_018397276.1:2424532-2424673 GCF_002168275.2 Theobroma umbraticum
TTGAGTTTACCTTTCACGATCGACAAAAATTTCATCGACATTTTAGAAATTTTGGTGGTAATTTCATCACTATTCTTTTGACCTTGAAAGCTTTTTTTTCCATTTACCAATGGAAATAGCAACAAATGTTTCCATTGACAA
>NW_018397276.1:2424919-2425045 GCF_002168275.2 Theobroma umbraticum
CTGACCGATGAAATTTTCATTGGCATTTTGAAAATTCCATTAGAATTTTTGTTGCACTGTTTTTATCCCTTGACACTTTATTTTCCGTTTACTGATAGAAGTAATGATGTGGAATTCCATTGGCAA
>NW_018397276.1:2425402-2425543 GCF_002168275.2 Theobroma umbraticum
ATTGGTAATCAGTTAGAATTTACTTATAGAGTATTACCAACAAAAACAATTACAATGCTGAATCTTAAATTTCTTGCAATGAAAGTTATTGATCTTTGTAGCTACTCTAACTACAATCACAACATGCAATATAATGATCAC
>NW_018397276.1:2425558-2425782 GCF_002168275.2 Theobroma umbraticum
ACAAACCAGAATGCATTACCAAAAAAAAATTACAAAAATTAAACTAAAAAATTGATGAATTAAGAAGACGTACAATTCTTTTTGCAAGTACAACGAAAGGCAAGGAACCACCAGTGAGTGTTGATCTGTCGCCTTCCTTCACTATTAGATAGTTCTACTTAGCCTTTTATAATCGGCGCAGTCACTCTTTGGTGCCCCAAAGGTCATCGACTAGTTGCGTCTAG
>NW_018397276.1:2426007-2426146 GCF_002168275.2 Theobroma umbraticum
TCAAAACAGACACATTTGATCATTAAGCTTCTAGAAAAAGAAGGTATTCAGTGGTGTGCAGAGAATTGTTCTAGTCAAGCTTGATGGACATTGGGAATTCAGCTTTTTAGATTCAAATAGTGACATCGAGTAAATTAAT
>NW_018397276.1:2426156-2426237 GCF_002168275.2 Theobroma umbraticum
GTTCGTATGTATGTTTAAAACTTTTTTATGTTGTTGAAGGCCTCTTAAAGATTAACATTCCTTGTTCCTTTATGTTGAGTT
>NW_018397276.1:2426247-2426395 GCF_002168275.2 Theobroma umbraticum
ATTATTAGTAGTATTCTTGATTGGTGTTATGAGGAATAATTTATATCACCGAAATAATTCATAAGCTATTTTTTTTATTTGGCTAGTTAATTCGTATCACCTAAAACTTTTGAAACATAGACATATATGCTCCTTGAGTTATTTGAGC
>NW_018397276.1:2426742-2426897 GCF_002168275.2 Theobroma umbraticum
TAAAATTCTCCAAAATTATCTTTAATTTTTTTTGGAGAGATATGAATTATCCTTACTTTAGTAGTATATAAATTCGATAGGTTGTCGATAAAGATGAAACCTGCAACAAATTTGATGTTTCTTTTAGTAAATCATTAGAATTTATAATCATTAAT
>NW_018397276.1:2426921-2427063 GCF_002168275.2 Theobroma umbraticum
AATTAGTTGTGGAAGTCATGAATTTATAAATGTGTCAATATCCAATTGATGAATAAGCTTTAAAGTTAGGAAGGCTCAAATATTTCATTAATACTTTAAAATTAAATATTGTAGACACATTTCTTTATAATAATATAAAAAA
>NW_018397276.1:2427504-2427632 GCF_002168275.2 Theobroma umbraticum
TATATTAATTTCTTGTTCATTAATTATTATAGTTGTTTGAAATTTATGCATATGTAAAGTAAAATATATGAAATCTAAAAATGAAAATATTTAACATAATGGATTAGTAGACTTAGTGAATTAAGAGA
>NW_018397276.1:2427732-2428112 GCF_002168275.2 Theobroma umbraticum
GAAACACCTACACACCTAAATCACATAAAGCTTTAGTAAACTTAAATCTACCAACAGTACAAGGGATGGAAAAACTCCCTGGATCATTAAGTTTTGGAGGAAGCTTGTTTTGAATTATTGCGCTACACTCCTCAATAAGTGCCACGGTTTGAAAATCTTCTAGTTTCCTCTTCTTGGTTAATATGTCTTTTGAGAATGTAACATAACTTGGCATGTTTTCCAATGCTTCAGCAAAAAGAATATTTATGTGTAATTTTGTTGAAGACATTGAGGAACTTCTGAAATTGCTTTTCATGCTTTTGCTTTTGCAGCCTTTGGGGAAAAGATGGTGGAGGATGGGTGACTTGAGAGGTTCCTTGATTTTCAGCCTTGTAATCTTC
>NW_018397276.1:2428269-2428781 GCF_002168275.2 Theobroma umbraticum
CTTGCAATTTTCCTTACCTTTTGGATTGACTTGTGTATCACTTGGTAAAACACCTTGGGGTCTACTATTGATGAAGTTTGCAAGCCAGAATGAGACAACAAACTAGAATGCATTAAGAAAAAAAAAATTACAAAAAGCAAACTAAAAATTTGATGAATTAAGAAGACGTACCATTTTTTTACATGTACAACCAAAGGCAAGGAAACACCTGTGAGTGTTGATCTATTGCCTTCCTTCACTGTCAGGCAGTTCTACTTAGCCTTTTGCAATCAGCTCATTCACTATTTGGTGCCCCAAAGGTCATCGATTAGTTGCATCTAGACTTTTGCAATGATCCATAGTCGAGACATCCTTCTTGTCTCAATGATGTTTCTGTCATGGGCCTCCTTTTGCATAGGTAAGATGTCAAGCTTGATGGACGTAGGGAGTATAGCTTTTTGAATTTTTAAAAATTTTCTTGTTAATTTCATCACTATTCTGTTGACCTTGGAAGCTTTTTTTTCCATTTACCA
>NW_018397276.1:2429006-2429152 GCF_002168275.2 Theobroma umbraticum
TTCGGTTGCAATGTTTTTATCCCTCGACACTTTATTTTCCATTTACCAACGGAAGTAACAATGGAGAATTCCATTGACACCTGTGATTGACCTGTGAATTTACTTTCTTGACTAACAGAAATTTTGTCACCATTTTTGGAAAATTC
>NW_018397276.1:2429170-2429338 GCF_002168275.2 Theobroma umbraticum
GTTTGAAATAACCATTTTCTATGAAAATTTTGTTAAGATTCTATCGATACTTCTGTTAGTACCTTCTATATTGATATATATAGTCGATTGGTAGTGTTCACACCAATTGCTTTTCTTGCATGCCAAACAAACATCATTCGAGTACTGACAAAATAGCTTTTGTCAGTG
>NW_018397276.1:2429348-2429497 GCF_002168275.2 Theobroma umbraticum
AAATTACATAGATGCTATCTATTGAAAAGCCATTGATAATCAGTCAGAATTTTTTGATAGGGTATTACCAACAAAAACATTTATGTTTCTGAATCTTGAATTTCTTGCAATGAACGTCATTGTTCTCTACAGCTACTTTAACTGCAATC
>NW_018397276.1:2429598-2429899 GCF_002168275.2 Theobroma umbraticum
AAAATTTGATGAATTAAGAAGACGTACCATTCTTTTTACATGTACAACCAAAGGAAAGGAAACACCTGTGAGTGTTGATCTGTTGCCTTCCTTCACTGTCAGGCAGTTCTACTTAGCCTTTTGGAATCGACGCAGTACTATTTGGTGCCCCAAAGGTCATCAATTAGTTGCATCTAGACTTTTGCAATGATCCATAGTTGAGACATCCTTCTCGTCTGGATGATGTTTCTGTCATGGGCCTCCTTTTGCATAGGTAAGATGTCAAAAAAGCGATTAGACATTTGAAATTGCACCTTCTACT
>NW_018397276.1:2429980-2430134 GCF_002168275.2 Theobroma umbraticum
GGGAAGTCAAAACTGACACATTTGATCATTAATCTTCTGGAAAAGGAAGGTATTTAGTGGCGTGAAGAGAATTGTTCTAGTTAAGCTTGATGGACGTAGAGAGTATAGCTTATTAGATTCGAACAGTGACACTGAGTAAACTAATTAATGTAAT
>NW_018397276.1:2430307-2430425 GCF_002168275.2 Theobroma umbraticum
CTGACTCAATTCTTGGTAATGACAAAGAAACATGAAAGATTGTAAATTCCAAAAGAATAAAAACCGATTTGTAAACTTCATTTATATATATATGTAAAAAATTATCAACAGTAATCTT
>NW_018397276.1:2430705-2430883 GCF_002168275.2 Theobroma umbraticum
GTTTCACAACTTCATGGATGGGGTTTTTCCCGAATAGGTGTTATGTACTTTTATGCTTAGATGTAAATAATAGTGCCTAATAGGGCATTTTTTTCTCTACTTTGCAGACATAGGTGTTTTCCTAAGCCATTTACTGATCAATGCTTTAGAATCAATTTATATCACTTTGACACTTAAA
>NW_018397276.1:2430893-2431003 GCF_002168275.2 Theobroma umbraticum
CATTTGATAGAAACAAAAAGATTTTACTCATAACTATATGTTGTCCTTAATTATTCAACTAGAATTCCCAAAAATTATCTTTGTTATTTTTTTGTTTTGAGAGAGATATG
>NW_018397276.1:2431342-2431521 GCF_002168275.2 Theobroma umbraticum
CATCAGCAAGCGTGATTGACATTTGATTAACCTTTAAGTTTACCCTTCCCGATCAATGGAATTTGTGTTGGCATTTTAGTTGCAATGTTTTTATCCTTAATATTTATTTTCCATTTACCGATAGAAGTAAAGATGAAGGATTTAGTCAGCAAGCATCATTGATGTTTGAATTCACCTTC
>NW_018397276.1:2431531-2431650 GCF_002168275.2 Theobroma umbraticum
AAAATTTCGTCACTATTTTTGGAAATTCTGTCGATGCATTGCTGATGTTTCAAAGTAGCCATCCTAACAAAAATTCCATGTCGATTTTTTGTTAGTACTTCTATCAGTACCTTCCATAC
>NW_018397276.1:2431818-2431971 GCF_002168275.2 Theobroma umbraticum
TACTGACAGAGTATTACCGACGAAAGCATTTGCATTGGTGAAGCTTGAATTTCTAGTAGTGAATGTCACTGATCTTTGCAATTGCTTTGACTACAATTTCAACATGCAATACTATGATCACAACAATAATGAGAAGACAAACCAAAGTGCAAT
>NW_018397276.1:2432131-2432280 GCF_002168275.2 Theobroma umbraticum
TTAGCTAAATCATGTATTTGACAAAGACACATGAAAGATTGTACATTCCAAAAAGGAAAAATTTGTAAACTCCATGTATATACGTATATATATAGTAAAAGATTATTAGCAATAATCTTGATTAGCCTTATGAAGAATAATTCAGATGA
>NW_018397276.1:2432558-2432728 GCF_002168275.2 Theobroma umbraticum
ATATCAATTTGATATTTAATAAAATTCAACATTTGCTAAAAAAAATTTACCCTTCACTTTGTATTGTCCTTATTGAAATAGAATGCCCATGAACTATCTTCAATAGAATGCCCATGAACCAAAGCAAGTAGGGCCGACAGCTGCTATGCCCTCTTTTTGCTAGGCCTAAT
>NW_018397276.1:2432828-2432963 GCF_002168275.2 Theobroma umbraticum
GGATTTTCAATTCAATAGGCTTTTATTTGAGCCTTAACTTTTAACTTTTAACTTGCTTTGGTTAAGATAGTTCGTATCTCTAAAAAAAACAAAACAACTTAAGATAGTTCATGGGCATTCTATTTCAATAAGGAC
>NW_018397276.1:2433664-2433828 GCF_002168275.2 Theobroma umbraticum
ATCTTCAAGAAACCTTCACCAATATATAGAACTTTTAATCATACATATAAACATATATTACCTGTTGTTACAATACTACATCAACCTGCTATATTACATCTTAGTAATTTTTACACAAGCATAGACTGATCGATTTTTGT
The DNA here is from genome assembly GCF_002168275.2 of Theobroma umbraticum. Classification (NCBI taxonomy): domain Eukaryota; kingdom Viridiplantae; phylum Streptophyta; class Magnoliopsida; order Malvales; family Malvaceae; genus Theobroma; species Theobroma umbraticum. Next base: position 2,433,805 of record NW_018397276.1, read on the forward strand.
AATGTTTTTTGTCATTGCGCTTTG
>NW_018397276.1:2433909-2434064 GCF_002168275.2 Theobroma umbraticum
ATCGATTATCAACGAACTTTTGATCAACAACATCTATGCAATTATACAATAAAACACTAAAAAAAGGCTATTTTGTTGATACTTGATCTATGATTATTTATCGTGCAATAAAAGTAGTTGGCTCGAAGACTATTGACACATAACCTCTGTTGGTA
>NW_018397276.1:2434526-2434640 GCF_002168275.2 Theobroma umbraticum
GCTTGCCGATGGAAACATCTATCACTTTTTTTGTCAACAAATGGAAACTAAATCTTCTAAAGTCAAAGAAAAAACAATGAAATTAATGATTTATCAAAAAAAGAATCTATTAAA
>NW_018397276.1:2434740-2434860 GCF_002168275.2 Theobroma umbraticum
TACACACCTTAATCACATAAAGCTTTAGTAAACTTAAATCTACCAATAGTATAAGGGATGGAAAAACTCCCTGGATCTTTAAGTTTTGGTGGAAGCTTGTTTTGAATTATTGCGCTACAC
>NW_018397276.1:2435232-2435369 GCF_002168275.2 Theobroma umbraticum
ATTGCAATTTTCCTTACCTTTGGGATTGACTTGTGTATCAGTTGGTAAAACACCTTGGGTCTACTATTGATGAAGTTTGCAAGCCAGAATGAGACAACAAACCAGAATTCATTAAGAAAAAAAAAACATTACAAAAA
>NW_018397276.1:2435585-2435729 GCF_002168275.2 Theobroma umbraticum
ATGTTTCTGTCATGGGCCTCCTTTTGCATAGGTAAGATGTCAAGCTTGATGGACATAGGGAGTATAGCTTTTTGAATTTTTAAAAATTTTGTTGTTAATTTCATCACTATTCTATTGACCTTGGAAGTTTTTTTTTCCATTTAC
>NW_018397276.1:2436584-2436683 GCF_002168275.2 Theobroma umbraticum
TTTAATTGAAAAATTACATAGATGCTATCTATTGAAAAGCCATTGATAATCAGTCATAATTTACTGATAGGGTATTACCAACAAAAACATTTATGTTGC
>NW_018397276.1:2436693-2436803 GCF_002168275.2 Theobroma umbraticum
ATTTCTTGCAATGAATGTCATTGATCTCTACAGCTACTGTAATTGCAATCACAACAGGCAATATAATGATCACAACAAGAATGAGACGACAAACCAGAATGCATTAACAA
>NW_018397276.1:2436813-2437097 GCF_002168275.2 Theobroma umbraticum
TTACAAAAAGCAAAGTAAAAATTTGATGAATTAAGAAGACGTACCATTCTTTTTACATGTACAACCGAAGGCAAGGAAACACCTGTAAGCGTTGATCGGTTGCCTTCCTTCACTGTCAGGCAGTTCTACTTAGCCTTTTGCAATCGAAACAGTCACTATTTGGTGCCCCAAAGGTCATCGATTTGTTGCGTCTAGACTTTTGCAATGATCCATAGTCGAGACATCTTTCTCGTCTCGATGATCTTTCTGTCATGGGCCTTTTTTTGCATAGGTAAGATGTCAAA
>NW_018397276.1:2437107-2437346 GCF_002168275.2 Theobroma umbraticum
GACATTTGAAATTGCACCTTCTACCTGGAATCAATGTGCCTTCGTTCAAACTCTAGGGGTTATCATTAGATGCAGGGATGCATGGTATAGGGAAGTCAAAACTGACACATTTGATCATTAATCTTCTAGAAAAGGAAGGTATTCAGTGGCGTGAAGAGAATTGTTCTAGTTAAGCTTGATGGACGTAGGGAGTATAGCTTATTAGATTCGAACAGTGACACTGAGTAAACTAATTAATG
>NW_018397276.1:2437515-2437631 GCF_002168275.2 Theobroma umbraticum
CAACAGGTATCAGATGTTCATATGTATATTGAAAACTTTTTTAAGTTGATGAGGGCTTCTTAAAGATTAAGGTTCCTTGTTCCTATATGTTAACTTTAGCTAAGTCATGTATCTGA
>NW_018397276.1:2437870-2438205 GCF_002168275.2 Theobroma umbraticum
TTGGCTAATTATTTCATATCACCTAAAACTTTTGAAACATAGACATATATGCTCTTCGAGTTATTTGAGCTGGTAAAAAAAGTTCCCATGATTATTGTTTAATGTTTCACAACATCATGGATGGGGTTTTTCCTAGATAGGTGTTATGTACTTTTATGCTTGGATGTAAATAATAATGCTGAATAGGGCATTTTTTTTCTCTACTTTGTAGGCATAGGTGTTTTCCTAAGCCATTTACTGATCAATGCTTTTGAAACAATTTATATCACTTTGACACTTAAAAAAAATTTAACATTTGATAGAAATAAAAAGATTTTACTCTTAACTATGTGTTG
>NW_018397276.1:2438215-2438366 GCF_002168275.2 Theobroma umbraticum
TTGAACTAGAATTCCCAAAAATTATCTTTTTTATTTTTCTGTTTTGAGAGAGATATGAATTATCTTTCCTTCTGTAGTATATAAATTCGATACGTTTTGGATAAAGATGAAGCTTGCAACAAATTGGATGTTTCTTTTGATAAATCTTTGG
>NW_018397276.1:2438674-2438932 GCF_002168275.2 Theobroma umbraticum
ATCATTGATGTTTGAATTCACCTTCCCAATAGACAAAAATTTTGTCACTATTTTTGAAAATTCTGTCGATGCATTGCTGACGTTTCAAAGTAGCCATTTCGACAAAAATTCCATGTCGATTTTTTGTTAGTACTTCTATTAGTACCTTCCATACCAACAGAGGTTATGTGTGAATAGTCTTCGAGCCAACTACTTTTATTGCACGGCAAACAATCATAGATCAAGTACCAACAAAATAGCCTTTTTTTAGTGTTTTAT
>NW_018397276.1:2439119-2439255 GCF_002168275.2 Theobroma umbraticum
ATCTTTGCAATTGCTTTGACTACAATTGCAACATGCAATACTATGATCAGAACAATAATGAGAAGACAAACCAAAGTGCAATGACAAAAAACATTACAAAAATCTATCAGTCTATGTTTGTGTAAGAATTACTAAG
>NW_018397276.1:2439265-2439423 GCF_002168275.2 Theobroma umbraticum
GCAGGTTGATGTAGTATTGTAACAACAGGTAAAAGATGTTTATATGTATGATGAAAAGTTCTATATATTGGTGAAGGTTTCTTGAAGATTAAGCCTCCCTGTTGTTATATATTGAGTTTAGCTAAATCATGTATTTGACAAAGACACATGAAAGATTG
>NW_018397276.1:2439686-2439889 GCF_002168275.2 Theobroma umbraticum
CCATATAGGAGTTATGTACTTTATGCTCAAATGTAAACAACAGTGCTTAATAGGCGTTTATTCCTCTGTACTTTCTAGACATTGGCGTTTATTCCCAAGACCCTTATTGATCTATGCTTTGAAATCAGTTTATATCAATTTGATATTTGATAAAATTCAACATTTGCTAAAAAAAATTTACCCTTAACTTTGTATTGTCCTTA
>NW_018397276.1:2439989-2440184 GCF_002168275.2 Theobroma umbraticum
TTCAAAAGCATAGATCAATAAGGGACTCAAGAAAACACCCATGGGTAGAAAGTAAAGAGAAATAAATGCCTCATCTAAGCGCTTCTACTAACATTTGAGCATAAACTACATAACATTTATATTTGAATTATCGACGCCAATTTGACAATTTCAAAATGGCAAAGATTTGAATTATCTTTAATTAAAGAGACTTTT
>NW_018397276.1:2440675-2440828 GCF_002168275.2 Theobroma umbraticum
TATTGACGTGAACTTGGCAATTTAAAAATGGCAAAGATTTGAATTATTTTTAATCAATAAGACTTTTTGTAGCCCCTAACTTGGCAATTGAACTTTGCAACGAGACCAAGCTATCTACGTATGTAGCCCCTAACATGAAGCATCAAGTCATAA
>NW_018397276.1:2441345-2441478 GCF_002168275.2 Theobroma umbraticum
CACATCCTTTGAAAAATCATAAACAAAAATTACCAAAAGATAATTTGTGCAAGACACTTGATTGAATCAAATGGAACTGTAAAATCCACAGCAACCGGAATAAAATAGGACGTAAAATGGAAAAATTGAGTGA
>NW_018397276.1:2441595-2441810 GCF_002168275.2 Theobroma umbraticum
AAGAAAAGAAGATAAAGAAATGGAAGATTACAGCTTCAAATAATATTTCCAAAATAAAGCAATGCCAAACTTGCCAAGAAAACATGGATTTGAAAGGCACTTAGACTGTAAAACCCCCAAACATAGTCTCATGAACTGATCAAGAAACATATGGCATTGTGAAGAAAATCTTGACTGATCATAACCATTAGAAGAAAATTGATTGGAAAATTAAG
>NW_018397276.1:2441825-2441943 GCF_002168275.2 Theobroma umbraticum
TTGACCAAGAAAGACTGAAGCAAATAAAATAAAGTAAAAATGATACATAAGCATTCAATCAAATATCACTTTCCAATACCAAACTTACCATTAAAATAGTTAACAATGTTAACTTGTT
>NW_018397276.1:2442378-2442563 GCF_002168275.2 Theobroma umbraticum
ATTTATTAACATATTTCACTTTCCAATGGGACAATATCAAACTTGCCAATAAAAAAATTAATTTGAAAATTATGCTTCGATGAGCTCACCAAGAAACATATGGCATTGTCAAGAAATTAAAACCCAGCGAATCTTGACTGATCCTAACATAACCACTAGAAGGAATTTGATGAGAAATTAAAAGA
>NW_018397276.1:2442991-2443262 GCF_002168275.2 Theobroma umbraticum
TGGGCATTCTATTTCAATAAGGACAATACAAAGTTAAGGGTAATTTTTTTTTATCAAATGTTGAATTTTATTAGCTATCAAATTGATATAAATTGATTCGAAAGCATAGATCAATACGGGACTTAGGAATAAACGCCCATGTCTAGAAAGTAGAGAGGAATAAACACCCTATTAAGCACTGTTGTTTACATTTGAGCATAAAGTACATAACTCCTACATGGGAAATACCCCATTGATGAAGTTGTGAAACATTTAAACAGTTTTAGGTGAT
>NW_018397276.1:2443507-2443662 GCF_002168275.2 Theobroma umbraticum
AAACCTTCACCAATATATAGAACTTTTAATCATACATATAAACATCTATTACCTTTTGTTACAATACTACATCAACCTGTTATATTACGTCTTAGTAATTCTTACACAAACATAGACTGATTGATTTTTGTAATGTTTTTTGTCATTGCACTTTG
>NW_018397276.1:2443745-2443867 GCF_002168275.2 Theobroma umbraticum
AGATCAGTGACATTCACTACCAGAAATTCAAGCTTCACCAATGCAAATGCTTTCATTGGTAATACTCTGTAAGTAAATTCCAATCGATTATCAACGAACTTTTGATCAACAACATCTATGCA
>NW_018397276.1:2443877-2443987 GCF_002168275.2 Theobroma umbraticum
AAAACACTAAAAAAAGGCTATTTTGTTGGTACTTGATCTATGATTATTTTCTGTGCAATAAAAGTAGTTGGCTCAAAGACTATTGACACATAACCTCTGTTGGTATGGAA
>NW_018397276.1:2443997-2444230 GCF_002168275.2 Theobroma umbraticum
GAAGTACTAACAAAAAATCGACATGGAATTTTTGTTGGAGTGGCTACTTTGAAACGTCAGCAATGCATCGATAGAATTTCCAAAAATAGTGACAAAATTTTTGTCTATTGGGAAGCTGAATTCAAACATCAATGATGCTTGCTAACTAAATCCTTCGTCTTTGCTTCCATCGGTAAATTGAAAAAAAATATTAGGGATAGAAACATTGCAACTAAAATGCCAACACAAATTCC
>NW_018397276.1:2444400-2444604 GCF_002168275.2 Theobroma umbraticum
CAAAGAAAAAACAATGAAATTAATGATTTATCAAAAAAAATCTATTAAATTAATAATTTAAAATTCCAAAGCTTTATCAAAAGAAACATCCAATTTGTTGCAAGCTTCATCTTTATCGACAACCTATCGAATTTATATACTACAAAAGGGAAGATAATTCATATCTCTCTCAAAACAAAAAAATAACAAAGATAATTTTTGGGA
>NW_018397276.1:2444673-2444822 GCF_002168275.2 Theobroma umbraticum
AGTGTCAACGTGATATAAATTGATTCAAAAGCATTGATCAGTAAATGGCTTAGGTAAACACCTATGTCTACAAAGTAGAGAAAAAATGCCCTATCAAGCACTATTATTTACATCCAAGCATAAAAGTACATAACACCTATCTGGGAAAA
>NW_018397276.1:2445142-2445435 GCF_002168275.2 Theobroma umbraticum
CATTTGATGAAAATCAGTGCAAGAATGCCGATGACTTTATTCGTATATGTTTTGATATTTTGACCATATCTCTCTCTAAACAACTGAAAATGAGGTGATTCTTGACCACTAGAATCCTAAAAAGAAGGACTACAATGTTTATTTTTATCAATGCACCCAATTCTGATTGGATCATGGTCAAAATGTTTGTCAAAGTCGGAGCATTGCAGCAGTACGTAAGGACTAAATATGATACGGTATTTGGACCATATCTTTCAATCCAAAAGTCCCGTTGATGTGATTCTTGATCCATT
>NW_018397276.1:2445445-2445533 GCF_002168275.2 Theobroma umbraticum
AGACAGGGCTAAAACTTCTACGTTTACAACTTTGCCCAGTTCGAAACATGTTAGGGTGAAACTCCTGTTTGAAGTTGATAGACTGCCA
>NW_018397276.1:2445543-2445761 GCF_002168275.2 Theobroma umbraticum
AGAACAAGGCTGCAGCGTTGATGAAAGGAAGCAAAGATACAAATTTCCAGAGAGCTCAGCGCTGCAGTGCTGGAGAATTAGCACCGCAGCGCTGGGCGACTTTCCAAAAATAAAAGAAGTTGACAAGATTTTGAAAATTAGGTTATTTAGAGCCCATTTAAAGGACCTTTTCTAGAGATTTTGAGGAAGCGGCAGGAAACAACTATTCTGAAGATTGG
>NW_018397276.1:2445771-2445872 GCF_002168275.2 Theobroma umbraticum
CATAGCAAGAAAATAAGAGAATTCGAGGGAAAATCAAGATCACAAAACTCTAACTATTAGTTTTCTCTCTTACTTTTGTATTTTTCTTATTTTCTTTGACT
>NW_018397276.1:2445972-2446085 GCF_002168275.2 Theobroma umbraticum
AGTAAATAATGGAAAGCAGAAAGGGAGAAAGAGTAAAAGCATGAGACACCAGAGGACAACAGAGGGGAGAACCCGGGCAACCCCCGTGCGAACTCCCCTCAAAACACCAAAAA
>NW_018397276.1:2446193-2446426 GCF_002168275.2 Theobroma umbraticum
GTCAGGGATGACAAAGATAGATCAAGACTTAGCCCCCTTCCATGAATAAATACTAGAACTGACATCTTACACATCCTTTGAAAAATCATAAACAAAAATTACCAAAGGATAATTTGTACAATAAACTTGATTGAAAAAGCAAGAGAAAGATTAAATCAAATGGAACTCTAAAATCTATTACTTGTTGTTACAATACTACATCAACTTGCTATATTACGTCTTAGTTGATAAAA
>NW_018397276.1:2446738-2446912 GCF_002168275.2 Theobroma umbraticum
TTTAGGTGATGTGAATTATTTAGTCAAACTAAGAAAATGGGTTATGAACTATTTCAGTCATCCGAATTATTCTTCACAAGGCTAATCAAGATTATTGCTAATAACCTTTTATTATATATGTATGTATATACATGGAGTTTACAAATTTTTCTTTTTTGGAATGTACAATCTTTC
>NW_018397276.1:2447304-2447412 GCF_002168275.2 Theobroma umbraticum
AAAGATCAGTGACATTCACTACCAGAAATTCAAGCTTCACCAATTTAAATGCTTTCGTCGGTAATACTCTATCAGTAAATTCCGATCGATTATCAACGAACTTTTGAT
>NW_018397276.1:2447422-2447761 GCF_002168275.2 Theobroma umbraticum
TATGCAATTCTATAATAAAACACTAAAAAAGGCTATTTAGTTGGTACTTTATCTATGATTATTTTCCGTGCAATAATAGTAGTTGGCTCGAAGACTATTGACACATAACCTCTGTTGGTATAGAAGGTACTCATAGAAGTACTAACAAAAAATCGACATGGGATTCTTGTCGGAATGGCTACTTTGAAACGTCTGCAATGCATTGGCAGAATTTCCAAAAATAGTGATGAATTTTTTGTCTATTTGGAAGGTGAATTCAAACATCAATGATGCTTGTCGACTAAATCCTTCGTCTCTACTTCCATCGGTAAATGCCAACACAAATTCCATCGATCGGGA
>NW_018397276.1:2447771-2447942 GCF_002168275.2 Theobroma umbraticum
TAAAGGTTAATCAAATGTCAATCACGCTTGTCGATGGAAACATCTATCACTATTTTTTTCAACAAATGGAAACTAAATCTTCTAGAGTCAGTGAAAAAACAATGAAATTAATGATTCATCAAAAAAAGAATCTATTAAATTAATGATTTAAAATTCCAAAGATTTATCAAA
>NW_018397276.1:2448347-2448497 GCF_002168275.2 Theobroma umbraticum
TGATCAGTAAATGGCTTAGGAAAACACCTATGTCTACAAAGTAGAGAAAAAAAAATGCCCTATTAAGCACTATTATTTACATCCAAGCATAAAAGCACATAACACCTATCTGGGAAAAACCCCATCCATGAAGTTGTGAAACATTAAACA
>NW_018397276.1:2448597-2448742 GCF_002168275.2 Theobroma umbraticum
ATAATCGATCGGAATTTACTGACAGAGTATTACTGACGAAAGCATATGCATTGGCGAAGCTTGAATTTCTGGTAGCGAATGTCACTGATCCTTGCAATTGCTTTGACTACAATTGCAACATGCAATACTATGATCACAACAATAA
>NW_018397276.1:2449452-2449576 GCF_002168275.2 Theobroma umbraticum
TTTATGCTCAAATGTAAACAACAGTGCTTAATAGGGCATTTATTCCTCTCTACTCTCTAGACATGGGCGCTTATTCCCAAGTCCCTTATTGATCTATGCTTTGGAATCAATTTATATCAATTTG
>NW_018397276.1:2450000-2450130 GCF_002168275.2 Theobroma umbraticum
GGGTATGAAGAAAAGATGAACTATGTTATGACTTGATCCTTTATTTTAGGAGGTACGTAGCAACTTGGCCTCATCGCCAATTTTAGTAAACCCAAAAAATAAATAGTCTCTTCGGTTAAAGATAATTGAA
>NW_018397276.1:2450230-2450373 GCF_002168275.2 Theobroma umbraticum
TGTTTTCCTAAGTCCTTTACTGATCTATGCTTTTGAATCAATTTATATCACTTTCACACTTAAAAAAATTCAACATTTTATAGAAAAAAAAAAGATTTTACCCTTAACAATGTGTTGTCCTTATTGAACTAGAATTCCCAAAA
>NW_018397276.1:2450383-2450517 GCF_002168275.2 Theobroma umbraticum
TTATCTTTTTGTTTTGAGAGATATGAATTATTGTTCCTTTAATAGGGCATTTATTCCTCTCTACTTTCTAGACATGGGTGTTTATCCCCAAGTCCCTTATTGATCTATGCTTTGGAATCAATTTATATCAATTA
>NW_018397276.1:2451143-2451298 GCF_002168275.2 Theobroma umbraticum
TTGGTTTGGTTTACTTGCCACGTTCTTCACTTGAAATGCTGATCTTTTAATTTCTCATCAAATTTCTTCTAGTGGTTATGTTAGGATCAGTCAAGATTCGTTGGGTTTTAATTTCTTGACAATGCCATATGTTTCTTGGTGAGTTCATCGAAGCA
>NW_018397276.1:2451398-2451547 GCF_002168275.2 Theobroma umbraticum
AGAAGAAAAAGAGTTTAGTTACCATTAAAGAGAAAGCTGAGGAAAATTTGAGCAAAGTTTAGAAACTTCAAAAGATTTCGGTGACAACTCTTGACTGACCATAACAAGAGAAATAAATAAATAAAAGAAGAAAAGATTACAACTTCAAA
>NW_018397276.1:2451557-2451655 GCF_002168275.2 Theobroma umbraticum
TAACATATTTCACTTTCCAATGGGACAATATCAAACTTACCAATAAAACATGTAATTTGAAAATTATGCTTCGATGAACTCACCAAGAAACATATGGC
>NW_018397276.1:2451665-2451841 GCF_002168275.2 Theobroma umbraticum
AATTAAAACCCAGCAAATCTTGACTGATCCTAACGTAACCACTAGAAAAAATTTGATGGGAAATTATAAGATCAACATTTCAAGTGAAGAACGTGGCAAGTAAACCAAACCAAAGAAAAGAGAACTAAAGCATCTTGATTTGACATGGAACTATTAATATATTAGGGAAATAATCT
>NW_018397276.1:2452026-2452162 GCF_002168275.2 Theobroma umbraticum
ATTAGGCCTAGCAAAAAGAGGGCATAGCAGCTGTCGGCCCTACTTGCTTTGGTTAAGATAGTTCGTATCTCTAAAAAAAAAAACAAAACAACTTAAGATAGTTCATGGGCATTCTACTTCAATAAGGACAATACAA
>NW_018397276.1:2452233-2452387 GCF_002168275.2 Theobroma umbraticum
ATTAAATATCAAATTGATATAAATTGATTCCAAAGCATAGATCAATAAGGGTCTCGGGAATAAACGTCCATGTCTAGAAAGTAGAGAGGAATAAATGCTTTATTAAGCACTGTTGTTTACATTTGAGCATAAAGTACATAACTCCTATATGGGA
>NW_018397276.1:2452540-2452726 GCF_002168275.2 Theobroma umbraticum
ATTCTTCATAAGGCTAATCAAGATTATTGCTAATAATCTTTTATTATATATATATATGTATATACATGGAGTTTACAAATTTCTCTTTTTTGGAATGTACAATCTTTCATGTGTCTTTGTCAAATACATGACTTAGCTAAACTCAATATATAAGAACAGGGAAGCTTAATCTTCAAGAAACCTTCA
>NW_018397276.1:2452741-2452899 GCF_002168275.2 Theobroma umbraticum
TTTAATCATACATATAAACATCTATTACCTGTTGTTACAATACTACATCAACCTACTATATTACGTCTTAGTAATTCTTACACAAACATAGACTGATCGATTTTTGCAATGCTTTTTGTCATTGCACTTTGGTTTGTCTTCTCATTATTGTTGTGATC
>NW_018397276.1:2452909-2453049 GCF_002168275.2 Theobroma umbraticum
ATGTTGCAATTGTAGTCAAAGCAATTGCAAAGATCAGTGACATTCACCACCAGAAATTCAAGCTTCACCAATGCAAATGCTTTCGTCGGTAATACTCTGTTAGTAAATTCCGATCGATTATCAACGAACTTTTGATCAAC
>NW_018397276.1:2453059-2453213 GCF_002168275.2 Theobroma umbraticum
CAATTCTATAATAAAACACTAAAAAAGGCTATTTTGTTGGTACTTGATCTATGATTATTTTCCATGCAATAAAAGCAGTTGGCTCGAAGACTACTGATGCATAACCTCTGTTGGTATAGAAGGTACTGATAGAAGTACTAACAAAAAATCGACA
>NW_018397276.1:2453223-2453323 GCF_002168275.2 Theobroma umbraticum
GTCGGAATGGCTACTTTGAAACGTCAGCAATGCATCAACATAATTTCGAAAAATAGTGACGAAATTTTTGTCCATTAGGAAGGTGAATTCAAACATCAAT
>NW_018397276.1:2453333-2453418 GCF_002168275.2 Theobroma umbraticum
GACTAAATCCTTCGTCTTTACTTTTATCGGTAAATGGAAAAAAAAATTAGGGATAGAAACATTGCAACTAAAATGCCAACACAAA
>NW_018397276.1:2453428-2453589 GCF_002168275.2 Theobroma umbraticum
CGGGAAGGGTAAACTTAAAGGTTAATCAAATGTCAATCACGTTTGCTGATGGAAACATCTATCACTTTTTTTATCAACAAATGGAAACTAAATCTTCTAGAGTCAATGAAAAAACAATGAAATTAATGATTTATCAAAAAAAGAATCTATTAAATTAATGA
>NW_018397276.1:2453689-2453800 GCF_002168275.2 Theobroma umbraticum
TATCATAATTATTGAAAGAAAATTTTCATTGGTGCTTGTGATTGATGTTTGACTAATGTATGTTCGTACTTTCCTTGACATACTATCCATCGACATTTTGAAAAAATTTGT
>NW_018397276.1:2454013-2454133 GCF_002168275.2 Theobroma umbraticum
TTTTTTTTCCATTTACCAATGGAAATAGCAACAAATGTTGCCATTGACAACCGTGATGGATGTTATATTAACCTTTGAGTTTACTAACCCTGACCGATGAAATTTTCATTAGCATTTTGA
>NW_018397276.1:2454778-2454896 GCF_002168275.2 Theobroma umbraticum
TTCTTGCAATGAATGTCATTGATCTTTGCAGCTACTTTAACTGCAATCACAACAATATTGAGACGACAAACCAGAATGCATTTCCAAAAAAAAATTACAAAAATCAAACTAAAAAATT
>NW_018397276.1:2454906-2455137 GCF_002168275.2 Theobroma umbraticum
GAAGACGTACCATTCTTTTCGCATGTACAACAAATGGCAAGGAACCACTAGTGAGTTTTGATCTGTCGTCTTGTTTCACTGTTAGATAGTTCTACTTAGCCTTTTACATTAAGCTTTGGTGGCCCAAAGGTCATCGACTAGTTGCGTCTAGACTTTTGCAATGATCCATAGTCGAGGCATCCTTCTCGTCTCAATGATGTTTTTGTCATGGGCCTCCTTTTGCATAGGCAA
>NW_018397276.1:2455299-2455462 GCF_002168275.2 Theobroma umbraticum
TAGAAAAGGAAGGTATTTAGTGGCGTGCAGAAAATTGTTCTAGTCAAGCTTGATGGACATAAGGACATCGAGTAAATTAATTAATGTAATATAAGCCACAGGTTTTCCATATCAGCGTATGTTTGTGTAAGAATTACTTAGATGTAATATAATAGGTTAATGT
>NW_018397276.1:2455716-2455866 GCF_002168275.2 Theobroma umbraticum
AAACTTCATATATATATGTAAGGAATTATTAGTAGTATTCTTGATTGGCATTATAAGGAGTAATTTATATCACCTAAATAATTCATAAGCTATTTCTTTGATTTGGCTAGTTAATTCATATCGCCTAAAACTTTTGAAACATAGACATAT
>NW_018397276.1:2455967-2456107 GCF_002168275.2 Theobroma umbraticum
TCACACTTCATGGATGGGGTTTTTCCCATATAGGTGTTATGTACTTTTATGCTTTGATGTAAACAGCAGTGCTTAATGAAAAATTCATTTTTCATTACTTTCTAGACTAAGGTGTTTTCTCAAATCCTTTACTGATCTAT
>NW_018397276.1:2456519-2456636 GCF_002168275.2 Theobroma umbraticum
AAAAAGTTAAAAACGCGTTTGGCCTCCATCGTCAACAAAATACATAGCATTAAATACACCTCAGGGAGCTAGAATTTGGGGTCATTTCCGATGGATTTGTATTTGACTTGAAGGCAA
>NW_018397276.1:2457002-2457123 GCF_002168275.2 Theobroma umbraticum
GGATATGTTCATAAGAATTTTGGATTGGGTTTGAAATGTTAAAGTTGTGGTATAGTAATTTCTTGTCCATTAATTATTATAGTTGTTTGAAATTTATGCATATGAAAAGTAAAATATTTGA
>NW_018397276.1:2457478-2457719 GCF_002168275.2 Theobroma umbraticum
TTTGCCAAACAGAGTATTTATAAATAAAAAGTAAATCTATAAACAAAATATTTTCAGGAAGATATATTTAGTTAAGGTGAGATTAGTAAATAAATAAATAATATATATGGATCTTTATAAATGAAAGTTAATAGAAAATAAGAATAAATATATTTATCACAAATGGAAAGAGGTTATAAAAGCAAAGGAAAAAGAAAAAGAAATGTTTATATCACAAAATTCATCTAGGTGTTTATAAATA
>NW_018397276.1:2458361-2458487 GCF_002168275.2 Theobroma umbraticum
AAGTAATACATCACCTTAAATTATTAAACATATTATTGCATGAATACCAAACCAAGTAATTTAATAAATTCGTGCATGTGGATATCATCATTTTATCCTATCATAGCATGCCACGTATATTTTGTT
>NW_018397276.1:2458719-2458836 GCF_002168275.2 Theobroma umbraticum
CATTTAAAGTTGTATAACTCATAACATCATTTTATGATTGCAACATGTGCATCCATGAAACCAAATAAAAGACTCAATCAGTTAATTTATAAATAAGTAATTAATAAACAAGGATTA
>NW_018397276.1:2458940-2459074 GCF_002168275.2 Theobroma umbraticum
ACTGAGTTAATAGGTGACCAATCGTACCCCGAAAGGACAATTGGTGGTGACTCCAAACTTATTTTTTCCCCACGTCTAGCGGTCAGGTTTCCGGACTCAGCACATTACGACAAATATGAATACAATAAAGAATT
>NW_018397276.1:2459146-2459329 GCF_002168275.2 Theobroma umbraticum
GCCTTAAAACACGCCATTTCTCAACGTTATAAATAGATTATTTCCCTATTATATTAATTTCAATCAACTTTTTTTTTCAATAAACTTTCTTGTAGAAATTATCTTTTGGTAATTTTTGCTTACAATCAATCAAGATTTTCTAGGTTTTTCTTCATAATACCATATGTTTCTTGGTTTTTGGTT
>NW_018397276.1:2459826-2460062 GCF_002168275.2 Theobroma umbraticum
CATCCCCGACCTTTGCATGGCAGGTCAACTCAACTTAATAAAAAATTCAATTTTTTGGTGTTTTGAGGGGAGTTTGCATGGGGGTTGACTAGGTTCTCCCTCTTCTGTGTTCTGGTGTCGCATGCTTTTACTGTTTCTCCCCGTACGCTTTCCATTATTTACTATACCTCTCGTACTCTTGTAGCATAACAACATCAGAATAAGTTAATGATGTCCAAGCCATTCATATCTACTAT
>NW_018397276.1:2460399-2460540 GCF_002168275.2 Theobroma umbraticum
CTTGAAGCATTATAATGCATGAATTTTAGTTCCTCCTCGATAAAAGCTTAAACTACCAATAAAAAAGAGGATGTTAATAAAAAAATACTTAATAGGAAGACTTAGGCAAAAATTAGGTCCCGCAAAGAAAGAAAAACTATT
>NW_018397276.1:2460701-2460834 GCF_002168275.2 Theobroma umbraticum
CTTGTTAAAAAGTAAGAACCCTTCTGTGGATTGTGCTAAAGTTATCACTTCCCAATAAAAAGCAAGAATCTTTAATAGAGAATTGAAATTCCTTAGTTGTGAAGAGAGTGGATTTAGGCATCTAAACAGCCAA
>NW_018397276.1:2461085-2461184 GCF_002168275.2 Theobroma umbraticum
TTACCTTTCATAACTAGCATTTATTTTAAGAAAAATATTTTACCTTGATTGATTATATTTATACTTAATAATTTATTGATGAACATTTGTTTTTAATGT
>NW_018397276.1:2461194-2465444 GCF_002168275.2 Theobroma umbraticum
TTTTGGATAAAAAAGTTTTGATCTTTATATTTAGATTTTTATAAATACTAATTTATTCCCCTCTTGATATATTGTGCATTGAAACTTCTGCAAAAACACAACATGACCCACCTAGGAAAGACTTAGGCAAAAATTAGGTCCCGCCAAAAAAGAAAAACTATTAAGTTGAAAATCCTCAAAATGATGGCTTAGCAAAAGTCAGAATGTAAAAAACAAAAAGAACTTGCTCTAGCTTAACTTTGAAAAGGGTACCTTGTAAGATTGTCACTTCCCATTTAAAAAGCAAGAATCCTTTTGTGGATTGTGTAAGGGTTATTGCTTGATTTCATAAAAAAAACATTGTAAAGATTATCACTTGATCCTATTAAAAAGTAAGAATCCCTTGTGGATTGTTTAAAGGTTATCGCTTCTTGTTAAAAAGTAAGAACCCTTTTGTGGATTGTGCTAAAGTTATCACTTCCCATTAAAAAGCAAGAATCTTTAATAGTGGATTGAAATTCCTTAGTTGTGAAGGAGTGGATTTAGGCATAAAAAGCCAAACCAATATAAATCCTTTGTGTCTCTCTTTAATTTTGCATTATTATTTATTGTTTTTGCTTGCCTTCAAAAAATATATTTATATTGATTTGTTGTTTTACACTTAGGAAAATATTTTTCCTTTACGTTTTCGAAATACATGAACAAAGTAATACATCACCTTAAATTATTAAACATATTATTGCATAAATATCGAACCAACTAAATTAATAAATGCATGCTTGTGGATATCATCATTTTATCCTGTCATAGCTTGCCACGCATATTTTGTTAATGAAACAGGAATTCCAACGATGGGTTTCCTTGTAGAGCTCGTAGAGACGAGTTCTTCCCTAGACATTCGTAGGTGAGGAAAACTTCGAGACTTCACCAAAGAGTTAGGATAGTCTATGAACAATTTTTCAATAAAAGATTGCCGACCTCATCGTTTAAAGTTGAATAACTCATAACATCATTTTACGATTGCATCATGTCCATCCGTGAAACTGAATAAAAGACTCAATAAGTTAATTTATAAATAATTAATTGAAAAACAAGGATTAAGAAAACATCAATGGTTTAGGCTACAATAGAATAACTTAAAATTAAATGGTACCGTTCACGAAACGGGCGGCACGGAGGTGCTAACCCTTCTCCGTGCATAACCACACTCCCAAACCCATCTCAAAAACTCGTAAACTATTTCTTGTTCTTTCGACGGACTTAAAATTAATTTAGGATTTTGTCGATTAGAACTGAGTTAATAGGTGACCAATCGTACCCCGAAAACACAATTGGTGGCGATTCCTAACTTGTTTTTTCCCCACGTCTAAAGGGCAGGTTTCTGGACTCAGCACATTACAACAAATATAAATACAATAAAGAATTAAATGGACCAAAGCAACTAAGGCCGACAGTTGCTATGCCCTTTTTCTCCTAGGCCTAATGTAATCTTGATATTTTGTAGATCCACCGCCTTAAAACATGCCATTTCACAACGCAATAAATAGATTATTTCCCTAATATATTAATTTCAATCAACTTGTTTTTTCAATCAACTTTCTTGTAGAAATTATCTTTTGGTAATTTTTGCTTATGATCAGTCAAGATTTTCTGGGTTTTTCTTCATAATACCATATGTTTCTTGGTTTTTGGTTCAAAATTCCTCAAGGCATTATTAGATTGTGAATTTCTATTTTCCAAAAATTTTTGGATAATTGAAGCATAATTTGCATTCCACTGAGTAAGTTTTATGACACCATAAAACTAATTTTCTACACTGATACAAATTTTTTACATAGTCTTTAATTGTTGCTGTTATCTTAAATTTGTTTTATAGCATGTCAATTACATTTATTTGTGCCTATTTTCTAATGAAGGTTTTATTTGGGTAAGAAATAATGCATCTAATGGTTAGAAATATATAGCCAGTTGGGATGAAAGGGGCTTTGTTTTCAAAGGATGTGTAAGATGTCAGGGCAAAGGTCCTAGAATTTATTTAAGATGTCAAGGCTAAGTCCTGATCTATCTTTGTCATCCCCAACCTTTGCATGGCGGGTCAACTCAACTTAATAAAAAATTCAATTTTATGGTGTTTTGAGGGGAGTTTGCATGGGGGTTGCCTAAGTTCTCCCTCTTCTGTGTTTTGGTGTCACATGCTTTTACTCTTTCTCCTCGTACGATTACCATTATTTACTGTACCTCTCGTACTCATGCCGCATAACAACATCGGAATAAGTTAATGATGTCCAAGCCATTCATCACTATTATAGCAAATTGCAAGCCTAAGGTATTTTAAATGTAAATTCAGTCGTATGTTATGACTTGATCCTCCATATCAGGAGAAGAGGTGCGTATATGGGTAGCTTGGTCTCAATGCCAAGTTTAGCCAATCCAAGAAACAAAAAGTCTCTTTGATTAAACAAAATTCAAATCTTTGGCATTTTTAAATTGCCAATTACAAGTTCAAATTATCAATTACAAGTGAAGTGAAGAAGACTTATTGCTTAAGTCTACTCCTCACAATCAGCCCAATGAATGGCAAATTCTTGAAGCATTATAATGCATGAATTTTAGTTCCTCCTCGATAAAAGCTTAAACTGCCAATAAAAAAGAGCATGTTAATAAAAAAATCCTTAATAGGAAGACTTAGGCAAAAATTAGGTCCCGCAAAAAAGAAAAATATTAAGTTGAAATCCTCAAAATGATGGCTTAGACAAAGTCAGAATGTAAAAAACAAAAAGAACTTTGCTCTAGCTTAACTTTGAAAAGGTACCTTGTAAGATTGTCACTTCCCATTTAAAAAGCAAGAATCCTTTTGTGGATTGTGTAAGGGTTATTGCTTGATTTCATAAAAAAACATTGTAAAGATTATCACTTGATCCTATTAAAAAGTAAGAATCCCTTGTGGATTGTTTAAAGGTTATCGCTTCTTGTTAAAAAGTAAGAACCCTTTTGTGGATTGTGCTAAAGTTATCACTTCCCATTAAAAAGCAAGAATCTTTAATAGTGGATTGAAATTCCTTAGTTGTGAAGAGAGTGGATTTAGGCATCTAAAAAGCCAAACCAATATAAATCCTTTGTGTCTCTCTTTAATTTCTGCATTATTATTTATTGTTTATACTTGCCTTAAGAAAATATATTTATATTGATTTGTTGTTTTACACTTAGGAAAATATTTTTCCTTTACGTTTCATAACTAGCATTTATTTTAAGAAAAATATTTTACCTTGATTGATTATTTTTACACATAATAATTTATTGATGAACATTTGTTTTTAATGTTAGAAAATAATTTTGGATAAAAAAGTTTTGATCTTTATATTTAGATTTTTAAAGAGATTTTTATAAATACTAATTTATTCCCCTCTTGATATATTGTGCATTAAGACTTCTGCAATAACACAACACGACCCACCTATTCTTTATTTGCAATCTTAGCTACCACTCCTACACTTGCCTCTTTAGACTTTGGATTCAAATCCCCATCATAGTTGAATTTAACCCATCTTTCTCCAAGTCATACCGAAGCATCTACTTTAGGAAACTTGTTTGTCTTAATTTATCCATTTGACAATATATTATTCATAAAACCTACGTAATTTCCTATTAAGCCTTTAATCTTCACAATAGTCTTTATAATATCAGGTTGTTGCTTATGAAATATGGCCTCACCCCATGTCTTCCAAATTTGCTAGCATTTAAAAGCAATAATGACCTACAAGTGAAGCGTTCCTTAATTTAATCCATAGTGCAGTTCTAAAACTTTTAGAACCAGCAATGTAGAATAGTGATTTTCTATCTATCCACCTTATATGCAACTTCTAACCTAAATCATACCATAGTTGACCATTCACAAAAAGTAAAAAAGTATGTTAAATAGTCTCCTCTTTTACCTTGTTGAATGGATCGAAAGGAATGTGTAAGCAACATGGGTACCACCTCTAGCTCTTGCAAGTTTGTTTTCTAACCAAACTCAACATTTATGCTGATTAAAACAAATTTGGGAGTTGCCACCTGATTTTTATCTGGAAGCAAAAACAGATTATATGCATCAAGGCCACAAGTATCGTCATACCAACAAAAAAGAAAGTTCGTTAAGGTGAAAATCCTTAAAATGATGACTTAGGTCAAAGTTAGGGTGCAAAAAAAGATAAACTACATTACGACTTCATCCTCATATATGGCGGAATGTAGGTAGCTAGATCTCATTGCCAAGTTCAGTCAACCAAAAA
>NW_018397276.1:2465544-2465681 GCF_002168275.2 Theobroma umbraticum
TGTCAATATCCAATTGATGAAAGAGCTTTAAAGTTTGGTAGGTTTAAATATATCATTAATGCTTGAAAAATAAATATAAATAAAATTACATGGTAAGTTTGGCATTGCTTTATCTTTGAAATATATATGTTAATAAA
>NW_018397276.1:2465994-2466478 GCF_002168275.2 Theobroma umbraticum
TAATCTCACTCAAGTTTTCCTTTTTTGTCTTGTGTTATTTAATTTAATTTTTTTATTTCTGTTTTTCAATCAATTTTCTTGTAGAAATTATCTTTTGATAATCTCTCTTTATGATCAGTCAAGATTTTCTGGGTTTTTATTCATAATACCAAATGTTTCTTGGTTTCTAGAAGTGGCTACAAACCTTTTACATACTCTTCAGTATTTGCTGCTATCTTAAATTTGTTTATAGCATGTCAATTACATTTATTTGTGCCTATTTTCTGATAAAGTTTTCAATTGGGTAAGAAACCATGCATCTGATGGTGGGATATGTAAGATGTTGTGCTGATCTATCTTTACGGAAGGGGGTTGAGTCCTGATCTATCTTTGTCTATGTTGTGCTGTGGTGTCTCATGCTTTTTCTCTTTCTGCCCTTTTGCTTTCCATTATCTCTATTATCAACATCGGAATAAGCTCATCATCTCTACTAGCAAATCCCAAG
>NW_018397276.1:2466825-2467035 GCF_002168275.2 Theobroma umbraticum
TCAAGACCTTTAGCAACCTCCTTTAGCCGATCAGTTGAGAAACATTGCTTAGGTGATATTATTTAGGCTTCTCAAGTTGAGTTCAATCTTAATTCATCAAAAGTACTTAAACAAGATAGCTTAGGTAAAAGTTAAGGCTCAAATAAAAACTCGTTAAATTGAAAATCCTTAAAAAGACAACTTAGGCAAAAGTTAGGGTATGAAGAAAAG
>NW_018397276.1:2467181-2467309 GCF_002168275.2 Theobroma umbraticum
TCTCTTAATTTGCTTTTCCAATCAATCTATGCTTATGCTTATGTAATTTTAATGGTAAGTTTGGTATTGGAAAGTGATCTTTCATTGCATGCTTATGTATAATTTTTTCTTTATTTTATTTGCTTCAA
>NW_018397276.1:2467319-2467430 GCF_002168275.2 Theobroma umbraticum
TCAATTCATGAGTCTATGCTTAGAGGTTTTCTTGGTCAGTTCATGAGTCTATTCTTCAGTTGAAATCTTGAAATGCTTAATTTTCCAATCAATTTTCTTCTAATGGTTATG
>NW_018397276.1:2467440-2467555 GCF_002168275.2 Theobroma umbraticum
ATTTTCTTGACAATGCCATATGTTTCTTGGTCAGTTCACGATTCTGTGCTTTTTTTCCCGAATTTTTTTATTTTAAAAATTAGTTGCTGGCACTTAGGGGTTTTGCAGTCTACGT
>NW_018397276.1:2467565-2467681 GCF_002168275.2 Theobroma umbraticum
TCCAAGCATAATTTCCATTCCATAGTTAACGTCGTGAATTAATTGTTTAATTGGTAAGTTTCGTATTGCTTTGTCTTGGAAATATATTAATAAATATTATTTGAAGCTGTAATCCT
>NW_018397276.1:2467773-2468227 GCF_002168275.2 Theobroma umbraticum
TAATCTTTTGGAAAGATAAAGCATTGGAAGTTTCTTAACTCTGCTCAAATTTTCATTAGCTTTCTTTTCAATGGCAGCTAAACTCTTTTTCTTCTTCCAATTTTCTTCTCTTTTTTTGCAATTGCAATCTCACTCAATTTTTCTTTTTTACGTCTTGTTTTATTCCGGTTGCTGTGGATTTTAGAGTTCCAGTTCATTTAATTTTTCTCTCGCTTTTTCAAGCAAGTTTCTTGTACAGGTTATGTTTTGGTAATTTTTCAAAGTATGTGTTAGATGTCAGTCCTAGTATTTATTCATGGAAGGGGGTTAAGTGTTGATCTATCTTTGTCATCCCCAACCTTTGCCATGACAAGTGCGCTTGCATGGCAGGTGACCCCGACTTAATAAAAATATTCAATTTTTTGGTGTTTCGAGCGGAGTTCGTACGGGGGTTGCCCGGGTTCTCCCCTCTGCT
>NW_018397276.1:2468237-2468314 GCF_002168275.2 Theobroma umbraticum
GTCTCGTGCTTTTACTCTTTCTCCCTTTTTGCTTTACATTATTTACTCTACCTCTCATACTCTTGCACCATATCAAC
>NW_018397276.1:2468324-2469086 GCF_002168275.2 Theobroma umbraticum
GCTCATGATGTCCAAGCCATTCATCTCTACTATACCAAATATTAAGCCCAAGGTATTTTAAACCGAAACTCAATCTTATGTTATGACTTGGTCCTTTATGTTTGGGGGTACGTATGTAGCTAGCTTGGTCTCATTGCCAAGTTCAATCAATCCAAAACACAAAAGGTCCTTTTGATTAAAGATAATTCAAATCTTTGCCATTTTTAAAATGCCAAGTTGACATCAATAATTGAAGAAGTTCATACTATCAATTGCTAGTGAAATGAAAAAGAAAAATTGCTTAAGTCTACTCCTTACAGTCGACCCAATCAATTGCAAATTCTTGAAGTATTACAAGGCAAGAATGTTAGTTCCTCCTTGAAAAAAGCTTAGACTGCCAACAAAAAACAACTTGTTCAACAAAAAATCTTGAATAGAATGGCTTAGGCAAGATTTGGTCTCGCCAAAAAAGAATAACTATTAAGTTGAAAATCCATAAAAAGATGACTTAGGAAAAAATTTGAATGTAAAAAAGAAAAAAGAAAAAACAAGAACTACATTTTGACTTGATCCTTCATTTCAAAAGGTACGTAGGCAGCTTGGTCTCATTGCCAAGTTCAATCAACCCAAAAAACAAAAAGTTTCTTTGATTAAAGATAATTGAAATCTTTGCCATTTTGAAATTGCCAAGTTGGCGACGATAATTCAAATATAAATGCTATGTACTTTATGCTCAAATGTTAACAGCAGTGCTTAATGGGGCATTTATTTTTCTTTACTTTC
>NW_018397276.1:2469096-2469199 GCF_002168275.2 Theobroma umbraticum
TGTTTTCCCAAGCCCCTTATTGATATGTGCTTTTGAATCAATTTGTATCACTATGGGGCATTTATTTTTCTTTACTTTCTAGACATGGGTGTTTTCCCAAGCC
>NW_018397276.1:2469212-2469564 GCF_002168275.2 Theobroma umbraticum
TGCTTTTGAATCAATTTATATCACTTTGATATTTAATAAAATTCAACATTTGATTAAAAAAAAAATCTACCCTTAACAATGTGTGGTCCTTATCGAACTAGAATTCCTATGGATTATATTTGTTATTTTTTTCTAAGCGATATGAATTATCTTTGTTTTAGTAGTATATAAATTTGATAGGACGTGGATAGAGATGAAACTTGCAACAAATTGGATGTTTCTTTGGTAAATCATTAGCATTTGGAATCACTAATTTAACAGATTCTTTTTGGATAATTTTTTTTAAATTTTATTATATTTAGTTTTGCAAGCCATGAATTTATAAATGTGTCAATATCCAATTGATGAAAGA
>NW_018397276.1:2469664-2469763 GCF_002168275.2 Theobroma umbraticum
TAATGATTGACCAAAAGAAACATCCAATTTGTTGCAAGTTTCATCTCTATCCACATCTTATCGAATTTATATGCTACTAAAACAAAGATAATTCATATC
>NW_018397276.1:2469773-2469853 GCF_002168275.2 Theobroma umbraticum
AAAAAAACAAATATAACCCATGAAAGCTCTAGTTCAATAAGGACAACATGTAGTTGAGGGTAAATTTTTTTTTAATCAAA
>NW_018397276.1:2469876-2470132 GCF_002168275.2 Theobroma umbraticum
AGTGATACAAATTGATTCAAAAGCATAGATCAATAAGGGACTTGGGAAAACACCAATTTCTAGAAAGTAGAGAGAAATAAATGCCCCATTAAGCACTACTATTAACATTTGAGCATAAAGTACATAACATTTATATTTGAATTATTGACGCTAACTTGACAATTTCAAAATGGCAAAGATTTGAATTATATTTAATCAAAGCGACTTTTTGTTCTTTGGGTTGACTGAACTTGGCAATGAGACCAAGCTACCTACG
>NW_018397276.1:2470615-2470729 GCF_002168275.2 Theobroma umbraticum
TAATATTTATAAATTATTAAATCTATGAATAGATTATTATTAGATTGACACATTTATAATGACTACCTAACTTTAAAGCTCTTTCATCAATTGGATATTGACACATTTATAAAT
>NW_018397276.1:2470829-2470950 GCF_002168275.2 Theobroma umbraticum
TCAATTTGTATCACTTTGATATTTAACAAAATTCAACATTTGATTCAAAAAAAATTTACCCTTAACTATGTGTTGTCCGTAATGAACTGGAATTCCCATGGATTATATATATATATATATA
>NW_018397276.1:2470967-2471142 GCF_002168275.2 Theobroma umbraticum
ATCTTTCTTTTAGTAGTATATAAATTCGATAAGATGTGGATAGAGATGAAACTTTCAACAAATTGAATGTTTCATTTGGTAAATCCTTAGCATTTGGAATCACTAATTTAACATATTTTTATTTGATAATATTTTTTAAATATTATTATAATTAGTTTTACAAGCCATGAATTTA
>NW_018397276.1:2471579-2471680 GCF_002168275.2 Theobroma umbraticum
ATGCTCTACAAAAGCTAAAGCTATATGGCTTGTTACAATGGTTAGAGAGATGAGCATCATAGCAACCTCATCAACTTTAAGTCCAAAAAATCTTTTTTTTA
>NW_018397276.1:2471690-2471796 GCF_002168275.2 Theobroma umbraticum
TAAGGAATGCTATTGATTATGGAAAATTGGTGATTGCTCTTTTCTCAATTACAAAACAATGACTCACCAGTTTTACATTAGCATTCCTTCAAATTATCTTGAAAAA
>NW_018397276.1:2471920-2472050 GCF_002168275.2 Theobroma umbraticum
AGTTTTAATTTGAGAAAAAAAATAATTTGCTCATGGAATTATAGATGAAATTTTCGTCAGAAATACCAACAGATTTCTCACATTAGAATTCACAAATTAGCCGACAGATTAGATCCATTACTGACCAAAT
>NW_018397276.1:2472150-2472254 GCF_002168275.2 Theobroma umbraticum
ATTATTTTGGGGAATTCTAGTGCAATAAGGACAACATATAATTAAAGGTAAAATGTTTTTTTTTCTATCAACTGTTAACTTCTATTAAGTGGCAAAGTGATACA
>NW_018397276.1:2472264-2472415 GCF_002168275.2 Theobroma umbraticum
AAAGCATAGATCAGTAAAGGACTTGGGAAAATACCTATGTCTAGAAACTAGTGAAAAATAAATTTTCTATTAAGCACTGCGGTCTGCATCCAAGCATAAAAGTACATAACACCTATTAGGGAAAAACCCCATCCATGAAGTGTGAAACATT
>NW_018397276.1:2472762-2472886 GCF_002168275.2 Theobroma umbraticum
TCCTCATAATGCCAATCAAGAATGCTGCTAATAATTTTTTACATATATATATATGGAGTTTACAAATTGGTTTTTTTTTTTGGAATTTACAATCTTTCATGTGTCTTTGTCATTACTAAGAATT
>NW_018397276.1:2473150-2473310 GCF_002168275.2 Theobroma umbraticum
CCTATGTCCATCAAGCTTGACTAGAACAATTCTCTTCATGCCACTGAATACCTTTCTTTTCTAGAAGCTTAATGATCGAATGTGTCAGTTTTGACTTCCCTATGCTATGCATCTTGTATCTAATGATAACCCCCAAAGTTTGAATGAAGGCACATTGATT
>NW_018397276.1:2473410-2473758 GCF_002168275.2 Theobroma umbraticum
AATAAAGATTAATGTAAAAATATAAATAAAATAAAAAATAACTAAATAAAAAAAGGAGATTCAAAAGCTTGGGTTGCCTCCGAAGAAGCATTTCTTTAAAGTTAATATCTTGACTTTGGTTGAGATGTTCCTTCACCCTTCAGGAAGGTTTAAGTTTGCGTGGAAAAAGCTTGAGGTATGAAAGTAGCCTCCTCCTAAGATGTGGTTATAGTGGCTCTAACTCAAGATTTGGTGCTTGTTCAAGCTGAAGTGGCGGAATAGGCTAACTTTTATCCAATTTCTCAAATTAAGTTCTTCTTGAATAATGGCCTTTTGGTGTAGCCTTTAAAACATGCATAACATTTGTGA
>NW_018397276.1:2473908-2474022 GCF_002168275.2 Theobroma umbraticum
ATTTCCTTGATCTACTTTGTCTCCATCATTTACCACATTCTTGCCATTTACCTCGTTAAGATGCTTACCATATTCTTCTCTTTTAGGATTAGGTTCAATGTCAGTGGCAAAGTT
>NW_018397276.1:2474151-2474303 GCF_002168275.2 Theobroma umbraticum
GCTCTAACTTATGACTAAAAATCATAATAGAAAACAGGTTGTGATGAATATGTTAGACCTTGATCATTATTCTCTGAAAAATTTAGGTGATTCCACCATCAGTTGTAACTGTTGGAGTATGAAGCCTATTGAAGTTTCCATTAAATCGCATT
>NW_018397276.1:2474811-2474942 GCF_002168275.2 Theobroma umbraticum
GTGCACGTATCGTAAACAAGTAATATATTGATGAAGTAGAATATTGTTCCCACAGAGAATTATTTTAATTCCTATCATTAACTACTAAAATTAACACACCTTAATATTATCCAAACAATTAAATTTAACTT
>NW_018397276.1:2475378-2475462 GCF_002168275.2 Theobroma umbraticum
AAATCAAACCGGCTAATCAACTAAGTGCATTTGATCATATGTTATTATATTCAAGGTATACTTTAAATCTCCTTTGTCAAGGTT
>NW_018397276.1:2475472-2475555 GCF_002168275.2 Theobroma umbraticum
TTTCATATCAATCTAATTGGTGATCAGGAAATTTGAAACATTAGGAACAGAATAGAATAAAGAACTTAAAACCATCAAACATA
>NW_018397276.1:2475655-2475779 GCF_002168275.2 Theobroma umbraticum
TGGGCAGTTAATGCATTGATTGCATCCAATTCATAATTACTCGCAACCTCCTAGACTCAAATTGTTCAGAAGGTCACTAATAACTGTAACAATTAATCGCCTAAACCAAAAGTACATGAAAATT
>NW_018397276.1:2475789-2475906 GCF_002168275.2 Theobroma umbraticum
TTTGAAGTAAGATTAAGAATGCTTGGTATTAATATTCACAAGAAAGATTAGAAACCAATTCCCTGGTAATGGCATCAAAAACTTCTTGTTTATTTCTCACGCAAGTGCACGTATCGT
>NW_018397276.1:2476119-2476240 GCF_002168275.2 Theobroma umbraticum
GACCTAAGATTATGATATCCCTCAATACTTCATCTAAATATTGTTTCTCTCTCTTTTACCTTCTTTTAATTGATTAAGTTGCTAATCTAGAGTTCCAAATTATTTACAAGCCTCTGTCGAG
>NW_018397276.1:2476555-2476670 GCF_002168275.2 Theobroma umbraticum
TACTTTAAATCTCCTTTGTCAAGGTTTAACTTAGGTTTTCATATCAATCTAATTCGTGATCAGGCAATTTGAAACATTAGGAACAGAATAGAATAAAGAACTTAAAACCATCAAA
>NW_018397276.1:2476892-2477073 GCF_002168275.2 Theobroma umbraticum
ACATTGTAACCAAATCAAGGAAAATAAAGAATAACAAAAAGAATAAAGAAAATCTAAGAATTACAATCCTTCAATTTCTTCTCATCTCAAATAAGACTTTGCTCAATGATTTTTATGGCTAAATCTTAGCTCTAAATCTACTGCTCCGTGTCCCCAAAAGTCCTTCAAAAAGTTATTTTTA
>NW_018397276.1:2477083-2477259 GCF_002168275.2 Theobroma umbraticum
AAGTTGGGCTAATTTAAGTGAAGAAAGTGGTCAATTCTAACTAGAATTCCCTCACCAAACTATGTGAGCCACGGCCTACCTCTGCGAAGGCTGCGTCTTAGAATATTTAATTTGCAAAAATCATGATTACTTTAGGCTTGCTGAAGTGCTTTAAATTCGAGAAGCTTTAAACCATT
>NW_018397276.1:2477359-2477443 GCF_002168275.2 Theobroma umbraticum
TTGTGTCAATCTAATCTTAGTTTTGTGTTTAAATTGATGGTTATGTGCCTAAGACAAGTTGATATTAGTCTATTTGTGCTTTTG
>NW_018397276.1:2477453-2477561 GCF_002168275.2 Theobroma umbraticum
TTGGAGAAGGAGAAATTTTGAGAAACAGACTTCCAATGTGCATGTGTCAGTATTTTGATCATAACTCTCTCTATAGCACTTCAAATGAGATGATTCTTGGACCATTGG
>NW_018397276.1:2477571-2477799 GCF_002168275.2 Theobroma umbraticum
GAAAAATCTACAAATTAATGTTTACACTTCATCCATTACAACATAAAAATGGTTTAAAGCTTCTCGAATTTAAAGCACTTCAGTAAGCCTAAAGCAATCATGATTTTTGCAAATTAAATATTCTAAGATGCAGCCTGGGCAGAGGTAGGCCGTGGCTCACATAGTTTGGTCAGGAAATCCTAGTTAGAATTGACGACTTTCTTCACTTAAATTAGCCCAACTTCAAAA
>NW_018397276.1:2477809-2478009 GCF_002168275.2 Theobroma umbraticum
ATAACTTTTTGAAGGACTTTTGGAGACACGGAGCAGTAGATTTAGAGCTAAGATTTAGCCATAAAAATCATTGAGAAAAGTCTTATTTGAGATGAGAAGAAATTGACGGATTCAAGAAGAGTTGGAAATTAAGATTGTAATTCTTGGATTTTCTTTATTCTTTTTGTTATTCTTTATTTTCCTTGATTTGGTTACAATGT
>NW_018397276.1:2478262-2478417 GCF_002168275.2 Theobroma umbraticum
TAGATTGATATGAAAACCTAAGTTAAACCTTGACAAAGGAGATTTAAAGTAGACCTTGAATATAATAACATATGATCAAATGCACTTAGTTGATTAGCCAGTTTGATTTACATATAAGGTAGAGATACACTTATAAGCCATATGTAGCCAAGATT
>NW_018397276.1:2478511-2478667 GCF_002168275.2 Theobroma umbraticum
GCATAGAAATATGGTAAGTCAATTGGCAAAGATATTTTTATGAGAAACTCGACAAAGACTTGTAAACAATTTGGAACTCTAGATTAGCAACTTAATCAATTAAAAGAAGGTAAGAGAGAGAGAAACAATATTTAGATGAAGTATTGAGGGATATCA
>NW_018397276.1:2478916-2479027 GCF_002168275.2 Theobroma umbraticum
TAATATTAAGGTGTGTTAATTTTAGTAGTTAACGATAGGAATTAAAATAATTCTCTGTGGGAACAATACTCTACTTCATTAGTATATTACTTGTTTACGATACGTGCACTT
>NW_018397276.1:2479037-2479179 GCF_002168275.2 Theobroma umbraticum
TAAACAAGAAGTTTTTGATGCCATTACCAAGGAATTGGTTTTTAATCTTTCTTGTGAATATTAATACCAAGCATTCGTAATCTTACTTCAAACTTTTTCTTGAATTTTCATGTACTTTTGGTTTAGGTGATTAATTGTTACA
>NW_018397276.1:2479279-2479468 GCF_002168275.2 Theobroma umbraticum
AGATAACTAAATTAGTTCCCCATAATGTCACACATCATCATTAAATAAAGTTTACACATTGTAACCAAATCAAGGAAAATAAAGAATAACAAAAAGAATAAAGAAAATATAAGAATTACAATCTTAATTTCCAACTCTTCTTGAATCCTTCAATTTCTTCTCATCTCAAATAAGACTTCACTCAATGAT
>NW_018397276.1:2479502-2479631 GCF_002168275.2 Theobroma umbraticum
TCCGTGTCTCCAAAAGTCCTTCAAAAAGTTATTTTTATAAGGTTTTGAAGTTGGCCTAATTTAAGTGAAGAAAGTGGTCAATTCTAACTAGGATTCCCTCACCAAACTATGTGAGCCACGGCCTACCTC
>NW_018397276.1:2479897-2480035 GCF_002168275.2 Theobroma umbraticum
TACAAAAGCACAAATAGACTAATATCAAGTTGTCTTAGGCACATAACCATCAATTTAAACACAAAACTAAGATTAGATTGACATAACTAACTAACTAACTTAAAATAATTAAATCAAATTTACTAATTTCTATGCATT
>NW_018397276.1:2480256-2480450 GCF_002168275.2 Theobroma umbraticum
GGGACATACCGTTATCAATTTATGTCCTATAAAAGATGGGCATTTCCTTAGTCACTAACTACATTTTGGTATGATCATTGACTTGTTGATGATTGTGATGCACAGCTGTTCTAAAGTGTGTGATATCTAGAAATGTTTAAGACAAAGTTCCTTAGTTAATTAGGGATGATGGTTAAGACATAAAATTGATATAA
>NW_018397276.1:2480460-2480578 GCF_002168275.2 Theobroma umbraticum
GTCAAATGAATTGGTTGAGAATCAAAATAGCCCAAAATTTTGGGTTTATATGGATGAGGTATCAAGCTATAGAAAGTAAGTCTTGATACCATGAAATAGAATGATGAATTTGTAAGTT
>NW_018397276.1:2481137-2481223 GCF_002168275.2 Theobroma umbraticum
TCTTGAAACTGATGTCTCCTTGGACCTCATCTCTAACTTTTCTTAGTGCATTAATAAGTTCTAGTGTAGTATTCTCGTATTGCAAG
>NW_018397276.1:2481233-2481334 GCF_002168275.2 Theobroma umbraticum
GCAATATGATTATTGCTTTTGAGTGCATTGTCGCGCATGATAAGCTCTAGTATAGAACTATCATTTTCAACTACATCTTCTTTATCATTTGCTATAATGTT
>NW_018397276.1:2481434-2481563 GCF_002168275.2 Theobroma umbraticum
GGTAACTGAGGGACATACCGTTATCAATTTATGTCCTATAAAAGATGGGCATTTTTTTAGTCACTAACTACATTTTGTTATGATCATTGACTTGTTGATGATTGTGATGCACAGCTGTTCTAAAGTGTA
>NW_018397276.1:2481573-2481843 GCF_002168275.2 Theobroma umbraticum
AAATGTTTAAGACAAAGTTCCTTAGTCAATCAGGGATGATGGCTAAGATATAAAATTGATATAAAGCATAGATAGTCTTGATACCCTGAAATAGAATGATGAATTTGTAAGTTAGCTCTTTTTGTTGTTGTGATTCAAATGGTTTTACAGACATATGAGTTTCTAAAGGATTATATGATTCCAAATGTGTTTGAAAATCAAACCAATATTTGATAAATTTCTCTGCACAATGATTAAAGACTATGTATTTATTCTAAATGATTTTCGAAT
>NW_018397276.1:2482038-2482212 GCF_002168275.2 Theobroma umbraticum
GACTTGGGACAAATGTGGTAAATTAATAATTCGTTAAATTTCGAAGATAATATATTTTTTAAAAAATACATATATATATATATACACTTGACTGAATTATGAGGTTTTTATAAAATATGACTCCAATGTTATTTATTTTTTCTTGAAACTGATGTCTCCTTGGACCTCATCTCT
>NW_018397276.1:2482222-2482376 GCF_002168275.2 Theobroma umbraticum
AGTGCATTAAGAAGTTCTAGTGTAGTATTCTCGTATTGCAAGAGAAAATTGTGCAATATGATTGTTGCTTTTGAGTGCATCGTCCCGCAAGATAAGCTCTAGTATAAAACTATCATTTTCAACCACATTTTCTTTATCATTTGCTATAATGTTC
>NW_018397276.1:2482386-2482523 GCF_002168275.2 Theobroma umbraticum
CTTTTTGGTGCAATTTGAATTTTCCATTTTGTACCCACAAAATGCTTTCTGCATTGCATCCGTCATTTTTTATTTCTGCTCAGCTTTGAGATGATAGGCCATTGCATTTAGTTTTACCATTTGTGATATTGTATGGT
>NW_018397276.1:2482533-2482977 GCF_002168275.2 Theobroma umbraticum
ACATTTTTGCTTGACTTAATGTTCATAAAGCATATTAATTCAGTATACATCGAATGAAATTTTAGTTTCTTGCAAAAATGAATAGATTCAAGACTTTAATTTGATAAGACTACTTACATTCATGAACTGGTTATAGTTAAACAAAAACATAGAATGATGAGAATTCATAATTCGATAATTAAGTAATATTCGTATAATCACAATACACAATACATGCATTAAGTTCAATTTTTGGAAAAAAAATAAAGAATACCTTGATAAATTATTTTTTTATTAATTAATGCATAAATTAGTAAATTATTAATTTATTGATTAAATAATATCTCGACTAATTAATAAACTTTCATCGTCTTAAAGGTATTAATATATTAAGGTTTTACTGTATTTATTTGCTATGTAAATGATCATGCATTTGAAAGATCATTTATGCATGGTTATTGAAAG
>NW_018397276.1:2483072-2483297 GCF_002168275.2 Theobroma umbraticum
TATTTTTGCGATGGATTAGTGATAACTATCCAGCCACCAATGTTACGAAAACATTATCTGTTCTTCTTTTGGAAGGTGACATAGCAACCTTTTTGAAACCTAAGAAGTTGAGTTATGGTGCTTGACGAGTCAGTCTTTACTTTTATTGTTTATAATACTTGTTACTACTATTTGTTAAGCCATTCAATGGCATTATACTTATATGGAAAAATGTAAATGTTATAG
>NW_018397276.1:2483346-2483568 GCF_002168275.2 Theobroma umbraticum
ACAGAATTGATATGAAATGGATATGTTATAGATGTTGTTAATGAAATGCATATAGAAAGTTTATGTTGACAAGTTCCATAACTGTGTGTCAACACCTAAGCATGGACGTTTGTGTACATTGTGATGAATGTGTTTATGTATGATGATAGTGGCAAATACGTCACTTCGGAATAAATGTTAATTAAATGATGATAAGATGCTTACTAGGGCCTAGTTGTTGGT
>NW_018397276.1:2483786-2483919 GCF_002168275.2 Theobroma umbraticum
TTGCTGAGATGAGGCATCAATAAAGCTCAAACATTGTCACATGCTATGTTCCTTGCTTGTGATGTAAACAACCATTCTCATAGTTTGAAGTATAGAGATACATAGAAGTAGCATGTAGGTGCTTGCCACGTGA
>NW_018397276.1:2484086-2484289 GCF_002168275.2 Theobroma umbraticum
ACTAGGTTGTCTTATATGTGGAATACTATGTTGATTTCATCCCTATAGGTCCTACCGAAGATGGCAAATTAGGATGCTTTTGATTATAGTATGAAGCATATGATGCCAAATGAGTGGTAAAAATAGACATCATCACCCTAAGTGATTCAAGGGAAAATACTTTAATAGTTGATGGTTAATATTAGCTTAATCAAATCCTTGGC
>NW_018397276.1:2484299-2484396 GCF_002168275.2 Theobroma umbraticum
GAGAGATTATGAAATGAATTTCACAATTCTGTATAAAGCTAATGATCTAACTACAAGAACAAATATGGAGGTCAATAAAAGAAGACATTGCACCTAG
>NW_018397276.1:2484406-2484507 GCF_002168275.2 Theobroma umbraticum
TCTGATATATATGATGAGGGAATGAACTACACTGATTGGCTGTACATTGAAAGGTTGTCAAAAAACCCTTTGACTCTCTTAACAATTAAATGGGAATGATG
>NW_018397276.1:2484607-2484741 GCF_002168275.2 Theobroma umbraticum
AATAATATCTCGACTAATTAATAAACTTTCATCGTCTTAAAGGTATTAATATATAAAGGTTTTACTATATTTATTTACAATGTAAATGATCATGCATTTGAAAGATCATTTATGCATGGTTATTTAAAGATTAT
>NW_018397276.1:2484974-2485143 GCF_002168275.2 Theobroma umbraticum
CTAAGCATGGACGTTTGTGTACGTTGTGATGAATGTGTTTATGTATGATGATAGCGGCAAATATGTCACTTATGAATAAATGTTAATTAAATGATGACAAGATGCTTACTAGGGACTAGTTGTTGGTATGAGCCTTACAAGCCAATCTGTAATTGTATGAGAATCCCAA
>NW_018397276.1:2485666-2485800 GCF_002168275.2 Theobroma umbraticum
TAGACTCAAGACACTAGGTTGTCTTATATGTGGAATACTATGTTGATTTCATCCTTATAAGTCTTATCGAAGATGGCAAATTAGGGTGCTTTTGAGTATAGTATGAAGCATATGATGCCAAATGAGTGGTCAAG
>NW_018397276.1:2485810-2485988 GCF_002168275.2 Theobroma umbraticum
TCACCCTAAGTGATTCAAGGGAAAATACTTTAATGGTTCATGGTTAATATTAGCTTAATCAAATCCTTGGCCTAGGCAATTGAGAGATTATGAAATGAATTTCACAATTCTGCATAAAGCTAATGATCTAACTGCAAGAACAAATATGGAGATCAATAAAAGAAGACATTGCACCTAG
>NW_018397276.1:2486234-2486394 GCF_002168275.2 Theobroma umbraticum
GATTCTTTTAAATTAATTGATAAATATTATGATTCAATTCTATTGCCAACATGCTAGAAATCTAATAAGTCAACACATAAAGTTCCACTATAGATTAAATTATTAGGGACTTAATTAAAAAAGTTTAATTAAGTTCTAGGTGAATATTATAAGGAGTTAT
>NW_018397276.1:2486410-2486836 GCF_002168275.2 Theobroma umbraticum
TGTAAATAAATAAGTTATTTAACTTAGCTATAAAAGGTCCTTTTCTAGCCACTTTTCATACAAGTTTGCTTTAGAAAAATTAAAAGACTTTCTCTTGTGTGACCACCCCTTGGGAGAGCTCTTGAGAAGAGTTTCTCTTATACGATTTGGCTGAAGATTGAGTGAAAAAAGAAATAGAGGACAATAGGTTGACCACTTCGCTAGCACAAAAGTGTG
Source organism: Theobroma umbraticum (assembly GCF_002168275.2). Classification (NCBI taxonomy): domain Eukaryota; kingdom Viridiplantae; phylum Streptophyta; class Magnoliopsida; order Malvales; family Malvaceae; genus Theobroma; species Theobroma umbraticum. The sequence continues at coordinate 2,486,627 of NW_018397276.1, forward strand.
ATTAGAAAGCTTTCTCCTTGAAGAAGTCTCTATTGCAACTGTGTATGCATTTGTAGAAGGCCAAACACTTAGGTGGTTTAGGTTCTCCACTTCCTTCAGGTGTTCACGGGTTTGAATCAAAGGAAGAGGTAGCCATCGTGATTCTGACATCACTTGGAAAAGGTATTCTCATTACTTTCCTTTCCCTCAAAGTTTTATTTGTGTTAAAAA
>NW_018397276.1:2486846-2487051 GCF_002168275.2 Theobroma umbraticum
ATCCATGGTAGGTGTGGCATAGTGTTTGTGTTTAATCTTTTAAAATTCCTTCTACTGTGCTTAATTCAATTTTGCTGTAATTAACACCAGTGGGCCATATCCACGTAGGACCTAGTGCCAATCCCGATCTTTTAAAAAATGTGATGTGATAGGCCTACAATGATTAAATGATGGGGATAGCCTTTGGAGGCGTGGGTCGGGAAGG
>NW_018397276.1:2487061-2487171 GCF_002168275.2 Theobroma umbraticum
AGGGAGACAAAGAAGGGAAAAAAAGGATAAGAAAGGAGAAAATAATGGAAGGTAAGACAATAAAGTTAGTTATATAATTCAATTTACGGATGTAATTGTCGAGAACTAAT
>NW_018397276.1:2487181-2487302 GCF_002168275.2 Theobroma umbraticum
GCTCATGATTGATGTTTGGTTGGTCGTACCTTCCCAGATGGAATATCCATCAGCATTTTGAAAAAACCTATTAATAAATCGCTGACATTTAGGTTAGCATTATTGATTGAAATTTTTGTTG
>NW_018397276.1:2487402-2487515 GCF_002168275.2 Theobroma umbraticum
AAGATAATTTGTACAAGAAACTTGATTGAATCAAATGGAACTTTAAAATCCACAACAACTGGAATAAAACAGGACGTAAAATGGAAAAATTGAGTGAGATTGTAATTGGAAGA
>NW_018397276.1:2487525-2487712 GCF_002168275.2 Theobroma umbraticum
AAATTGGAAGAAGAAAAAGAGTTTAGTTACCACTGAAGAGAAAGCTGAGGAAACTTTGAGCAGAGTTAAGAAACTTCCAATGCTTTATCTTTCCAACAGATTATTTCTAGAAGATAAAATCAATAGGGATTCAAATAAAGACTGAAACAAATCAACTAAAGAAAAGAAGATAGAGAAATGGAAGATC
>NW_018397276.1:2487879-2488028 GCF_002168275.2 Theobroma umbraticum
AAAATTAAGCATATCAAGATTTTAACTGAAGAATAAACTCATGAACTGATAAAGAAAACCTCTAACCATAGACTCATGAATTGACCAAGAAAGATTGAAGCAAATAAAATAAAGTAAAAACGATACATAAGCATGCAATCAAAGATCAC
>NW_018397276.1:2488438-2488601 GCF_002168275.2 Theobroma umbraticum
AAAAGATTACAACTTCAAATAATATTTATTAACATATTTCACTTTCCAATGGGAGAATATCAAACTTAGCAATAAAACAGTTAATTTGAAAATTATGCTTCGATGAACTCACCAAGAAACTTATGGCATTGTCAAGAAATTAAAACCCAGCAAATCTTGACTG
>NW_018397276.1:2488843-2488985 GCF_002168275.2 Theobroma umbraticum
GTTGACTGAACTTGGCAATAATGCCAAGCTACCAACATACCTCCTTATATGAGGAATCAAGTCATAATGTAGTTTATCTGTTTTTTGTGCCCTAACTTTGGCCTAAGTCATCATTTTAAGGATTTTTAACTTAACAATTTTG
>NW_018397276.1:2489246-2489424 GCF_002168275.2 Theobroma umbraticum
TCTTAATTTATTTAGTGATAAATTGGATGATTAATAGGTAACGATTGTTCTCCTGTTAGAAATTTGCAATGTTTCTCAACTGCTTGGCTAAAGGAGGTGGAAAGGTCTTGACACTTCCGGACAGAAATTTAGTTTTTTTTGGATTGTAAGAAAGGAAGGAAAATCAACAAGGAAGACA
>NW_018397276.1:2489434-2489576 GCF_002168275.2 Theobroma umbraticum
GCAGCCATAAGGATTTAAGAAGAGGGATTTATAATAGGAAGAGGCTGCTAAATGTATTAAGATTGAACTCAATTTGAGAAGACTAAATAATATCACCTAATACAGTAGTATTGTTTAACTTTTGAAAAAAGATTGAATCAAA
>NW_018397276.1:2489862-2490007 GCF_002168275.2 Theobroma umbraticum
CTATAAACAAATTTAAGATAGCAGCAAATACTAAAGAGTATGTAAAACCTTTGTAGCCATTTCTAGAAACCAAGAAACATTTGGTATTATGAAGAAAAACCTAGAAAATCTTGACTAATCATAAAAAGGAATATTGGAAAACTGA
>NW_018397276.1:2490017-2490114 GCF_002168275.2 Theobroma umbraticum
TTCTAGAAGAAAATTGATTGAAAAAAAATGAAAAAAATAAAATTAAATAACACAAGACAAAAAGGGAAAACTTGAGTGAGATTATAATTGGGAAAAA
>NW_018397276.1:2490124-2490257 GCF_002168275.2 Theobroma umbraticum
AACATTGGAAGAAGAAAAAGAGTTTAGTTACCATTGAAGAGAAAACTGAGGAAATTTTGAGAAGAGTTATTTCCAAAAGATTTGCCAAAAGATTAAAAACAAATAAATTAAAGAAACAAAGATCAAGCAATCA
>NW_018397276.1:2490402-2491903 GCF_002168275.2 Theobroma umbraticum
ATATTATTTGAAAAGAATGTGTTAAATTAATGATTCTAAATTCCAATGATTCACAAAAAGAAACATCCAATTTGTTTCAAGTTTCATCTTTATCCTCATCCTATCGAATTTCTATACTACTAAAACAAAGATAATTCATATCTCTAAAAAGAAAAAACAAAACAAAGATAGTTCATGGGCATTCTATTTCAATAACGACAATACAAACTTAAGGGTAAATTTTTTTATTAAATATCAAAGTGATATAAATTGATTCCAAAGCATAGATCAATAAGGGACTTGGGAATAAACGCCCATGTCTAGAAAGTAGAGAGGAATAAACGCCCTATTAAGTACTGTTGTTTACATTTGAGCATAAAGTACATAACTCCTATATGGGAAATACCCCATGAATGAAGTTGTGAAACATTTAAACAGTAATCAGCGCAAATAACTCAAAGGGGATATATGTCTATGCTTTAAAAGTTTTGGGTGATGTGAATTATTTAGTCAAACTAAGAAAGTGGGTTATGAACTATTTAAGTTATATGAATTATTCCTCATAAGGCTAATCAAGATTATTGCTAATAATCTTTTATTATATATATATTTATATACATGGAGTTTACAATTTTTTTTTTTGGAATGTACAATCTTTCATGTGTCTTTGTCAAATACATGATTTAGCTAAACTCAATATATGGGAACAGGGAAGCTTAATCTTTAAGAAACCTTCACCAACATATAGAACTTTTAAACATACATATAAACATTTAACACCTGTTGTTACTATACTACATCAACCTACTATATTACATCTTAGTAATTCTTACACAAACATTGACTAATCAATTTTTGTAATGTTTTTGTCATTGTGTTTTGGTTTGTCTTCTCATTATTGTTGTGATCATAGTATTGCATGTTGCATTAGTAGTCAAAGCAATTGCAAAGATTGGCGACATTTACTACTAGAAATTCAAGCTTCACCAATGCAAATGTTTTCATCGGTAATACTCTGTCCGTAAATTCTGATTGATTATCGACAAACTTTTGATCGACAACATCAACGCAATTCTATAATAAAACACTAAGAAAACCTATTTTGTTGGTGCTTGATCTGTGATTATTGGCCGTGCAATAAAAGTAATTGGCTCGAAGACTACTAATGCACTACATTTGTTGGTATAGAAGGTACATATAGAAGTACTAACAGAAAGTCAAAATGGAATTTTCATTGAAAATGGCTACTTTGAAAGATTGGCAATGCATGGACAAACTTTCCAAAAATAGTGACAAAATATTTTTGGTTGAGAAAGTGAATTGAAACATCAATTATTCTTGCTGATTGAATTCCTCGTCTCTACTTCTATTGATAAATGGAAAAAAAATTAAGGATAGAAACATTGCAACGACAATGCCAATGGAAATTCCAACGATCGAGAAGGGTAAACTTAAAGGTTAATCAAAAGTCAATCATGCTTGTCGACGAAAATATCTATAGCTATTTCCATCGATAAATGAA
>NW_018397276.1:2492003-2492140 GCF_002168275.2 Theobroma umbraticum
TTTCCAAAAGATTTGCAGTGACAACTCTTGACTGATCATAACAAGAGAATTTTCGAAAAGATTAAAAAAAAATAAATTAAAGAAACAAAGATCAAGGAATCAAAGATTACAACATCAAATAATATTTATTAACATAT
>NW_018397276.1:2492150-2492228 GCF_002168275.2 Theobroma umbraticum
GATAAAGCAATGCCAAACTTACAATGTAATTGTATTTAATTCTTATTGTATTTATATTTATTTTTCAAGTATTAATGA
>NW_018397276.1:2492255-2492527 GCF_002168275.2 Theobroma umbraticum
TCTTTCATCAATTGGATATTGACACATTTATAAATTCATGGCTTGCATAACTAAGTAAAATAATATTTAAAAAATATTATTCAAAAAGAATGTGTTAAATTAATGATTCTAAATTCCAATGATTCACCAAAAGAAATATCCAATTTGTTTCTAGTTTCATCTTTATCCACATCCTATCGAATTTATATACTACTAAAACAAAGATAATTCATATCTCTAAAAAAAAAACAAAACAAAGATAGTTCATGGGCATTCTATTTCAATAAGGACAA
>NW_018397276.1:2492738-2492848 GCF_002168275.2 Theobroma umbraticum
GGGAAATACCCCATGAATGAAGTTGTGAAACATTTAAACAGTAATCATGGCAACTAGCGCAAATAACTCAAGGGGATATATGTCTATGCTTTAAAAGTTTTAGGTGATGT
>NW_018397276.1:2492858-2493105 GCF_002168275.2 Theobroma umbraticum
GTCAAACTAAGAAAATGGGTTATGAACTATTTAAGTCATATGAATTATTCCTCATAACGCTAATCAAGATTATTGCTAATAATCTTTTATTATATATATATTTATACACATGGAGTTTACAATTTTTTTTTTGGAATGTACAATCTTTCATGTGTCTTTGACAAATACATGATTTAGCTAAACTCAATATATAGGAACAGGGAAGCTTAATCTTTAAGAAACCTTCACCAACATATAGAACTTTTAA
>NW_018397276.1:2493224-2493534 GCF_002168275.2 Theobroma umbraticum
CATAGACTGATCGATTTTTGTAATGTTTTTGTCATTGCGTTTTGGTTTGTCTTCACATTATTGTTGTGATCATAGTATTGCATGTTGCAATAGTAGTCAAAGCAATTGCGAAGATCGGTAACATTTACTGCTAGAAATTCAAGCTTCACCAATGCAAATGTTTTCATCGGTAATACTCTGTCAGTAAATTCTGATTGATTATCGACAAACTTTTGATAGACAACATCTACGCAATTCTATAATAAAACACTAAAAAAACCTATTTTGTTGGTGCTTGATCTGTGATTATTTGCCGTGCAATAAAAGTAAT
>NW_018397276.1:2493544-2493798 GCF_002168275.2 Theobroma umbraticum
ACTACTAATGCACTACATTTGTCGGTATAGAAGGTACATATAGAAGTACTGATAGAAAATCAAAATGGATTTTTCATCGAAAATGGCTACTTTGAAAGATTGGCAATGCATCGACAAACTTTCCAAAAATAGTGACAAAATATTTGTTGGTTGAGAAAGTGAATTGAAACATCAATTATTCTTGTTGATTGAATTCCTCATCTCTACTTCTATTGATAAATGGAAAAAAAATTAAGGATAGAAACATTGCAACG
>NW_018397276.1:2494035-2494251 GCF_002168275.2 Theobroma umbraticum
CGATAAATGAAAACAAAATCTTCTAGGGTCACAAAATAGCAACAAAATTATCAACGAAATTTCCAAAATGTTGATGAAATTTTTGTTGATAGTGAAAGGTAAACTCAAACATCGGTCACACTTGTTGACAAAATTATCCATTGAATATTTTGTAAGTAAATGGTAAATGAAGTGCCAGGGGTCTAAAACATAGCAATGAAAAACCAACAAAAATTT
>NW_018397276.1:2494261-2494360 GCF_002168275.2 Theobroma umbraticum
TGCTAACCTAAATGTCAGCGATTTATTAATAGATTTTTTCAAAATGTTGACGGATATTCCATCTAGGAAGGTACGGCCAACCAAACATCAATCATGAGC
>NW_018397276.1:2494370-2494511 GCF_002168275.2 Theobroma umbraticum
ATTAGTTCTCGACAATTACATCCATAAATTGAATTATATAACTAACTTTATTGCCTTACCTCCCATTGTTTTCTCCTTTCTTATCCCTTTTTTCCCTTCTTTGTCTCCCTCAGCCTTGGCCCTTCCCGACCCACGCCTCCA
>NW_018397276.1:2494611-2495341 GCF_002168275.2 Theobroma umbraticum
AAAACAAAGATAGTTCTTAGGCATTCTATTTCAATAAGGACAATACAAAGTTAAGGGTAAGTTTTTTTTTTATCAAATGTTGAATTTTATTAAATATCAAAGTGATATAAATTGATTCCAAAACATAGATCAATAAGGGACTTGGGAATAAACACCCATGTCTAGAAAGTAGAGAGGAATGAATGCCCTATTAAGTACTGCTGTTTACATTTGAGCATAAAGTACATAACTCCAATATGGGAAATACCCCATTAATGAAGTTGTGAAACATTTAAACAGTAATCATGGCAACCAACGCAAATAACTCAAGGGGGATATATGTCTATGCTTTAAAAGTTTTTGGTGATGCGAATTATTTAGTCAAACTAAGAAAATGGGTTATGAACTATTTAAGTGATCGGAATTATTCCTCATAAGGCTAATCAAGATTATTGCTAATAATCTTTTATTATATATATGTATATACCTGGAGTTTACAAATTTCTTTTTTTTTTTTTTTGGAATGTGCAATCTTTCATGTGTCTTTGTCAAATACATGATTTAGCTGAACTCAATATATAGGAACAGGGAAGCTTAATCTTCAAGAAACCTTCACCAACATATAGAACTTTTAAACATACATATAACATCTAATACCAGTTGTTACTATACTACATCAACCTACTATATTACATCTAGGTAATTCTTACACAAACATAGACTGATCGATTTTTGTAATGTTTTTGTCATT
>NW_018397276.1:2495560-2497453 GCF_002168275.2 Theobroma umbraticum
CAAAGCAATTGCAAAGATCGGTGACATTCACTGCTAGAAATTCAAGCTTCACCAATGCAAATGTATTCATCAGTAATACTCTGTTGGTAAATTCCAATTGATTATCGACAAACTTTTGATCGACAACGTCTATGCAATTCTATAATAAAACAATAAAAAAAGCTATTTTGTTGGTGCTTGATCTGTGATTATTTGCCGTGCAATTAAAGTAATTGGCTCGAAGACTACTAATGCACTACATTTGTCGGTATAGAAGGTACAGTAGAAGTACTGATAGAAAATCAAAATGGAATTTTCGTTGAAAATGGCTACTTTGAAACATTAGCAATGCATCGACAAAATTTCCAAAAATAGTGAGAAAATTTTTGTTGTTTGAGAAAGTGAATTGAAACATCAATGATTCTTGCTGATTGAATTCTTCGTCTCTACTTCCATCGAAAAATGGAAAAAAAAATTAAGGATAGAAACATTGCAATGAAAATGCCAACGAAAATTCCATCGATCGAGAAGGGTAAACTTAAAGGTTAATCAAACGTCAATCATGCTTGTCCAGGGAAATATCTATAGCTATTTCCATCGACAAATGAAAAAAAAATCTTCTAGGGTCACAAAATAGCAACAAAATTATAAACGAAATTTCCAAAATGTCGATGAAATTTTTGTTGATAGTGAAAGGTAAACTTAAACATTGGTCACACTTGTTGACAAAATTATTCATTGACTATTTTGTAAGTAAATGGATAATGAAGTGTCAGGGGTCTAAAACATAGCAATGGAAATACCAACAAAAATTTCAATCAATAATGCTAACTTAAATGTCAGCAATTTATTGATAGATTTTTTCAAAATGCTGACGGATGTTCCGTCTGGGAAGGTACGGTCAACCAAACATCAATCATGAGCATGGACGAAAATTAGTTCTCGGCAATTACATTAGTAAATTGAATTATATAACTAACTTTATTGCCTTGCCTCCCATTGTTTTCTCCTTTCTTATCCTTTTTTTCTATTCTCTGTCTCCCTCAGCCTTGGCCCTTCTCGACCCACAGCCCCAAAGCCCATCCCCATCATTTAACCGTTGTAGGCCTACCACATCTCATTTTTTAAAAGATCAAGATTGGCACTAGGTCCTACGTAGGTATGGCCCACTAGTGTTAGTTACAGCAAAATTGAATTAAGCGCAGTAGAAGAAATTTTAAATGATTAAACACAAACATTATGCCACACCTACCATCGACCACCTTAGTGTTTTTAACACAAATAAAACTTTGAGGGAAAGGAAAGTAATCAGAATACCTTTTCCAAGTGATGTGAGAATCACGATGGCTACCTCTTCCTTTGATTCAACCTCGTGAACACTGAAAAGAAGCGGAGAACCTAAACCACCTAAGCGTTTGCCCTTCAACAGATACATACACAGTTGCAATAGAGACTTCTTCAAGGAGAAAGCTTTCTAATCACACTTACGTGCTAGCAAAGTGGACAACCTATTGTCCTCTATTTCTCTTTTCACTCAATCTTCAGCCAAATTGCACAAGAGAAACTCTTCTCAAGAGCTCTCACAAGGGATGGTCGCACAAGAGAAAGTCTTTTAATTTTTCTAAAGAAAACTTGTATGACAAGTGGCTAGAAAAGGACCTTTTATAGCTAAGTTAAATAACTTATTTATTTACAAATAAGTCCTCAATATTATAACTCCTTATAATATTGACCTAGAACTTAATTAAACTTTTTTAATTAAGTCCCTAATGGTTTAAAAACTTAGTTTATGACTTAAGTCTATTTGAAATAGTTTTACTCTCAATTTAATCTATAGTGGAACTTTATGCGTTGACTTATTAGGTTTTAACATGTTGGCAATAGAATTGAATCATAATATTTATCAATTAATTT
>NW_018397276.1:2497463-2499715 GCF_002168275.2 Theobroma umbraticum
TATTCATATTAAATTAATTCAATTCTATAGACCAAGATTCGCATATAGCAATGCATCATTGCCATTTAATTGTTAAGAGAGTCAAAGGGTTTTTTGACAACCTTTCAGTATACAGCCAATCAGTGTAATTCATTCCCTCATCATATATCTCAGAGATGATAAAAGCTAGGTGCAATGTCTTATTTTATTGATCTCCATATTTGTTCTTATTATGAAACCCATTTCATAATTTCCCAATCACCTAGGCCAAGGATTTGATTAAGCTAATATCAACCACGAACTATTAAAATATTTTCCCTTGAATCACTTGGGGTGATGATGTCTATCTTGACCACTCATTTGCCTTCATATGCTTCATACTGTACTCAAAAGCATCCTAGTTTGTCATCTTTGGTAGGACCTATAGGGATGAAATCGACATAGTATTCCATACATAAGACAACCTAGTGTCTTAAGTCTAAGGAGTTGTTACACAACTAACGTATGGGAGGTATTGCATAGACACTTGAGTAATATACCAAATGCAATTCTCATGTCAGGTTATGTTTAATGAACTTTCTTTCTTGTGGCAAGCACCTACATGCTACTTCTATGTATCTGTATACTTCAAATTATGAGAATGGTTGCTTACATCACAAGTAACGAACATAGCACGTGACAATGTTTGAGCTTTATTGATGCCCCATCTCACAATACAATGATAAGGAATTTTTAGGAACAATGCTTTAATGCATAAAGATCTCATAACAGTATCACAATACAATTCTTTCGCAAGGCTTATAGTTCTTTAGGCTTTATCTACACAAGTAAAAAATAGTAATTAAATTATAAGTTATGGATAAAGAACTACCTAATTGTTGTTATAAACAACAAAATGTCATACATGAATATCTCAAATTGGGATTCTCATACAATCACAGATTGGCTTGTAAGGCTCATGCCAACAACTAGGCCCTAGTAAGTATCTTATCATCATTCAATTAACATTCATTCATAAGTGATGTATTTGCCACTATTATCATACATAAGCACATTCATCACAATGTACACAAACGTCCATGCTTAGGTGTTGATACACAGTTATGGAACTTGTCCACATAAACTTTGTATATGCATTTCATTAACAACATCTATAACATATCCATTTCATATCAATTCTGTAATGCACCCTAAGTGCTCATATGGGCTGTCGGGCCATCCCTTTATAGCATTTACATTTTTCCATATAAGTATAATGCCATTGAATGGCTTAACAATCAGTCATAACAAGTATTATAAACAATAAAGTTAAAGACTGGCTCATCAAGCGAACCATAACTCGACTTCCTAGGTTTCAAAAGGCTTGCTTTATCACCTACCAAAAGAAGAACGGATCATGTTTCCGTAACATTGGTGCCTGGACAGTTATCACTAATCTATCGCAAAAATATGAAAAACTAACGTGTGAGTTACAAAGACTACATAAGTGGATACAAGAAGAGGCAAGTCAAGGAGTTAAAGCTTTTGCACAAATATAATCTTTAAATAACTAAGCATGAATGATCTTTCAAATGCATGATCATTGACATTGCAAATAAATACAGTAAAACCTTTATAAATTAATACCTTTAAGATGATGAAAGTTTATTAATTAATCGAGATATTATTTAATCAATAAATTAATAATTTACTAATTTATACATTAATTAATAAAACAATAATTTATCAAGGTATTCTTTATTTTTTTTCAAAACATTGAACTTAATGCATGTATTGTGTATTGTGATTATACGAATATTGCTTAATTATCAAATTATGAATTATCATCATTCTATGTTTTTGTTTAACCATAACAAGTTCATGAGTGTAATTAGTCTTATTAAATTATAGTCATGAATCAATTCATTTTTGCAAGAAACTAAAATTTCATTTGATGTGTACTTCATTAACATGCTTTATGAACATTAAGTCAAGCAAAAATGTCTATGAAAAGACCATACAATATCACAAATGGTAAAACTAAATGCAATGGCTTATCATCTCAAAGGTTCGAAGAAATAAAAAATGACAGATGAAATGCAGAAAGCATTTTGTGAGTACAAAATAGAAAATTCAAATTGCACCAAAAAGCAATTATTGAGAACATTATAGCAATTGATAAAGAAGATGCAGTTGAAAATGATAGTTCTATTCTATAGCTTATTTTGCTCGACGATGCACTCAAAGCAACTATCATATTGTGCAATTTTCTCTCGCAATACGAGAATACTACA
>NW_018397276.1:2499725-2499841 GCF_002168275.2 Theobroma umbraticum
TTAATGCACTAAGAAAAGTTAGAGATGAGGTCTAAGGAGACATCAATTTCAAGAAGAAACAAATAACATTGGAGTCATATTTTATAAAAACCTCCTAATTGAGTCAAGTATATATA
>NW_018397276.1:2499851-2499955 GCF_002168275.2 Theobroma umbraticum
AGGTATAAGGAGATTGTTAATTTATATATCAATTGGGACCTATGTAATTTTTAAAAAATATATTATCAAGTGGGACAATGTTTGAACTTCATTTAATGATGATG
>NW_018397276.1:2500296-2500509 GCF_002168275.2 Theobroma umbraticum
CAAATTGCCTGATCACCAATTAGATTGATCTAGAAACCTAAGTTAAACCTTGACAGAAGAGATTTAAAGTAGACCTTAAATACAATGATCAAATGCACTTAGTTGATTTGGTGGTTTGATTTGCATATAGGTTAGAGATACACTTATAAGCCTTATGTAGCCAAGACTAGATCATAAATTTAATGAATCTTTCATTACTTTAATTTGCATAGA
>NW_018397276.1:2500519-2500662 GCF_002168275.2 Theobroma umbraticum
GTTAATTGGCAAAGATATTTTTATGAGAAACTCGACAGAGACTTGTAAATAATTTGGAACTCTAGATTAGCAACTTAATCAATTAAAGTAAGGTAAGAGAGAGAGAAACAATATTTAGATGAAGTATTGAGGGATATCATAAT
>NW_018397276.1:2500925-2501094 GCF_002168275.2 Theobroma umbraticum
TTATACTTCATCACTATATTATTTGTTTGCGGTACGTGCACTTGTGTGAGAAATCAACAAGAAGTTTTTGGCGCCGTTACTAGGGAATTGGTTTTTAATCTTTCTTGTTAATATTAATACGAAGCATTCTTAATCTTACTTCAAACTTTTTCTTTAATTTTCATGTACT
>NW_018397276.1:2501104-2501209 GCF_002168275.2 Theobroma umbraticum
GTGATTAATTGTTATAGTTATCAGTGGCCTTCTAAACAATTTGAGCCTAGGAGGGTTGTGAGTAATTATGAATTGGATGCAATCAATGCATTAACTGCCCAAGTA
>NW_018397276.1:2501219-2501535 GCF_002168275.2 Theobroma umbraticum
CTCAAAAAATTGACACTTGGGGTGTTAATGTTTCTTAGAGTTGTTTTCTGACATGCGAACTTTGTGGAGATGGGTATTCAGGTGATTATCATCCAGCCTATTATGAATCAATGCGATCTAATGGAAACTTCAATGGGCTCCATACTCCAACAGTTAAACTTAAGGTGGGATCACCCAAATTTTTCATAAAATAATGATCAAGGTCCTGCATATTCAACACAACCTGTTTTCCCTTATGATTTTCAGTCACAAGTTAGAGCCCATATACATAAGAAAAAGCCAACCATGGCAAAGATGTTCATGCAATTTATGACAA
>NW_018397276.1:2501545-2501622 GCF_002168275.2 Theobroma umbraticum
CTTCATAACAAAGAATGATGCCTTCATAGAAAATACAGATGTAGTCATTCTAAGTCAAGAAGCTTCAATGAGAAATA
>NW_018397276.1:2501632-2501742 GCF_002168275.2 Theobroma umbraticum
TGTAACTCAAATTAGTAATGACATCAACAATAAGCCAAAGGAAATTTTACCAACTAACATTGAGCCTAATCCTAAAAGAGAAGAATATGGTAAGCATCTTAATGAGGTAA
>NW_018397276.1:2501842-2502005 GCF_002168275.2 Theobroma umbraticum
AAATTAGTAAATTATTAATTTATTGATTAAATAATATCTCGACTAATTAATAAAGTTTCATCGTCTTAAAGGTATTAATATATAAAGGTTTTACTATATTTATTTACATTGTAAATGATCATGCATTTGAAAGATCATTTATGCATGGTTATTTAAAGATTAT
>NW_018397276.1:2502096-2502299 GCF_002168275.2 Theobroma umbraticum
TATTTTTGCGATGGATTAGTGATAACTATCCAGCCACCAATGTTACGAAAACATGATCCGTTCTTCTTTTGGTAGGTGACATAGCAACCTTTTTGAAACTTGACGAGTCAATCTTTACTTTTATTGTTTATAATACTTGTTACTACTGATTGTTAAGCCATTCAATGGCATTATACTTATATGGAAAAATGTAAATGTTATAG
>NW_018397276.1:2502592-2502702 GCF_002168275.2 Theobroma umbraticum
TGTACGTTGTGATGAATGTGTTTATGTATGATGATAGTGGCAAATACGTCACTTATGAATAAATGTTAATTAAATGATGATAAGATGCTTACTAGGGCCTAGTTGTTGGT
>NW_018397276.1:2503242-2503349 GCF_002168275.2 Theobroma umbraticum
TTCTTATAGTTTGAAGTATAGAGATACATAGAAGTAGCATGTAGGTGCTTGCCATGTGAAACAAAGTTCATTGAACATAACTTGACATGAGAATTGCATTTGGTATA
>NW_018397276.1:2503359-2503433 GCF_002168275.2 Theobroma umbraticum
GTCTATGCAATACCTCCCATACGTCAGTTGCGTAACAACTCCTTAGATTCAAGACACTAGGTTGTCTTATATGT
>NW_018397276.1:2503443-2503536 GCF_002168275.2 Theobroma umbraticum
GTTGATTTCATCCCTATAGGTCCTATCGAAGATGGCAAATTAAGGTACTTTTGAGTGTCGTATGAAGCATATGATGCCAAATGAGTGGTCAAG
>NW_018397276.1:2503546-2503617 GCF_002168275.2 Theobroma umbraticum
TCACCCTAAGTGATTCAAGGGAAAATACTTTAATAGTTCATGGTTAATATTAGCTTAATCAAATCCTTGGC
>NW_018397276.1:2503627-2503716 GCF_002168275.2 Theobroma umbraticum
GAGAGATTATGAAATGAATTTCACAATTCTGCATAAAGCTAAGGATCTAACTGCAAGAACAAATATGGAGATCAATAAAAGAAGACATT
>NW_018397276.1:2503816-2503936 GCF_002168275.2 Theobroma umbraticum
TTGACATTGAAAGTTTAAGAAGTTCAAACTATCTCATTCGAAGTTCTGTAGAGAGAGTTATGGTCAAAATATCGAGACATGTACAATGGAAGTCTACGTCTTAAAATTTCTCTCCTTTTT
>NW_018397276.1:2504275-2504485 GCF_002168275.2 Theobroma umbraticum
TCCTCAAAAGTATGTCTATCAACCTCAAGCATCAGGAAAAATATACGCATCATTGAAATTCAAATTTCAATTAAAATGCATGCACATTGTCAAAGAGATTTTCATGTGTTTGTGAAATTTTTTTACAAAGAATATCATGACATTTGGATTAGTTTGAGCCAATGCAAAATTTCAAATTAGCACTAGAATTTCATAAGTTTGCTTTTCATC
>NW_018397276.1:2504646-2504782 GCF_002168275.2 Theobroma umbraticum
ATAATAATGTAGCTCAAATTGCCTAAGCACATAATTATTCTAAGACCTAGATATAGATCTTTATTTTTCCTTATCCACATAAACTTTTTCTTCCCTATTTGAACTTTTCTTTTATTCAACCCTTTATTCTACTTCT
>NW_018397276.1:2505150-2505378 GCF_002168275.2 Theobroma umbraticum
GAAAATCACATCCTAACAATGATACTAAACAAAAGAATTTAGCTTGAATCAAAACAAAAACCTTATTCACCCAAAGCTAAAAATTCAAGACCACTAATCATCATCATTAAATAAGGAAGATCATCAAAAAATTTGGCACAATTCTTCTCTAGATTCCTAAAGTAACAAGCAAGCATAAAAAATAAATGATAAACTAGTCTTAAAAGTATGCAAATAATTAAAATTAAG
>NW_018397276.1:2505478-2505706 GCF_002168275.2 Theobroma umbraticum
GAAGAAATTGAGCAAGAGAAGGAAGTATCTACACCACCTCAAGTCAAGCCATATATCCTTCCCATCCTTTTTCTAGATGTAGTTGATGAGTTACCAAACAAGGTTGTTGATATGGAAAATCCAAAGAAAGTTTTTGAAGCTTGTTTGATTCAACATGCAACAACAAAGGACAAGAATTAAGAACTCACAAATGTTACACATGTTTTAAAGGCTACACCAAAAGTGCAT
>NW_018397276.1:2505716-2505805 GCF_002168275.2 Theobroma umbraticum
GAACTTAATTTGAGAAGTTGGATAAAAGTTAGCCTATTCCACCACCTCAGCTTTAACAAGCACCAAATCTTGAGTTAAAGCCACTATAA
>NW_018397276.1:2505815-2506151 GCF_002168275.2 Theobroma umbraticum
GGAGGAGGCTACTTTCATACCTCAAGCTTTTTCCACGTAAACTTAAACCTTCCTGAAGGGTGAAAGACCATCTTAACCAAAGTCAAGATATTAACTATAAAGAAGCACTTCTTGGGAGGCAACCTAAACTTTTGAACCTCTTAATATTTTTAGTTATTTTTTATTTTATTTATATTTTCACATTAATCTTTATTTATTTATATTTTCAATCAAAAAATACTCGTAGAAGTGACAATGAGGAAGATAATGATAAGGAAAAGGAGGATGATTAAAGCTTTTTCCAGTTTCATCAAACTAACAGGGGAGTGTCATTTTACCTTTCCTTTATTCTTTCTA
>NW_018397276.1:2506161-2506725 GCF_002168275.2 Theobroma umbraticum
CAATGTGTAGTTTAAGTTTGGGGGGCAGGGAGGTGAATTTTTTTTTTGGTGGTGAATAATCTATGGAAGTTTTAGACTTAATTTTAATTATTTGCATACTTTTAAGACTAGTTTATCGTTTATTTTTTATACTTACTAGATACTTTAGGAATCTAGAGAAGAATTGTGCCAAATTTTTTGATGATTTTCCTTATTTAATGATGGTGATCAGTGGTCTTGAATCTTTAGCTTTAGGTGAATTAAGGTTTTTGTTTAGATTAAAGCTAAATTCTTTTGTTTAGTATCATTGTTATGATGTGATTTTCACAATTTTGGACACTTTATCTTTTTCTTTGAAATATTGTGAATATTTAGAGAAAGCTTATGTTGATATAAAATATAGATTATGTCATTAATTCTAGAATTTTCTTAATTCTCTCACAAGGTGAAATCCTACACAATGCTTAGTTAGGGAAATGATTTAGGCTATCTTCAGACCGTTTAAGCCTTTCATGCTAACATTGATATATTTTTATCCTTAGTATACCCCTTTGACCCTAATTTCCCTTTTCTTTGTTTAACCAC
>NW_018397276.1:2506735-2506903 GCF_002168275.2 Theobroma umbraticum
GCCTAGCTGTAAAATTAAATTTCCAATTTTGCAATCCTCACTCCTAAGCATGTATACTATTTTCAAAAATATATATTGAGCTAATGCATTTGGTAGAAAGGTGATGCTGATGTTAAAAAGTTCAAAATATTAAAAAATCACCCCACTACTTATAATACAAAGAAAATA
>NW_018397276.1:2506983-2507441 GCF_002168275.2 Theobroma umbraticum
AAAAAAAAAAAGAAAGAAAAAGTAGAATAAAGGGTTGAATAAAAGAAAAGTTCAAATAATGTAGAAAGGGTGTATATGGAGAAGGAAAAATAAATATCTATATATAGGTCTTAGAATAATTATGTGCTTAGGGCAATTTGAGCCACATTATTATCCTTTATCTTACCCTGACCCTAGCCATACATTACAAGCTTAATAAAGACCCATTGATCCCTGATTTAGTATTAGTCTACATCAATGAAGAGACAAATGAAAAGCAAACTTATGGAGTGCTAGTGCTACTTTGAAATTTTGCATTGGCTTAAATTAATCCAAATGTCATGATATTCTTTGTAAAACAATTTCACAAACACACGGAAATCTCTTTGACGATGTGCATGCATTGTAATTGAAACTTGACTTTGAATGATGCGTATATTTTTCTGACGCTGGAGGTTGATAGACATACTTTTGAGGAA
>NW_018397276.1:2507451-2507700 GCF_002168275.2 Theobroma umbraticum
ATCATTGAGTTGGTGCACTTTATCTCTCGTAGTTGCTTTTGTTTATTATGTTTTCACCATTTAAATTGTTTTTCTTAAGTTCATTTCATTTCTATGTTTTGCTTGAGGACTAGCGAATATTAAGTTTGGGAGTGTTATAACTCCATAAATATAGAGTTATTTGGTCTTAATTTTGATAGAAAATTGACTTAGTTTTTGTAATAATGCATAGACAATAGTTTGTTTTATTTAATTATTTTAAGTTAGTTA
>NW_018397276.1:2507710-2508304 GCF_002168275.2 Theobroma umbraticum
TCAATCTAATTTTAGTTAATCTTGTGTTTAAACTGAGGTTTATATGCCTAAGATAAGTTGTCATTGATCTATTTGTGCCTTTGAAGGTGTTTCTTAAGGAAGAACTTTTAATGGAAAAAGAAGAGAAATTTTAAGGCGTAGACTTCCGCTGTACATATCTCCATATTTCAACCATAACTCTCTCTATAGAACTTCAAATGAGATAGTTTGAACTTCTTAAACTTTCGACGTCAACTTGATAGATTTAACATCACAAAGTCTAAATTATCTTTAATGGAAGAGCCCTTTGTTTTTTAAACTGACTGATCTTGGCAATGAGACCAAGTTGCCTACATACCTCCTTATATGAGCGATTAAGTCATAATGTAATTCATCTTGTTGTTACGCCTTAATTTTGGCCTAAGTCATCTTTTTAAGGATTTTTAGCTTAATAGACTTTTTTTTGGGACCTAACTTTTACCCACACCATCTTTTTAAGGATTTTTTTACTTAATAGGCTTTTTTAAAAAGCTATTTTAGGGTCTTACTGAAGAGCAACTATTATTCAAGCATAGTAACACTTCAAGAATTTGTAAATTAATTAGGTTGATTGTG
>NW_018397276.1:2508323-2509865 GCF_002168275.2 Theobroma umbraticum
AAGTTTTGTTTGCTTCACTTGCAATTTGATAGTTTGAACTTCTTCAATTATTGACGTCCACTTGACAATTTCAACATTGCAAAGATTTGAATTATCTTTAACAAAAATGGCTTTTTGTTTTTCGGGTTGACTGAACTTGGTGATAAGATCAAGTAGAAATAAGTTTTGTTTGCTTCAGTTGTAATTTGATAGTTTAAACTTCTTCAATTATCAATATCCACTTGGCAATTTCAACATCACAAATATTTGAATTATATTTAATCAAAGAGGCTTTTTCATCTTTTTGTTTTAGGTTGACTGAACCTTGCAATGTGACCAAGCCACCTACGTACCTCTTAATATGAAGGATCAAGTCGTAACGTAAGTCTTGTTTTTTTTTTTTTTGTTTTACATCATAATTTTTGCCTAAGTCATAATTTTAAGGGTTTTTAACTCAATAGTATTTCTTTTTTTGCAAGACCTAATTTTTGCCTAAGCTATCCTATTAAGGTTTTTTGGCTTAACAGACTCATTTTTATTGGTAGTTTAAGCTTTTTACCGAGGAGGAATTGATATTCAAGGATTGTAACGTTTCAAGAATTTGCCATTGATTGGGTTGATTGTGAAAAGTAGACACAAGCAATAAGTCTTCTTTACTTCACTTGCAATTTATAGTGTGAACTTCTTTAATTATCAACTTCAACTTGACAATTTGAAATTGACAAAGATTTTGATTATCTTTAATCAAACAGACTTTTTATTTTTTCAGTTAATTGATCTTGGCAATGAGACGAAACTGTCTATGTCCCATCGAATATGAAGGATCAAATCATAACGTAGTGCTTTTTTTTTTTTACATTATAACTTTTGCCTAAGTCGTCATTTTAAGGATTTTCAACTTAATAATCTTTCTTTTTTCATGGGACTTAATTTTTGCCTATGCCATCTTATTAAGGATTTTTGGTTTAATAGGCTCTTTTTTATTGCAATTTAAGCTTTTATTGAGGAGGAACTTATATTCTGCATTGTAACACTTTAAGAATTTTCCATTGATTAGGCCGATTATGAAGAGTAGACTCAAGCATTAAGTTTTCTTTACTTCACTTGCAAATGATAGTTTGAACTTCTTCAATTATTGGTGTCAACTTGGCAGTTTAAAAATGGCCAAGTTTGAATTATCTTTAATGGAAGAGACTTTTTTCTTTGGATTGATTGAACTTGGCAATGATGCCAAGTTGCTTACGTACCTTCTAATATGAAGGATTAATTAATAGCATAATTCATCATTTTGTTGTGCCTTTACTTTTGTCTAAGTCATCTTTTTAAGGATTTTTAACTTAATGAATTTTTTTTTGGGTCCTAACTTTTGCCTAAGTAGTCTTTTAAAGGATTTGTTACTCAAGTGGCTTTTTTAAAATGATATTTCTTACTGAAGAGCAACTAATATTCAAGCATAGTAACACTTCAAGAATTTGCAATTGGTTAGGTCAATTGTGATAAGTAAACATTATCAATAAATATTCTTTGCCTCACTTGCAATTTTATAGTTTGAACTTCTTCAAT
>NW_018397276.1:2509875-2509978 GCF_002168275.2 Theobroma umbraticum
AACTTGGCAATTTCAACATTGCAAAGATTAGAATTATTTTTACTTAAACAGACTTTTTGTTTTTTGGGTTGACTAAACTTGGTGATAAGACCAAGTAGAAATA
>NW_018397276.1:2510078-2510261 GCF_002168275.2 Theobroma umbraticum
TTTTGGAAAATTCTCTTGTTATGATCAGTCAAGAGTTGTCACCACAAATCTTTGGGAAATAACTCTGCTCAAATTTTCCTCAGCTTTCTCTTCAATGGTAGTTAAACTTTTTTTCTTCTTCCAATGTTCCTCTCTGTTTTTTTTTTTTTCCAATTATAATCTCACTCAAGTTTTCTTTTTTTT
>NW_018397276.1:2510559-2511275 GCF_002168275.2 Theobroma umbraticum
ATAAACCTTTTACATACTCTTTAGTATTTGCTGCTATCTTAAGTTTGTATATAGCATGTCAATTACATTTATTTGTGCCTATTTTCTGATGAAGGTTTCATTTGGGTTAGAAACCCTGCATCTGATGGTGGGAAATATAGAGCCATGTGGGATGAAAGGAGCTTTGTTTTCAAAGAATATGTAAGATGTCAGTCCTAGTATTTATTTACGGAAGGGGGAAATATATAGCCATGTTGGAAAATTCTCTTGTTATGATCAGCCATGGGGGTTGATTGCTTTTACTCTTTCTGCTCTTTCGCTTTCCATTATTTCCATTATCAACATCGGAATAAACTCATCATCTCTACTAGCAAATCCCAAGGCCAAGGTATTCTTTACATTTTTTAAGATTTTCATTATCATTGAAGATTATAGAATAAATTTAGCAGTCATATTTTACATATTATAATATATTTAGAATAAAGTTTCTTTAACGTCATTTTGATAATTAGTCTCCCTTTTCATAGAACTTTTAAATTATTTTTATTCAATCGTTTTTCAAAACTTAAGCAATACTACTATATTAGGTGATTTTATTTAGTCTTCTCAAGTTGGGTTCGATCTTAATTCATCTAACAACTTCTTCTTATTATTAATCGCTCTTCTTAAATCCTTGTGGCTGCTACTCATTTTTGTCCTCCTTGTCAATATTCCTTCCTTTCTTACAATCCAAAAAA
>NW_018397276.1:2511810-2516026 GCF_002168275.2 Theobroma umbraticum
CCTCATATAAGGATGTATGTAGGTAGCTTGGTCTCATTGCCAAGTTCAGTCAACAAAAAAGGAAAACAAATCACTTCCATTAAAGATAATTCAAATCTTTGCTACGTTTAAATTGCCAAGTTAGTGTCAATAATTAAAGAAGTTCAAACTATTAAATTGCAAGTAAAGCAAAGAAGACTTATTGCTAGGGTCACTCTTCACAATCAGCTCAATCAATGGCAAATTCTTAAAGCGTTACTATGCTCGAAAATCAATTGCTCCTCGGTAAAAGCTTAAACTGCCCTTAAGAAAAAAAAAAACTAGCTTGCTAAGTCAAAAGTACTTAACAAGACAGCTAAAGTAAAAGTTAAGGCTCAAATAAAAGCCTGTTAAGTTAAAAATCCTTAACAGGACAACTTAGACAAAAGTTAGGATGTGAAAAAAAGATGAACTACATTATGACTTGATCTTTTATATTAGAAGGCACGTAGGCAAATTGGTCTCATCGCCAGGTTTAGTCAACCCAAAAAATAAAAAGTCTCTTTGACTAAAGATAATTCAAATACTTGCGATGTTGAAATTGGTAAATTTTTGTCGATAACTGAAGAAGTTCAAACTATCAAATTGCAAGTGAGTTAAAGAAGACTTCTTCTTTGAGTCCACTCCTCTAAATTGTCCTAATCATTGGCAAATTCTTAAAACATTACAGCTATTGAATATCAGTTGCTCTTCATTAAGAGCCTACATGTTGAGTTTAGCTAAATAATGTATTGACAAAGACATATAAAAGATTGTACATTTCAAAAATATATATATATAAGTCTATTCTTCAATGGTAACTAAACTTTTTTTCTTCTTCCAATTTTCCTCTCTTTTTTTTTTTAATTATAATCTCACTCAAGTTCTGTTTTATTTATTGTTTTACTTAATTTAATTTTTTATTTCTTTTCTTCACTCAACCTTCTTCTAGAAATGATCTTTTGGTAATTTCTCTTAATTTGCATTGCACCGACACTTACATTGTTGACTATTTTATTGGTAAGTTTTGTATTGGAAAGTGAAATATGTTAATGGGGCACTAGTTGTTTTGGTCCACTTAATTCTTTGATTGCTTTATCTTTTTTTCCTTATTTTTTTTTTTGCTTCAGTCTTTCTTGGTCAATTCATGAGTCTATGCTTGGAGGTTTTCTTGGCTAGTTCATGAGTCTGTTCTTCACTTCAAATCTTGATATGCTTAATTTTGCAATCAAGTTTCTTTTAGTTTTGAGGTTACGATCAGTCAAGATTTTCTTGACAATGCCATATGTTTCTTGGTCAGTTCATGAGTCCGTGCTTTTTTTTCCCCAAATTTTTTTATTTTAAAAATTAGTTGCTAGTGGTTAGGGGTTTTGCAGTCTACCTAGCTTTCAAATCCAAGCATAATTTGCCTTCCATGGTTAACGTCGCAAATTAATTGTTTTATTGGTAAGTTTGGTATTGCTTTATCTTGGAAGTATATTAATAAATATTATTTGAAGCTGTAATCTTTTTTTCTTTAATTTATTTGTTTCAGTCTTTACTTGAAATCCCTATTTATTTTATCTTCTAGAAATAATCTTTTGGAAAGATAAAGCATTGGAAGTTTCTTCAACTCTACTCAAATTTTCCTCAGCTTTCTCTTCAATGGCAGCTAAACTCTTTTTCTTCTTCCAATTTTCCTCTCTTTTCTTCCAATTATAATCTCACTCAATTTTTCTTTTTTACTTCTTGTTTCATTTCGGCTGCTGTGGATTTTAGAGGTTCCTTTAATTTAATTTTTTCTCTCTTTTTCAATCAACTTTCTTGTACAAATTATCCTTTGGCAATTTTTGTTTATGATGGGTGAAGATTTTTAAAAGGATGTGTAAGATGTCAGTCTTAGTATTTATTCATGGAAGGAGGCTAAGTCTTGATCTATCTTTGTCATCCCCAACCTTTGCCATGACAGGTGAGCTTGCATGGTAGGTCACCCCAACTTAATAAAAATATTCAATTTTTTGGTGTTTAGAGGGGAGTTTGCACGGGGGTTGCCCGGGTTCTCCCTTTTGTTGTGCTCTGGTGTCTCGTGCTTTTACTCTTTCTCCACTTTTGCTTTCCATTATTTACTCTACCTTTCATACTCTTGCACCATATCAACATCCGAAATAAGCTCATGATGTCCAAGCCATTCATCTCAACTATACCAAATAGCAAGCCCAAGGTATTTGCAACCAAAATTCAATCCTACATTATGACTTGATCTTTTATGTTAAGGGTACGTGCGTAGGTAGCTGGATCTCATTACCAAGTTTAGTCAATCCAAAACGCAAAAAGTCTCATTGATTAAAGATAATTCAAAATTTTGCCACTTTTAAATTGCCAAGTTGACGCCAATAATTAAGGAAGTTCAAACTATCAATTACAAGTGAAGAAAGAATACTTATTGCTTGAGTCTACTCCTCACACTTGGCCCAATCAATGGCAAATTCTTGATGTGTTCCAATGCTTCAATATTAGTTCCTCCTTAGTCAAAGCTTAAACTGCCAATAAAAAAGAACTTGTTAAACCAAATATCCTTAATTGGACGGCTTTGGCAAGAATTAGGTCCCATGAAAGAAGAAAGACTATTAAGTTGAGAATCCTTAAATTGATGATTTAGGCAAACGTTATAATGTGGAAAAAAAAAAAAACACAAGAACTACGCTATGACTTGATCCTTCATATTAGAAGGTGTGTAGGCAGCTTGGCCTTATTACCAAGTTCAGTCAACTCAAAAAAGAAGTCTTTTTAATGAAAGATAATTCAAATCTTTTCCATTTTTAAACTGCCAAGTTGATGTCGATAATTGAAGAAGTTCAAACTATTAATTGCAAGTGAAGAAAAGAATACTTATTGCTTGAGTCTATTCCTCACAATTGGCCCAATCGATGGCAAATTCTTAAAGTGTTACAATGCATGAATATTAATTCCCCCTCAGTAAAAACTTAAACTGCCAATGGAAAAGAGCTTGTTAAACCAAAAATCTTTAATAGGACGTTTTAGGAAAAAATTAGGTCCCTTAACAAGAGAGACTATTAAGTTGAAAATCTTTAAAATGACAACTTAGGGAAAAGTTAGAATCTAAAAAAAACAAGAAACCCAGAAATATCTTATGACTTGATACTTCAAATTAGAAGGTATGTAGTCAGTTTGGTCTCATGCCAAGTTCAGTCAACCCAAAAATAAAAAATTCTCTTCTATTAAAGATAATTAAAATCTTTGTCATTTCAAAATTGCCAAGTTGACATCGATAATTGAAGAAGTTCACACTATCAGTTGCAAGTACGGTAAAGAAGACTTATTGCTTGAGTCTACTCTAGCAATCGGCCTAATCAATTACAATTTCATGAAGCATTAGGATGCATGAATATTAGTTTCTCCTGAGTAAAAGCATAAACTACCCATAAAAAAGAGCTCATTAAATAAAAAATTCTTAATAGGACGGTTTAGGCAAAAATTAGGTCCCATTAAAAAAACAGACTATTAAGTTTAAATTCCTTAAAATGACGACTTAGGCAACAGTTAAAATGTAACGAAAAAAAAAAAATAAGAACTACGTTATGACTTGATCCTTCATATAAGGAGGTGCATAGGCAGCTTGGTCTTATTGCCAAGTTTAGTCAACCCAAAAAACAAAAGTTCTCTTTGATTGAAGATCATTCAAATCTTTGCCAATTTGAAACTACTAAGTTAACATCAATAATTGAAGAAGTTCAAACTATCAATTGCAAGTGAAGCAAAGAAGACTTATTGCTTGAGTCTACTCTTCACAATTGGCCTAATTAATGGTACATTCTTGAAGTGTTACAATGCTTGAATATTGGTTCCTCCTCAGTAAGAGCTTAAACTGCTTATAAAAAAAGCCCATTAAACCAAAAGCTCTTAATCAAACGACTTACACAAATATCAGGTTTTGCAAAAAAAGAAAGACTATTGATTTGAAAATCCTTAAAATGACGACTTAAGCAAAAGTTAAAATGTAGAAAAAAAAATCAAGAACTACATTATGACTTGATCCTTCATATTAAAAAGTACATAGGAGGCTTGGTTTCATTACCAAGTTCAGGGTACATAGTTGGCATCGATAATTGAAGAAGTTCACACTATCAATTGCAAGTGAAGTAAAGAAGGCTTATTGTTGGAGTCGACTCCTCACAATTGACCTAATCAATGGCAAATTCTTGATGCATTACAATGCTTG
>NW_018397276.1:2516126-2516250 GCF_002168275.2 Theobroma umbraticum
ATAAAATTTAGATTATGTCATTAATTCTAGAATTTGCTTAATTCTCTCACAAGGTGAAATCCTAGGCAAAACTTAGTTAGGGGAATGATTTAGGCTATCTTTAGACCGTTTGAGCCTTTCATGC
>NW_018397276.1:2516260-2516447 GCF_002168275.2 Theobroma umbraticum
ATATTTTTATCCCTAGTATACCCCTTTGAGCCTAATTTCCATTTTCTTTGTTTAGCCACATAATAATGAGCCTAGCTGTAAAATTAAATTTCCAATTTTGCAACCCTCACTCCTAAGCATGTATACTATTTTCGAAAATATATATTGAGCTAAATGCATTTGGTAGAAAGGTGATGCTGATGTGAAA
>NW_018397276.1:2516726-2516922 GCF_002168275.2 Theobroma umbraticum
AATAAGTTTAAGGGTGTAAACTTGTGAAATTGTGAAAACAAAAAGAAACAAGAAATAGAATAAAGGGTTGAATAAAAGAAAAGTTCAAATAGGGAAGAAAAGGTGTATGTGGAGAAGGAAAAATAAAGATCTATATATAGGTCTTAGAATAATTACGTGCTTAGGGCAATTTGAGCTACATTATTATCCTTTATCT
>NW_018397276.1:2516932-2517058 GCF_002168275.2 Theobroma umbraticum
CTAGCCATACATTACAAGCTTAATAATGACCCATTGATCCCTGATTTAGTGTTAGTCAACATCAATGGATAGAGACATGAAAAGCAAACTTATGGAATTCTAGTGCTAATTTGAAATTTTGCATTG
>NW_018397276.1:2517068-2517281 GCF_002168275.2 Theobroma umbraticum
ATCCAAATGTCATGATATTCTTTGTAAAAACATTTCACAAACACATGGAAATCTCTTTGACAATGTGCATGCATTGTAATTGAAATTTGAATTTGAATGATGCGTATATTTTTCCTGATGCTTGAAGTTGATAGACATACTTTTGAGGAAATTATGAGATATCATTGAGTTGGTGCACTTTATCTCTCGTAGTTGCTTTTGTTTATTTTGTTT
>NW_018397276.1:2517291-2517435 GCF_002168275.2 Theobroma umbraticum
AATTGTTTTTCTTAAGTTCATTTCTTTTCTATGTTTTACTTGAGGACTAGTGAATATTAAGTTTAGAAGTGTGATAACTCTACAATAAAGAGTTTTTTTGTCTTAATTTTGATAGTAAATTGACTTAGTTTTTGTAATAATGCA
>NW_018397276.1:2517445-2517559 GCF_002168275.2 Theobroma umbraticum
TTTGTTTTATTTAATTATTTAAAGTTAGTTAATTAGGTGAGTCAATCTAATTTAGTTAATCTTGTGTTTAAACTGATGTTTATGTGCCTAAGATAAGTTGTTATTGATCTATTC
>NW_018397276.1:2517569-2517654 GCF_002168275.2 Theobroma umbraticum
AGGTGTTTATTAAGAAGAACTTTTAAATGGAAAAAGGAGAGAAATTTTAAAACGTAGACTTCCGTTGTACATGTCTCGATATTTC
>NW_018397276.1:2517940-2518127 GCF_002168275.2 Theobroma umbraticum
TATATGAACGATTAAGTCATAATGTAATTCATCTTGTTGTTACACCCTAATTTTAGGCTAAGTCATCTTTTTAAGGATTTTCAACTTAATAGACTTTTTTTTGGGACCTAACTTTTGCCCACGCCATCTTTTCAAGGATTTTTTTACTTAATGGGCTTTTTTTAAAAGCTATTTTAGGCTTTTATTG
>NW_018397276.1:2518156-2518296 GCF_002168275.2 Theobroma umbraticum
ACTTCAAGAATTTGTAAATTAATTAGGTTGATTGTGAGGAGTAAACCCTAGAAACAAGTTTTTTTTGCTTCACTTACAATTTGATAGTTTGAACATCTTCAATTATTGATGTCCACTTGGCAATTTCAACATTGAAATGA
>NW_018397276.1:2518505-2518703 GCF_002168275.2 Theobroma umbraticum
TCACAAATGTTTGAATTATCTTTAATCAAAGAGGCTTTTTCATCTATTTTTTTGGGCTGACTGAACCTAGAAATGAGAGCAAGCTGCCGACATACCTCTTAATATTAAGGACCAAGTCGTAACGTAATCTTGTTTTTTTTTTTCTTACATCCTAACTTTTGGCTAAGTCATAATTTTAAGGATTTTAAACTCAATAGT
>NW_018397276.1:2518882-2519067 GCF_002168275.2 Theobroma umbraticum
AAGGTTTTTTGGCTTAACGGACTCATTTTTATTGGTAGTTTAAGCTTTTTACCAGGGAGGAATTGATATTCAAGAATTGTAATGCTTCAAGAATTTGCCATTTGTTTGGTTGATTACGAGTAGTAGACTCAAGCAATAAGTCTTCTTTACTTCACTTGCAATTTATAGTGTGCACTTCTTTAATT
>NW_018397276.1:2519101-2519243 GCF_002168275.2 Theobroma umbraticum
ATATGAAGGATCAAATCATAACGTAGTGCTTGTTTTTTTTTTTTACGTTATAACTTTTGCCTAAGTCGTCATTTAAAGGATTTTCAATTGAATAGTCTTTCTTTTTTCATGGGACCTAATTTTTGCCTATGCCATCTTATTA
>NW_018397276.1:2519262-2519393 GCF_002168275.2 Theobroma umbraticum
GCTCTTTTTTATTGCAGTTGAAGCTTTTGCTGAGGAGGAACTAATATTCATGCATTGTAACACTTCAAGAATTTGCCATTGATTAGGCCGATTACGAAGAGTAAACTCAAGCATTAAGTTTTCTTTACTTC
>NW_018397276.1:2519403-2519518 GCF_002168275.2 Theobroma umbraticum
GATAGTTTGAACTTCTTCAATTATCGGTGTCAACTTGGAAGTTTTAAAATGGCCAAGTTTGAATTATCTTTAACGGAAGAGACTTTTTTTCTTTGGATTGATTGAACTTGGCAAT
>NW_018397276.1:2519528-2519703 GCF_002168275.2 Theobroma umbraticum
TGCTTATGTACCTCATAATATGAAGGATTAACTAATCGCATAATTCATCATTTTGTTGTATCTTAACTTTTGCCTAAGTCATCCTTTTAAGGATTTTCAACTTAATAGATTTTTTGTTTAAGTCATAACTTTTGCCTAAGTAGTCTTTTAAAGGATTTCTTACTCAATTGGCTTT
>NW_018397276.1:2519936-2522666 GCF_002168275.2 Theobroma umbraticum
ACTTCTTCAATTATTGACGTCAACTTGGCAATTTCAACATTGCAAAGATTAGAAGTATCTTTAATTGAAGAAACTTTTTGTTTTTTGGTTGACTAAACTTGGTGATAAGACCAAGTAGAAACAAGCCTTCTTGGCTCCACTTGCAATTTGATAGCTTGAACTTCTTCAATTATCGACGTCCACTTGGCAATTTCAATATCACAAAATTTTGAATTATCTTTAATCAAAGAGACTTTTTCATCTTTTTATTTTTAAGTTGACTGAACTTAGTAATGTGACCAAGCTGCCTGCGTACCTCTTAATATGAAGAATCAAGTCGTAACATAGTTCTTTTTCTGTTTTACATCCTAACTTTTGCGTTAGAACCTAATTTTTGCCTAAGCTATCCTTTTAAGGATTTTTTTGACTTTAACAGACTCTTTTTGCCTAAACCTTAAACCCTATTATTAGGAATTAATATTCAAGCATTGTAATGCATCAAGAATTTGCCATTGATTAGGTCAATTGTGAGGAGTAGACTACAACAATAAGCCTTCTTTACTTCACTTGCAATTGATAGTGTGAACTTTTTCAATTATCGACGCCAACTATGTTCCCTAAACTTGGCAATGAAACCAAGCCTCTTATGTACTTTTTAATAAGAAGGATCAAGTCATAACGTAGTTCTTGTTTTTTTTTTAACATTTTAACTTTTGCTTAAGTGGTCATTTTAAAGATTTTTAAATCAATAGTCTTTCGTTTTTTGCATGACCTAATATTTGTATAAGCCGTCCTATTAAGAGCTTTTGGTTTAACAGGCTTTTTTTTTATAAGCAATTTAAGCTCTTACTGAGGAGGAACTAATATTCAAGCATTGTAACACTTCAAGAATGTACCATTGATTAGGCCAATTGCAAAGAGTAGACTCAAGCAATAAGCCTTCTTTGCTTCACCTGCAATTTATAGTTTGAACTTCTTCAATTATTGATGTTAACATAGTAGTTTCAAATTGGTAAAGATTTGAATGAGCTTCAATCAAAGATAAATTTTGTTTTTCGAGTTGACTCAACTTGGCAATAAGACGAAGCTGACTGTGTACCTCCTCATATGAAGGATCAAGTCATAATGTAGTTCCTATTTTTTTTTGTCATATTTTAACTGTTGCCTAAGCCATCATTTTAAGGATTTTCAACTTAATAGTCTATTTTTTTCATGGGACCTAATTTCTGCCTAAACCGTCCTATTAAAGATTTTTTATTTAGCGAGCTCTTTTTTATTGGTAGTTTATGTTTTTACTGAGGATGAACTAATATTCATGCATTCTAATGCTTCATGAAATTGCAATTGATTCGGCCGATTGCGAGAGTAGACTAAAGCAATAAGTCTTCTTTACTTTACTTGCAATTGATAGTGTGAACTTCTTCAATTATCGATGTCAACTTGGCAATTTCAAAATGACAAAGATTTGAATTATCTTTAATGAAAGAGAATTTTTGTTTTATAGGTTGACTGAACTTGGCATGAGGCCAAACTGACTACATACCTTCAACTTTGAAGGATCAAGTCATAAGGTATTTCTTGGTTTCTTTTCTTTTTTAGATTCTAACTTTTCCCTAAGTCGTCATTGGAAAGATTTTCAACTTAATAGTCTCTCTTGTTAGGGGACTTAATTTTTGCATAAGACGTCCTATTAAAGATTTTTGGTTTAACAAGCTCTTTTCCATTGGCAGTTTATGTTTTTACCAAGGGGGGACTAATATTCATGCACTGTAACACTTCAAGAATTTGCCATCGATTGGGCCAATTGTGAGGAATAGACTCAAGCAATAAGTACTCTTTTCTTCACTTGCAATTGATAGTTTGAACTTCTTCAATTATCGACATTAACTTGGTAGTTTAAAAATGGCAAAGATTTGAATTATCTTTAATCAAAGAGACTTTTTTTTTTGAGTTGACTAAACTTGGTAATGAGGCCAAGCTGCCTACACACCTTCTAATATGAAGGATCAAGTCATAGTGTACTTTTTGTGTTCTTTTTTTTTTACATTCTAACTTTTGCCTTAATCATCATTTTAAGGATTCTCAACTTAATAGTCTTTCTTCTTTCGTGGGGCCTAATTCTTGCATAAGCTGTCCAATTAAGGATTTTTGGTTTAATAGGTTCTTTTTTATTAGCAGTTTAAGCTTTTACTGAGAAGGAACTAATATTGAAGCATTG
Source organism: Theobroma umbraticum (assembly GCF_002168275.2). Lineage (NCBI taxonomy): Eukaryota > Viridiplantae > Streptophyta > Magnoliopsida > Malvales > Malvaceae > Theobroma > Theobroma umbraticum. The sequence goes on from NW_018397276.1 coordinate 2,522,134, forward strand.
GAACACTTCAAGAATTTGCCATTGATTAGGCCAAGTGTGAGGAGTAGACTCAAGCAATAAGTATTCTTTCTTCACTTGCAATTGATAGTTTGAACTTCCTCAATTATTGGTGTCAACTTGGCAACTTAAAAATTGCAAAATTTTGAATTATCTTTAATCAAAGAGACTTTTTGCGTTTTGGATTATCTAAACTTGGTAATGAGATCCAGCTACCTACGTACGTACCCCTAACATAAAGGATCAAGTCATAATGAAGGATTGAATTTTGGTTGAAAATACCTTGTGGTTGCTATTTGGTGTAGTAGAGATGAATGGTTGGACATCATGAGCTTATTCCGATGTTGAGATGGTGCAAGAGTATGAGAGGCAAAGTAAATAATGGAAATTAAAAGGGCAGAAAGAGTAAAAGCACGAGACACTAGAGCACAGCAGAGGGGAGAACCCAGGCAACCCCCGTGTGAACTCCCCTCAAAACACCAAAAAATTGAATTATTTAATTAAGTTGTGGTGACCTGCCATGAAAGCGCACCTGT
>NW_018397276.1:2522941-2523114 GCF_002168275.2 Theobroma umbraticum
AGAGAGGAAAATTGGAAGAAGAAAAAGAGTTTTGTTACCATTGAAGAGAAAGCTAAGGAAAATTTGAGAAGAGTTGAAGAAATTTCCGATGCTTTATCTTTCCAAAACATTATTTCTAGACGATAAAATAAATAGGGATTTCAAGTAAAGACTGAAACAAATAAATTAAAGGA
>NW_018397276.1:2523129-2523397 GCF_002168275.2 Theobroma umbraticum
TCAAATAGTATTTATTAATATATTTCCAAGATAAAGCAATACCAAACTTACCAACAAAATAGTTAGTTTGCGACGTTATACATGGAATGCAAATTATGCTAGGTAGATTGATAAACCCCTAAGCACTAGCAACTAATTTTTAAATAAAAAAATTCGGGAAAAAAAGCACAGACTCAGATTTGCAGTGACAACTCTTGACTGATCATAGCAAGAAAAATAAATAAAGACTGAAACAAATAAATTAAAGAAAAAAGGATAAAGCAATCAA
>NW_018397276.1:2523649-2523890 GCF_002168275.2 Theobroma umbraticum
GAAGAACGTAGCAAGTAAACCAAACAAAAGAAAAATAAAGCGTCTTGATTTGACACGGAACTATGAAATAAAACAACAACAAAACTTTTCTATTTATAGTGTTGTTTTATGGTGGTGGATTTGCCAAGCATCAAGATCACATCAATTGCATATTTATAGGAAAAAGGGGGCATAGAAGCTGTATGTCCTAGTTGCTTTGGTCTAATTAATTCTTTATTCTATTTATATTTATTTTTAAAGT
>NW_018397276.1:2524024-2524193 GCF_002168275.2 Theobroma umbraticum
AATGTTGTGACTCCAAATGCCAATGATTTACCAACAAAAACATCTAATTCGTTGGAAGTTTCAAATCTGTCTACATCTTATCGAATTTATATACTACCCCATCCATAAGGCTAGTTAATATGAATTATTTAGGAGATATGAATTATTCCTCACAAGGCTAATCAAGATT
>NW_018397276.1:2524216-2524453 GCF_002168275.2 Theobroma umbraticum
AGTTTACAAATATATATGTATTTTTGAAATGTACAATCTTTTATGTGTGTTTGTGAAATACATTATTTAGATAAACTCAACATGTAGGCTCTTACTGAAGAGTAGCTGATATTCAATAACTATAATGGTTTAAGAATTTTCCAATGATTAGGACAATTTAGAGGAGTGGACTTAAAGAAGAAATCTTCTTTAACTCCCTTGCAATTTGATAGTTTGAACTTCTTCAATTATCGACAA
>NW_018397276.1:2524699-2527477 GCF_002168275.2 Theobroma umbraticum
TAACGGGTTTTTATTTGAGCCTTAACTTTTACCTAAGCTGTAACGACCTCTTCCTTCGATCGTTACCGGCGTTCGAGACTTGCGAGTGAACTCGCCAAATCCCAAACAAGCTTTAATTAAATCTCCAAACAACTTAAGCTCAACTTAAAATATTAACACTGTAAGTCGTCCAAACCAAATATTCACAATATTTAAAACATAGCCATTTGATACAAACATCTAAGTTTGGTAACTCTATACAACTCATCATAATATGTAGTCATTATTACATAACCTTAAACTCTAGCCATTTCACTTTCAGTGACTATTGATTCTTACGAGCCAGACTATTTGACATACAAACCGATCTTAGGCAGAGGAGCGACTCGGGGTAGAAGTCTAGAGATGCCATTACCTAAGTTGTAGCCAGCCTCGCGATGCTGAGCAAAACTTTAGAATTGATTACTTATCTGCAAAAGAAAATATGAAGGGGTGAGTCTCACAGACTCAGTGATCATCAACTCTGTGAGTAGAGCATAGATGGGAAACAAGCTAAAGACAGTAGATTTGAAAATTTTAAAAACACAAGAGTATATGTAAACAATTTACTCCAAAGGGAAATTTATGCCTTATATGCAAATAAGTGAATTTATGCTAAATAATTATTTAATATAGGGTTTAAAGTAATTAAATGTTATCATGCATGATCTTGTAGAAATCCAACATTTCATAGAGTTTACACGTAAATTTCATAATTCACCCCATGCACAGGGAATTAAATCGAATTTCATCATATAAGCAAGGGAGCAACAAAAATACTATTACTTTTCACCAAGAGAAAATTACTTATGCGAATAAAACCCAAAGAGATATCACTCTCGATTAGGTATAGAATGCAAGCACGTGGACCCGCTTTCATGTAATAACATTTGAGAGCTCCGCTCCACCGGATCCCCACATGCCTTGGCAGTCTCAACGATGTTGGCCGACATCGGAGAAATCAGGCGGTCGCAACCGCGTATAAGAACTTGTGGCCTAGCCACGTAAAATCATAGACCTTGGCCCTAGCCATGTCAAACAAGTCGTTGGTGACCCAAAGGTTCTCTAGCTAGAGCTCACTTGTGCACAAGGGTCACACTTAACCGAAGTGACAACCGGCCTACTCTCGAATCTCCCAGTTTGATAACACCTTTTTAAAATATAATTGGTCCCCATAATTCATTTCAAAACTCATTGTCAAACTGCTCATGTAGTACATGATGAAATCCCGTGTAAGACTATAAAATATAACTTGGTACATGAGATTGAAAGATCATTTAGCATGATGAATATATGTTTCCATCATGAATGCATATCACACAAACTATAAGGCACATACTTGACATAAATCATAAAGGAAAACTTGTTTCCCAATTTTAAGAACCTTTACGTATATAGCTTATATACTTTCAAAGCCATATTCAAAATCACAACATTCACAATTTCCTAACATTTCTACCAACTCATGCTTTCCACAATTTTTCATTTCAATAAATCAACACATATTTATATATACACATAATCATAGAAAATTTTAAAATGGATACCCCCTACTCACCTTAGAATAGCGGGACACTACATTGCTATTAATTCAAATACGTATCTAGCTAATTCTACTTGCCGATTTCTTGTTACTTTCTTCAGCACACCTTCTCAACAACGTTACTCACTATACTTTCCCTAGCAATCATTCAAACCCAATACACTCAATTATACTCATAAATTTTATCAACATCGCACACAACATTTATTACACAATCCATATACTTTAATCAACCAACTCATACCACACAATATAGTCATCTAGCATGCTTATCTCCTGATTTATGTTTGAATTTCCCAACTATAATTCACAACCTCTTCACATCTAAGATTATCTTTGCTGCCACAACCATAATCATATATTATAATCAATTTACAAAGCATGCTTTCAACCAAACTAACAATTTCCACTTCCTTACCTTGAAATCTTGAGCCAAACCACCAACCCTTCTTAAGTTCGGTTATGGGGGAGGAAAAAGGGAAGAAACTTCATATGGAGAAGGAAAAAAGGAAGAAACATGGGAGGAGACGGGGAAAAAGCTTGAGGTCTAGTTGTTTATGGTGGAAGCCATGATTTGGAGGAAGAAAAATTATACAAGGGAGAAAGGGACAGTAGAGTTGAAGAAAGAGAAGAAAATGCTTAAGGAAAAAGAAAAGTGAAGGTTCTAGCACTTAATATGATAAGAAGAAAAAAAAATAGTAAAAGTTACTCCTTTTTGGCTGCCATGAGGTGTAGATAGAAAGAAAATTCAAGAAGGTTTCAAGGTTATCCATTTAGTCAATCATGTAGGAAGTTCTTTGTCTTTTTCCCTTTAATCCTTCTCCCATCCTTTCCTTCCCTTCTTGTACCATTTTTTCCCAACAAGTCTTACATAGGTGACTGGCCATATGAAAAAGAATAAGAGAAAGAAAAGTCAAAGCTGCCTTTGTAAGCTTTGACCAAGCTAAATAGTAAAATTATCATTTAGCCCTCCTAAGTTCTCATTCTTTTTATTGAGTCCCCCCATCACTTTTTAAATTTCAATTTTTCTTCAATTTCCTTCCTTGACATGTATATAAATATAATATAAAGTTTGCACCCCATTAACGTGTCACCATAATATTTAAATATATACTTACCAGATTGTGCTCTATTTCATAAAGACACACGGGTTCCCTCTAACTTCATTGTTTTCCTCTGAATTTCTTATTTTCTTCTTCTCCCCCACTTAAATTAGT
>NW_018397276.1:2527577-2527697 GCF_002168275.2 Theobroma umbraticum
ATGTGACCAAGTTTAGAACTAAAAGTTATGTGGTATGTATGAGTTAATTTTTTTTTCTCAAATTACAACTTAGATTAACAATCTAAGCTTTGGTTTCAATATTTTAGAGAAGTAATGCTT
>NW_018397276.1:2528099-2528360 GCF_002168275.2 Theobroma umbraticum
TTGTTAATCTAAGTTTTAATTTGAGAAAAAAAATAATTTGCCCATGGAATTACCAACAAAAATTTTCATCAGTAATACCAACAGATTTCTCACATTAGCAATCATAAAGTAGCCAGTAGATCAGATCCATTATCGACCAAATTGTTGATGAAATACTCCGTGGGTAACTTACTAACACAATATTCCATCATCAAGGGATTTTAAATTATCAACTTTCTTCTAGAAATGATCTTTTTGTAATTTCTCTTAATTTGCTTTTCC
>NW_018397276.1:2528370-2528597 GCF_002168275.2 Theobroma umbraticum
TGCTTATGCTTATGTAATTTTAATGTTAAGTTTGGTATTGGAAAGTGATCTTTCATTGCATGGTTATGTATAATTTTTTCTTTATTTTATTTGCTTCAATCTTTCTTGGCCAATTCATGAGTCTATGCTTAGAGGTTTTCTTGGTCAATTCATAGGTCTATTCTTCGCTTGAAATCTTGAAATGCTTAATTTTCCAACCAATTTTCTTCTAATGGTTATGATCAGTC
>NW_018397276.1:2528607-2528717 GCF_002168275.2 Theobroma umbraticum
TGACAATGCCATATGTTTCTTGGTCAGTTGTTGATTCTGTGCTTTTTTTTCCCCAATTTTTTTTATTTTAAAAATTAGTTGTTGGCGCTTAGGGGTTTTGCAGTCTACGT
>NW_018397276.1:2528727-2528843 GCF_002168275.2 Theobroma umbraticum
TCCAAGCATAATTTCCATTCCACAGTTAACGTCGTGAATTAACTGTTTAATTGGTAAGTTTGGTATTGCTTTGTCTTGGAAATATATTAATAAATATTATTTGAAGCTGTAATCCT
>NW_018397276.1:2528993-2529311 GCF_002168275.2 Theobroma umbraticum
TTCTTAACTCTGCTCAAATTTTCCTTAGCTTTCTCTTCAATGGTAGCTAAACTCTTTTTCTTCTTCCAATTTTCCTCTCTTTTTTTCCAATTGCAATCTCACTCAATTTTTCTTTTTTACGTCTTGTTTTATTCCGGTTGTTGTGGATTTTAGAGTTCCATTTCATTTAATTTTTCTCTTGCTTTTTCAATCAAGTTTCTTGTACAAATTATGTTTTGGTAATTTTTGTTTACGATTATCAAAGTATGTGTAAGATGTCAGTCCTAGTATTTGTTCATGGAAGGGGGTTAAGTCTTGATCTATCTTTGTCATCCCCGA
>NW_018397276.1:2529321-2530070 GCF_002168275.2 Theobroma umbraticum
GACAGGTGCGCTTGCATGGCAGGTCACCCCGACTTAATAAAAAAATTCAATTTTTTGGTGTTTTGACCGAAGTTCGCACGGGGGTTGCCCGGGTTCTCCCCTCTGCTGTGCTCTGGTGTCTCGTGCTTTTTACTCTTTCTCCTTTTTTCTTCAATTTTTACTCTACTCTCACTTTACTCTTGCACCATATCAACATCGGAATAAGCTCATGATGTCCAAGCCATACATCTCTACTATACCAAATATTAAGCCCAAGGTATTTTAAACCGAAATTCAATCTTATGTTATGACTTGATCCTTCATGTTTGGGGGTATGTATGTAGGTAGCTTGATCTCATTGCCATGTTCAATCAATCCAAAACACAAAAAGTCCTTTGATTAAAGATAATTCAAATATTTGTCATATTTAAATTGCCAAGTTGGAGTCGATAATTGAAGAATTTCAAACTATCAATTGTTAGTGGAGAAAAGAATACTTATTGCTTGAGTCTACTCCTCACACTCGGCCCAATCAATGGCAAATTCTTGATTTACAAGGCATTAATATTAGTTCCTCCTTGGTAAAAGCTTAAACTGCCATTAAGAAAGAACCCGTTAAACAAAAAATCCTTAATAGGATGGCTTAGGCAAATATTAGGTCCTGCAAAAAAAGAAAGACTCTTAAATTGAGAATCTTTACAATGATGACTTAGGCAAAAGTTAGAATCTAAGAAAAAGAAAACACAAGAACTATGTTACGACTTGATCCT
>NW_018397276.1:2530080-2530227 GCF_002168275.2 Theobroma umbraticum
AGGTACGTAGGCAGCTTGGTCTCATTGCCAATTTCAGTCAACCCAAAAAAAAAGAAAGTCTCTTTAATTAAAGATAATTCAAATCTTTACCATTTTGAAATTGCCAAGTTGACGTCGATAATTGTAGAAGTTCATACTATCAATTGC
>NW_018397276.1:2530237-2530358 GCF_002168275.2 Theobroma umbraticum
AAAAAGACTAATTGCTTGAGTCTATTCCTCACAGTCGGCTCAATCAATTGCAAATTCTTGAAACATGACAAAGCATGAATATAAGTTCCTTCTCGATAAAAGCTTAAACTGCCAATAAAAA
>NW_018397276.1:2530956-2531132 GCF_002168275.2 Theobroma umbraticum
GATATTTAATAAAATTCAACATTTGGTTCAAAAAAAAATTTACCCTTAACTATGCGTTGTCCTTATTGAGCTAGAATTCCCATGGATTATATATTTTTTTTTCTGAGAGATATGAATTATCTTTGTTTTAGTAGTGTCTAAATTCCATAGGATGTGGATAGAGATGAAACTTGCAA
>NW_018397276.1:2531142-2531254 GCF_002168275.2 Theobroma umbraticum
GTTTCTTTTGGTAAATCATTAGCATTTGGCATCACTAATTTAACAGATTTTTTTTCAAATAATAGTTTTTATATATTATTATAATTAGTTTTGCAAGCCATGAATTTATAAA
>NW_018397276.1:2531354-2531467 GCF_002168275.2 Theobroma umbraticum
AAGTTTAGAACTGAAAGTTATGAGATATGTATGAGTTAATTTTTTTTCTCTCAAATTAAAACTTAGATTAACAATCTAAGCTTTGGTTTCAATATTTTAGAGAAGTAATGCTT
>NW_018397276.1:2531866-2532392 GCF_002168275.2 Theobroma umbraticum
GAAGCCTTAACTTTAGCTTTTGCATACCACTTCTCCAATATGAAATCCAAAGTTATATTGTTAATCTATGTTTTAATTTGAGAAAAAAAATAATTTGCCCATGGAATTACCAACGAAAATTTTCATCAGTAATTCCAACAGATTTCTCACATTAGCAATCAAAAATTAGCCAGTAGATCAGATCCATTATCGACCAAATTGTCAGTGAAATACTCCATGGGTAACTTACTGACACAATATTCCATCATCAATGGATTTCCCATTACCAACCATCCTACTATTGATGAAATTTTGAGGGAAATTTTCATCGTACTTTTCATCGATAATCTTTACTATTACAAATGAAAATTTGCATCAATAATGCCTTGTCTTTTTGTAGTGTGAGTTGGTTATATAATTAAATTTACTAATGTAATTGTCGAAAGAAAATTTTCATTGGGGTCCGTGATTGACGTTTAATTGATGTATGTTTGTACTTTCCTTGACATAATATCCATCGACATTTTGAAAAAATTTGTTGGTAAAC
>NW_018397276.1:2532492-2532634 GCF_002168275.2 Theobroma umbraticum
TGTGAGGGATATTGTAATCTTAGGCTTGTTTGATTTGATATTTACTCAAGTTATCATTATTTTAATTTTTCCTATTAGTTTAAATTTTGGTAACTAGTTTTAGTTAATTAATTAATTTTGAGTGTTTGGATAAGATTAATTT
>NW_018397276.1:2532644-2532834 GCF_002168275.2 Theobroma umbraticum
TAGTACTTAGTAAAATTTTAGATCAATTTTCTATGGGATCGACACTCTACTTACTAATATACTATCTATTCGATACGTATAGTTGCCTAGTGAAATTTTAACTGACACTTACACATTCATCATTCTATTTCGTGGCATCAAGACTTACTTTCTATAGCTCGATACCTCATCCATATGAACCCAGAGTTTT
>NW_018397276.1:2533026-2533228 GCF_002168275.2 Theobroma umbraticum
CCTGATTGACTAAGGAACTTTGTCTTAAACATTTCTAGATATCATACACTTTAGGACAGCTGTGCATCACAATCATTAGCAAGTCAACGATCAAACCAAAATCTAGTTAAGAACTAAGGAAATGTCCATCTCTTATAGGACATAAATTGATAACGGTATGTCCCTCAGTTACCAATGGCATTTGATAATGGTATAGTGATAA
>NW_018397276.1:2533238-2533489 GCF_002168275.2 Theobroma umbraticum
GTTATTTGGTCTTAATCTTGATAGTAAATTGGCTTAGTTCTTACAGTAATGCATAGAAATTAGTAAATTTTATTTAATTATTTTAATTCAGTTAATTATTTGTGTCAATCTAATCTTAGTTAATTTTGTGTTTACATTGATGGTTATGTGCCTAAGATAAATTGTTATTAGTCTATTTGCGCTTTTGTAGGTGTTTATTGGAGAAGGAGTTTAATGCAAGAAGTAGAAATTTTGAGAAGCAGACTTCCACT
>NW_018397276.1:2533888-2534064 GCF_002168275.2 Theobroma umbraticum
TTATTTAATGATGATGTGTGACATTATGGGGAACTAATTTAGTTATCTAAGGTTATAATTAAACTCAATGCGTAGTCTAAATTAATTGTTGTTTTTGCTTATGTTTGATGGTTTTAAGTTGTTTATTCTATTCTTAATATTTCAAATTGCCTGATCACCAATTAGATTGATCTAGA
>NW_018397276.1:2534074-2534218 GCF_002168275.2 Theobroma umbraticum
AAACCTTGACGAAGGAGATTTAAAGTAGACCTTGAAAACAATAACGTATGATCAAATGCACTTAGTTGATTAGGCGGTTTGATTTGCATATAAGGTAGAGATACACCTATAAGCCATATGTAGCTAAGATTAGAGCATAAACTT
>NW_018397276.1:2534228-2534609 GCF_002168275.2 Theobroma umbraticum
TCATTACTTTAATTTGCATAGATATATGATAAGTTAGTTGGCAAAGATATTTTTATGAGAAACTCGACAGACTTGTAAATAATTTGGAACTCTAAGTTAGCAACTTAATCAATAAAAGTAAGGTAAGAGAGAGAGAAACAATATTTAGATGAAGTATTGAGGCATATCATAATCTTAGGTCAGGTAGTTAATTAAATCCTTAAAACAAATTTACTAATAAATTTTGGATTATTGTTATTTTCAATTTATTAGTTTTAATTTTAATAAGTTAAATTTGATTGTTTGGATAATATTAAGGTGTGTTAATTTTAGTAGTTAACGGTAAGAATTAAAATAATTCTCTATGGGAACAATATTCTACTTCATCACTATATTACTTGT
>NW_018397276.1:2534619-2535243 GCF_002168275.2 Theobroma umbraticum
TGCACTTGCGTGAGAAATCAACAAGAAGTTTTTGGCACCATTGCCAGGGAATTGGTTTTTAATCTTTCTTGTTAATATTAATACCAAGCATTCTTAATCGCTTCAAACTTTTTCTTTAATTTTCATGTACTTTTGGTTTGGGTGATTAATTGTTATAGTTATTAATGGCTTTCTAAACAATTTGAGCCTGGGAGGGCTGTGAGTAATTATGAATTGGATGCAATCAATGCATTAATCGCCCAAGTAGATGCTTTGTCTCAAAAAATTGACACTTGGGGGTGTTAATGTTTTTTAGAGTCGTTTTGTCGTATGCGAACTTTGTGGAGATGGGTATTCAAGTGATTATTGTCTAGCCTATTGTGAATCAATGTGATTTGATGGAAACTTCAATGGGTTTCATAGTCCAACAATTACAACTTAAGGTGGAATCACCCAAATTTTTCATAAAGTAATAATCAAGGTCCTACATATTCATCACAACCTATTTTCCATCATGATTTTCAGTCACAAGTTAGAGCCCTTATGCCTAAGAAAAAGCCAACCATGGAAAAGATGTTCTTGCAATTTATGACAAAAAGCCAACCATGGAAAAGATGTTCATGCAATTTATGACAAAGACTAATG
>NW_018397276.1:2535253-2535496 GCF_002168275.2 Theobroma umbraticum
AAAGAATGATGCCTTCATGGCAAATATAGATGCAGTCATTCTAAGTCAAGAACCTTTAATAAGAAAAATTGAGACACATGTAACTCAAATTATTAATGACATCAACAACAAGCCTAAAGAAACTTTACCAACTAACATTGAGTCTAATCCTAAAAGAGAAGAATATGGTAAACATCTTAATGAGGTAAATGGCAAGAATGTGGTAAATGATGGAAACAAAGTAGATCAAGGAAATACTTACAG
>NW_018397276.1:2535506-2535858 GCF_002168275.2 Theobroma umbraticum
CAAGATGAAGAAATTGAGCAAGAGAAGCAACTATCTACACCACCTGAAGTCAAGCCATATGTGCCTCTCATCCTTTTTTTGGATGTAGTTGGTGAGTTACCTAAGGAGGTTGTTGATATGGAAAATCCAAACAAACTTTTTGAAGCTTGTTTGATTCAAGATGCAACAACAAAGGACAAGAATGAAGAACTCACAAATGTTACACATGTTTTAAAGGCTACCACCAAAAGGTGCATTTATTCAAGGAAGAATCTTTAATTTGAGAAGTTGGATAAAAGTTAGCCTATTCCACCACCTCTGGTTGAACAAGTACCAAATCTTGAGTTAAAGCCACTATAACCTCATCTTAGGA
>NW_018397276.1:2535868-2536043 GCF_002168275.2 Theobroma umbraticum
TTCATACCTCAAGCTTTTTCCATGCAAACTTAAACCTTCCTAAAGGGTGAAGGACCATCTCAACCAAAGTCAAGATATTAACCATAAAGAAGTGCTTCTTGGGAGGCAACCCAAGCTTTTGAACCTCTTATTTTTTATTTTCAGTTATTTTTATTTTATTTATATTTTTACATTA
>NW_018397276.1:2536053-2536194 GCF_002168275.2 Theobroma umbraticum
ATTTATTTTTTCAATAAAAAAAATCCTTGTACAAGTGACAATGAGGAAGATGATGATAAGAAAAAGGAGGAGGATTAAAGCTTTTACAGTTTCTTTGAACTACCAGGGGAGTGTCCTTTTACCTTTCCTTTATTCTTTCTA
>NW_018397276.1:2536204-2536526 GCF_002168275.2 Theobroma umbraticum
CAATGTGTAGTTTAAGTTTGGGGGAGGTAAATTTATTTTTTTGTGGTGCATAATCTGTTGAAGTTTTAGACTTAATTTTAAGTATTTGCATACTCGTAGGATTAGTTTATCTTTCATTTATTTTTTATGCTTGCTTGATACTTTAGGAATCTAGAGAAAAATTGTGCCAAATGTTTTGATGATTTTCCTTATTTAATGATAATGATTAGCTGTCTTGAATCTCTAGCTTTAGGTGAATAAGGTTTTTGTTTCGATTCATGCTAAATTATTTTGTTTAGTATCATTGTTAGGATGTGATTTTCACAATTTTGAGCACTTTATC
>NW_018397276.1:2536702-2536863 GCF_002168275.2 Theobroma umbraticum
TTTGCTTAATTCTCTCACAAGGCAAAATTTTCGGCAATACTTAGTTAGGGAAATTATTTAGGCTATCTTCAAACCATTTGAGCCTTTCATGTGAACATTGATATATTTGTATCCCTAGTATACCCCTTTGAGCCAAATTTCCCTTTTCTTTGTTTAACCAC
>NW_018397276.1:2536873-2536981 GCF_002168275.2 Theobroma umbraticum
GCCTAGCTGTAAAATTAAATTTCCAACTTTGTAACCTTCACTCCTAAGCATGTATACTGTTTTCGAAAATATATATTGAGTTAAATGCATTTGGTAGAAAGGTGATGC
>NW_018397276.1:2537064-2537584 GCF_002168275.2 Theobroma umbraticum
TACAAAGAAAATAAGTTTGAGGGTGTAAACTTGTGAAATTGTGAAAAAAAAAAACAAGAAGTAGAATAAAAGGTTGAATAAAATAAAAGTTCAAATAAGGAAGAGAGGGTGTATATGGAGAAGGAAAAATAAAGATCTATATATAGGTCCTACAATAATTATGTGCTTAGGGCAATTTGAGCCACATTATTATCCTTTATCCTAACCTTAGCCATACATTGCAAGCTTAACAAAGACCTATTGATCCATGATTTAGTATTAGTCTACATCAATGCAGAGAGAGATGAAAAGCAAACTTATGGAGTTCTAGTGCTAATTTGGCATTTTCCATTGGCTTAAACTAATCCAAATGTACTGATATTCTTTGTAAAAAAAATTCACAAACACACGGAAATCTCTTTCACAATGTGCATGCATTGTAATTGAAACCTGAATTTGAATGATGCGTATATTTTTCCTGAAGCTAGAGGTTGATAGACATACTTTTGAGGAAATTATGAGAGATCATTGAGTTGGTGCA
>NW_018397276.1:2537710-2537837 GCF_002168275.2 Theobroma umbraticum
CAAATATTAAGTTTGGAAGTGTGATAACTCTATAATATAGAGTTATTTGATCTTAATTTTGATAGTACATTGGCTTAGTTCTTGTAATAATGCATAGAAAATAGTTTGTTTTATTTAATTATTTTAA
>NW_018397276.1:2537851-2538508 GCF_002168275.2 Theobroma umbraticum
TGAGTCAATCTAATTTTAGTTAATCTTGTGTTTAAACTGATGGTTATGTGCCTAAGATAAGTTGTTATTAATCTATTTGTGCCTTTGTAGGTGTTTATTAAAAAAGAACTTTTAATGGAAAAATGAGAGAAATTTTAAGACGTAGACTTCCACTGTACATATCTTGGTGTTTCGACCATAACTCTCTCTAGAGAACTTCGAATGAGATAGTTTGAACTTCTTAAACTTTCAACATCAACTTGGTGGATTCCACATCACAAAGTCTGAATTATCTTGAAAGGATTTTCAACTTAATAGACCTTTTTTTTTTGGTTCCTAACTTTTGCCCATGCCATCTTTTTAAGGATTTTTTTACTTAATTGGCTTTTTTTCAAGGCTATTTTAGGCTCTTACTGAAGAGCAACTATTATTCAAGCATAGTAACACTGCAAGAATTTGTAAATTAATTAGGCTGATTGTGAGGAGTAAACCCTGGCAATAAGTTTTGTTTGCTTCACATGCAATTTGATAGTTTGAACTTCTTCAATTATTGACGTCCACTAGGCAATTTCAATATTGCAAAGATTTGAATTATCTTTAATCAAAGAGGCTTTTTGTTTTTTGGGTTGACTAAACTTGGTGATAAGATCAAGTAGAAATAAGTTTTCTTTGCTTCAC
>NW_018397276.1:2538518-2538585 GCF_002168275.2 Theobroma umbraticum
ATAGTTTGAACTTCTTCAATTATCGATGTCCACTTGGCAATTTCAACATCACAAATATTTGAATTAT
>NW_018397276.1:2538595-2538838 GCF_002168275.2 Theobroma umbraticum
AGAGGCTTTTTCATCTTTTTTCTTTGGGCAGATTGAACTTGGCAATGGGACCAACCCGCTTACGTATCTCTTAATATGAAGGATCTAGTCGTAACGTAATTCTTGTTTTTTTTTCTACATCCTAACTTTTGCCTTAGTTATAATTTTAAGGATTTTAAACTCAATAGTATTTCTTTTTTTGCAAGACCTAATTTTTGCCTAAGCTCTTCTATTAAGGTTTTTTGGCTTAACGGACTCATTTTT
>NW_018397276.1:2538848-2538957 GCF_002168275.2 Theobroma umbraticum
TAAGCTTTTTACCGAGGAGGAATTGATATTCAAGCATTGCAATGCTTCAAGAATTTGCCATTGATTGGGTCCATTGTGAGGAGTAGACTCAAGCAATAAGTCTTCTTTA
>NW_018397276.1:2539057-2543395 GCF_002168275.2 Theobroma umbraticum
CTTATCGAAGAGGAATTAATATTCAAGCATTGTAATGCATCAAAAATTTGCCATTGATTAGGTCAATTGTGAGCAGTAGACTTCAACAATAAGCCTTCTTTACTTCATTTGCAATTGATAATGTGAACTTCTTCAATTATCGACGCCAACAATGCACCCTGAACTTGGCAATGAAACCAAGCCTCCTGTGTACCTTTTAATATGAAGGATCAAGTCATAACGTAGTTCTTGTTTGGTTTTTTTTTTTTGACATTTTAACTTTTGCTTAAGTCACCATTTTAAGGATTTTCAAATCAATAGACTTTCTTTTTTTGCAAGACCTAATATTTGCGTAGGCTGTCTTCTTAAGAGGTTTTGGTTTAACAGGCTTTTTTTATAAGCAGTTTAAGCTCATATGAAGGAGGAACTAATATCCAAGCATTGTAACACTTTAAGAATGTACCATTGATTAAGTCCATTGTGAAGAGTAGACTCTTGCAATAAGTCTTCTTTACTTCACTTGCAATTGATAGTATGAACTTCTTCAATTATTGACATTAACTTTGTAGTTTCAAATTGACAAAGATTTGAATGATCTTTAATGAAAGAGAAATTTTGCTTTTTGAGTTGACTAAACTTGGCAATAAGACCAAACTGCCTATGTACCTCCTCATATGAAGGATCAAGTCATAACGTAGTTCTTGTTTTTTTTTTGTTACATTTTAACTATTGCCTAAGTCATCATTTTAAGGATTTTCAACTTAATAGTCCTTTTTTTTATGGGACCTAATTTTTGCCTAAATTGTCCTATTAAGGATTTTTTATTTAACAAGCTCTTTTTTTATTGGTAGTTTACGCTTTTACCGAGAAGGAACTAATATTCATGCATTCTAATGCTTCATGAATTTGCAATTGATTGGGCTGATTGTGAGAGTAGACTTAAGCAATAAGTCTTCTTTAATTTACTTGCAATTGATAGTGTGAACTTCTTCAATTATCGACGTCAGCTTGGCAATTTCAAAATGGCAAAGATTTGAATTATCTTAAATCAAAGAGAAATTTTGATTTTTAGGTTGACTGAACTTGGCAATGAGACGAAACTGATTATGTGCTTTCTAATTTGAAGGATCAAGTCGTAAGGTATTTCTTGCTTTATTTTTTTTTAGATTCTAACTTTTGCCTAAGTCACCATTTTAAGGATTTTCAACTTAATAGTCTCTCTTTTTAAGGGACTTAATTTTTGCCTAAGACGTCCTATTAAAGATTTTTGATTTAACTACCTCTTTTCCATTGGCAGTTTAAGTTTTTAGCGAGGGGGAACTAATATTCATGCATTGTAACACTTCAAGGATTTGCCATTGATTGGGCCGATTATGAGGAAAAGACTTAGGCAATAAGTCTTCTTTCTTTACTTGCAGTTGATAGTTTGAACTTCTTCAATTATCGACATCAACTTGACAGTTTAAAAATGGCAAAGATTTGAATTATCTTTAATCAAAGAGACTTTTTTTTTTGAATTGAGTGAACATGGCAATGAGACCAAGCTGCGTGCGTGACTTCTAATATGAAGGATCAAGTCGTAACATACTTCTTGTGTCCTTTTTTTCTTTTTCACATTCTAACTTTTGCCTAAGTTGTCATTTTAGGGATTCTTAACTTAATAGTCTTTCTTTTTTCGCAGGACCTAATTCTTACCTAAGCCATCCAATTAAGTATTTTTTGTTTAACAAGTTCTTTTTATTGGCAATTTAAGCTTTTATAGAGGAGGAACTAATATTGAAGCATTGGAACACTTCACGAATTTTCCATTGATTGGGCCAAGTGTGACGAGTAGACTCAAGCAATAAGTATTCGTTTCTTCACTTGCAATTGATAGTTTGAACTTCCTCAATTATCGACGTCAACTTGGCAATTTAAAATGGCAAAGATTTGAATTATCTTTAATCAAAAAGACTTTTTGCGTTTTGGATTGGCTAAACTTGGTAATGAGATCAAGCTACCTATGTACATACCCCGTAACATAAAGGATTAAGTCATAGTGTAGGATTCAATTTTGGTTGAAAATACGTTGGGCTTGCTATTCGGTATAGTAGAGATGAATCGCTTGGACATCATGAGCTTATTCTTATGTTGATATGGTTTCAAAGTATGAGAGGTTGAGTAAACAATGGAAAGCGAAATGAGAGAAATAGTAAAAGCATGAGACACTAAAGCACAATAGAGGGGAGAACCTGGGCAACCCTATGTGAACTCCCCTCAAAACACCAAAAAATTGAATATTTTTATTATGTTGGGGGTAACCTGCCATGCAAGCGCACCTGTCACGGCAAAGGTCAGGGATGACAAAGATAGATCAAGACTTAACCCCCTTCCATTAATAAATTACTAGGACTAACATCTTACCCATCTTTTGAAAAATCTTGATTAACTTTCCAATGGTCCAAGAATCATGTCATTGGGACATTTTGAGTGGAAGTTATGCTTAAAATACTACAACATGCATGAATAGAGCCTTGGTCCTTTGATCACCTTTCTTCACCAATTTGAAGCATTATTCCTTAAAATACTAAAAGGCCATAAAAACTAATAGATAATAACTAAACTAAAATAAATAAACATAAAAATACCATAAAATTAAATAACTTACTAAAAGTAAACAAATTAGAAAAATATCTAAATTCTAACCTAAACTCGTGAACGTAGATAACTTTTAAGAACAAAGTGAGACAAAATAATTATATAAAACAGAATTTCCAGAAGGACCAAGTGATAGCACAGATCTTCATTTTTTTGTTGTATCTTAAGTTTTGCCTAACTCATCATTTTAATGATTTTCAACTTAATAGTCTTTCTTTTCCTGGGACCTAACGTTTTCCTAAGCCATCTTGGTAAGGATTTCTAACTTAAAGGGCTTTCTTTTAATGGTAGTTTAAGCTCTTATCAATGAGCAATTAATATTCATGCATAGTAGCACTTCAAGAATTTGCCATTGATTGGGCCAATTGTGAGGAGTAGACCCTAGCAATAAGTCTTCTTTGCTTCACTTGCAATTTGATAGTTTAAACTTCTCAAATCATTCATGTCAATCCAGTATTTTTTACATCACAATGAGTTGAATTATCATTAATTGAAGATAATTTTTTTGGGTCGACTAAACTTGGTGATAAGACCAAGTTGCCAATGTACCTCCTAATATGAAAGATCAAGTCATAACATAGTTCTTTGTTTTTTATCTTTAGTGTCTTAACTTTTGGCTAACTCTTCTTTTTAATGATTTTCAACTTAATAGTTTTTATTTTTTGGGGCCTAAGTCTACGCCGTACTGTTAAGCATTTTTGATAGAACAAGATTTTGTTTTAGTGGCAATTTAAGCTCTTATTGAGGAACAACTGATATTCAAGCATATTAACACTTCAAGAATTTGCCATTAATTGGGTGGGCTTTGAGGAGTAGACCCAAGCAATAAGTCCTTTTTGCTTCACTTGCAATTTCATAGTTTGAATTTCTACAATTATCAACATCAATTTGGTAGTTTTAACACCACAAAGATTTGAATTATCTTTAATCTAAATGACGTTTTTTTTTCTTTGTTTGAACTAGGCGATGAGACCAAGCTGCCTACATACCTCCTAATATGAAATATCAAGTTGTAACTTATTTCATCTTTTTTTGATGCCCTAACTTTTACCTAAGTCATCCTTCTAAGTATTTTCAACTTAACAGGCTTTTCTTCAAGTCCTAAATTTTGCTTCACTTGCAATTTGATAGTTTGAACTTCTTCAATTATCGACATCCACTTGATAGTTTCAACATAAAAAAAATTGAATTATCTTTAATTGAATAGAGTTTTTTTTTGGGGTTAACTAAATATGGCATTGAGACCAAGCTGCCTACATACCTCCTAATATGAAGGTTCAAGTCATAACATAGTTCTTTTTTTCCTTAAGGTTTTAACTTTTGCTTAAGCCATCATTTTTAGATTTTCAGCTTAACGGTGTTTCTTTTTTTGGAACCTAACTTTTTCCTAAGCCATCTTGTTAAGGATTTCTGACTTAATCGACTTTTCTTTTAATGGTAGTGTAGGCTCTTATCGAGAAGCTACTGATATTAAAGTATAGTAGTGGTTCAAGAATTTGCTATTGATTGGGTTGATTGTGATTTGTAGATGCGAGTAATAAGTCTTGTTTTCTTCACTTGTAATTTGATAGTATAAACTTCTTCAATAATTGACATCAACTTGGTAATTTCAACATCGCAAAGATTTGAATTATCTTTAATCAAAGAGACAGTTAAACTTGGCAATGAAACTAAGCTACCTACATACCTCGTAGCACAAAAGATCAAGTCATAACGTAGTTT
>NW_018397276.1:2543405-2543520 GCF_002168275.2 Theobroma umbraticum
TTTATGTTTTAGCTTTTGCTTAAGTTGTCATTTTAAGATTTTCAACCTAATAGTCTTTCTTTTTTCTTGGGACCCAACTTTTCCCTCAACCATCCTTTTAAGGATTTTTGCCTTA
>NW_018397276.1:2543530-2547681 GCF_002168275.2 Theobroma umbraticum
TTTTAGTGGCAATTTAGGCTCTTATTAAGGATCAATTGATATTAAAGCATATTAACGCTATAAGAATTTTCCATTTATTAGACTAATTGTGAGGACTAGAAACGAGCAGTAAATCTTCTTTGCTTCACTTGCAATTTTATAGTTTGAATTTCTTCAATTATTGCTGTCAACTTTTTCTTTTTGTTTTGGTTTACTGAACTTGGTAATGCAACCAAGCTGCCTACATACCTCCTAATACAAAGCATCAAGTCATAATGCAATTCATCTTTCTTTTATGTCCTACCTTTTGCCTAAGTTCTCATTTTATGGATTTTCAACTTAATGGGCTGTTTTTTGAGGTCCTTAACTTTTGCTGTAGCTATCTTGTTAAGGACTTTTACATAGTAGGCTTGTTTTTTTAAGAGCTAGTAGAGCTCTTACAGAGGAGCAATAGATGTTCGAGCATAGTAACACTTTAACAATTTTCCATTAATTTGGCTGAACATCTTCAATTATCAACATCCAATTATTGGTTTCAACATTGTAAAGATTTGAATTATCTTTAACTGAAGAGACTTTTTCTCCTATTTTTTTTAGGGCTGACTGAACTTGGCAATGAGACTAAGCTGAGTATGTAATATGAAAGATCAAGTAATAATGTAGTCCATCTTTTTTTTTTATTTACTCCCTAACTTTTGCCTAAGTCATCCTTTTAAGGATTTCAACTTAACTTGCTTTTTTTGGGCCTCAAGTTTTGCTTAAGCTGTCTTGTTAAGGATTTTCCATTTAACAAGCCTTTTTTTTTACGGATAGTTCAAACTCTTATTGAGGAGCAATTGATCTTAAGTGTAGCAACACATCAAAAATTTGCCACTGATTGGGTCGATTGTGAGGGGTAAACCCTAGCAATAAGTCTTCTTTGCTTCACTTGTAGTTTGATTGCTTAAACTTCTTAAACTATCGATGTCAACTTGGTAGATTCAGCATCGCAAAGTCTGAATTATCTTTAATGGAAGAGACTTCTTTTTTCAGATTGACTAAACTTGGCAATGAGACCAAGTTGCCTACGTACCACCTTATATGTATGATTAAGTCATAATGTAATTCATTTTTTTGTTACGCTCTAATTTTGGCCTAAGTCATCTTTGTAAGGATTTTCAACTTAACAAACTTTTTTTTTAAGTCTTAACTTTTGCCCAAGTAGTCTTCTTAAAATTTTTTTTACTTACTGAGCTTTTTCTAAAAGCTATTTTAGGCTCTTATTAAGGAACAACTGATATCAAGAATAGTAACACTTCAAGAATTTGTAAATTAATTCAGCTAATTGTGAGGAGTAAACCCTAGCAATAAGTTTTGTTTGCTTCACTTGAAATTTCATAGTTTGAACTTTTCAATTATTGACGTCAACTTGGCAATTTCAACATTGCAAAGATTTGAGTTATGTTTAATCAAAGAGACTTTTTGTTTTTTAGGTTGATTGAACTTGGTGATAAGATAAACTAGAAATAAGTTTTCTTCGCTTTACTTGCAATTTGATAGTTTGAACTTCTTCAATTATTGATATCTGCTTGGCAATTTCAACATTTCAAATATTTGAATTATCTTTAATCAAATAGGCTTTTTCATCTTTTTTTTTTTTGGGTTGACTAAACTTGCCGATGAGACCAAGCTACCTACATACCTCATAATATGAAGGATTAAATCATAACGTAATTCTTGTTCTTTTTTCTTTTTTACATCCTAATGTTTGCCTAAGTCATAATTTTAAGGATTTTAATCTCAATAATATTTCTTTTTTTGCAAGACCTAATTTTTGCCTAAGCTATCCTATTAAGGATTTTTCACTTAACGAACTCATTTTTATTGGTAATTTAAGCTTTTTACTGAGGAATTGATATTCAAGCATTGTAACGCTTCAAGAATTTGCCATTGATTAGGTCAATTGTGAGGAGTAGACTCAAGCAATAAGTCTTCTTTACCTCACTTGCATTTTATAGTGTGAACTTCATTAATTATCGACTTCAACATGGCAATTTCAAGTTAACAAAGATTTGGATTATCTTTAATCAAACAAACTTTTTATTTTTTGGATTGACTGATCTTGGCAATGAGACCAAGCTGCCTATGTCCCTTCTAATATGAAGGATCAAGTCATAACGTAGTTCTTGTTTTTTTTTTTTTCATTATAACTTTTGCCTAAGTCGTCATTTTAAAGATTTTCAACTTAACAGTCTTTCTTTTTGCATGAAGACCAAATTTTTGCCTATGCCATCCTATTCAGGATTTCTGGTTTAGCGGGCTCATTTTTAGTTGCAGTTTATGCTTTTATTGAGGAGGAACTAATATTCACACAATGTAACGCTTCAAGAATTTGCCCTTGATTGGGACAATTATGAAGAGTAGACTCAAGCATTAGGTTTTCTTTACTTCACTTGCAACTAATAGTTTGAACTTCTTTAATTATCGATGTCAACTTGGCAGTTTAAAAATGGCAAAGTTTGAATTATCTTTAGGGGAAGAAACATTTTTCTTCGGATTGATTGAACTTGGCAATGAGACCAAGCTGTCTACATACCTTCTAATATGAAGGATCAAGTCGTAACGTTCTTGTGCTTTTTTTTTAGATTATAACTTTTGCTTAAGTCGTCATTTTAAAGATTCTCAATTTAATAGTCTTTCTTTTTTTACGGGACCTAATATTTACCTAAGCCATCCCATTATGAATTTTATGTTTAACGGGGTTGTTTTTTATTTGTAGTTTAAGCTTTTACCGAAGACGAATTAATATTAATGCATTGTAATGCTTCAAGAATTTGCCATTGATTGGGCTGAGTGTAAGGAGTAGACTCAAGCAATAAGTATTCTTTTCTTCACTTGCTATTGATAGTTTGAACTTTTTCAGTTATCGAAGTCAACTTGGCAATTTAAAAATGGCAAAGATTTGAAGTATCTTTAATCAAAAACACTTTTTGTGCTTTGAATTAATTGAACTTGGTAACGTGGGATTGAATTTCGGTTTAAAATACCTTGGGCTTGCTATTTGATATGGTAAAGATGAACAGCTTGGACATCATGAGCTTATTCGAATGTTGAGATGGTGTAAGAGTATGAAAGGTAGAGTAAATAACGGAAAGCAAAAGGGGAGAAAGAGTAAAGCACGAGACACCCGAGCACAGCAGAGGCGAGAACCTGAGCAACCCCTGTATGAACTCCCCTCAAAACACCAAAAAATTGAATATTTTTATTAAGTTGGGGTGACTTGCCATGCAAGCGCACCGATCATGGCAAAGGCAGGGGATGACAAGATAGATCAAGACTTAGCCCCACTCCATGAATAAATTATTGGGATGACATCTTACACATCCTTTGAAAAATCTTGACCCATCATAAAGAAAAATTACCAAAAGATAATTTGTACAAGAAAGTTGATTGGAAAAGAGGGAGAAAAAATAAATAAAATGGAACTCTACAATCCACAGCGACCGAACTAAAACAAGAAGTAAAAAAGAAAAATTGAGTGAGATTATAATTGGAAAAAAAGAGAGGAAAATTGGAAGAAGAAAAAGAGTTTCGTTACCATTAAAGAGAAAGCTGAGGAAAATTTGAGCAGAGTTAAGAAACTTCCAATGCTTTATCTTTGGAACTAAGGAATTTCAATCCACTATCAAAGATTTTTGCTTTTTAATGGAAAGTGATCACTTTTGCAGAATCCATAAAAGTGTTCTTACTTTTTAACAAGAATCGATAACCTTTAAACAATCCACAAGGGATTCTTACTTTTTAATGGGATCAAGTGATAACTTTTACAACAGTTTTTTATGAAATCAAGCAATAAGCCTTACACAATCCACAAAAGGATTCTTGCTTTTTAAATGGGAAGTGACAATCTTACAAGGTAGCTTTTCAAAGTTAAGCTAGAACGTAGCTCTTTCTGTTTTTCAAATTCTAACTTTTGCCTAAGCCGTCATTTTAAGGATTTTCAACTTAATAGTCTTTCTTTTTTTGTGAGACCTAATTTTTGCCTAAATCTTCCTATTAAGGATTTTTTGATTAACATGCTCTCTTTTATTGGCAATTTAAGCTTTTATCGAGGAGGAACTAATATTCATGCATTATAATGCTTCAAGAATTTGCCATTGATTGGGCTGATTGTGAGGAGTAGACTTAAGCAA
>NW_018397276.1:2547691-2549286 GCF_002168275.2 Theobroma umbraticum
TCACTTCACTTGTAATTGATAATTTGAACTTCTTTAATTATAGACATCAACTTGGCAATTTACAAATGCAAAAGATTTCAATTATGTTTAATCAAAGAGGCTTCTTGGTTCTTGGATTGACTAAACATGGCATTGAGACCAAGCTACCTACGTACGTACCTTCTTATATGAAGGATCAAGTCATAATGTAGGACTGAAATTTAGTTTAAAATACCTTAGGCTTGCAATTTGATATAGTAGTGATTTGCTTGGACATCATTCGCTTATTTCGATGTTGTTATGGTGCAAGAGTATGAGAGGTAGAGTAAATAATGGAAAGCAAACGGGGAGAAAGAGTAAAAGCATGAGACACCAGAACACAGAAGAAGGCAGAACCCAGGCAACTTCGGTGCTAACTCCCCTCAAAACACCATAAAATTGAATTTTTATTAAGTTGAGTGGACTTGCCATGCTGATAACTCTATTATATAGAGTTATTTTGACGCATTTTGGGGCTTAAATAGCTAAATCTTTGAGATTTTAGGTTTGGATTTTAGCATTTTAAGTGTTTTTCTAGTTTAAGTTTTGATTACTTGTTAAGTTACTACTTTAAGTTATTTTAGTTAAATTTTATGTTTTTTTTTAATTCTTTAAAAGTAGTTGTTGCTAATTTCTCTTATGACTTTTGTAGATAATTGATGAAAAAGGCTCATTTGATGAAAATCAATGCAAGTATGGTGATGACTTTATTCATATATGTTTCGGTATTTTGATCATATCTCTCTCTAAACAACTCCAAATGAGGTGATTCTTGGACCACTAGAATTCTAAGAAGAATAACTACAACGTTTACTTTTATCAATTCACCCATTTCTGACTGGATCATGGTCAAAATATTTGTCAAAGTCTGAGCACTGCAGCAGTACGCAAGGACTGAATATGATGCAGTGTTTGGAGCATATCTTTCAATCCATAGGTCCAATTGATATGATTCTTCACCCATTGGAAAATTAAGAGAGAGGAATAAAAGTTTTATGTTTTCTACTTTGCCCAGTTCGGAACATGTCAGGTTGAAACTCACATTTGAAGTTGATAGACTGCCACAGCGCTGGGAGAACAAGGCTGGAGCGTTGATGAAAGGAAGCAAACATACAAATTTCCAGAGAGCTCAGAGCTGCAGCGCTGGGAAGTAGCGCCGCAGCGCTGGGCGACTTTCCAAAAATAAAAGAAGTTGACTGGATTTTGAAAATTAGGTTATTTGGAGCCTATTTAAGGACCTTTTTCAGAAATTTTGAAGAGGAGGCAGCAAACAACTATTCTGGAGATTTAGAGTTAAGAACAAAGCAAGGAAACAAGAGAATTGGAGAGAGAATTAAGAACACAAAGCTCTAACTATTAGTTTTCTCTCTTTATTTTTTTGCTTTTCTTATTTTCCTTGACTTGGATTCATGGCTAAATTTCTTTGAATATTGTTTTTATTAGATACTATGAGCTAAATTATTTTTCTTGGATTGCAATTGAACTCGCATGTAATGTAACTTTTAATCTCTTTCTTACTTATCTTTAATGGAATTTGAATTGTTTATTGCAATTTATGCTTAATACTTTTAATTTCT
>NW_018397276.1:2549686-2549930 GCF_002168275.2 Theobroma umbraticum
TTCAATTAGAATTCAAATATTAATTATTTGAATAAAATTAAATTGTTCTAATTTTAGTACTTAGTAATTAGATCAATTCCTTGTGAGATCGATACTCTACTTGCTAATATATTATCTATTCGATACATATACTTGCATAGTGAAATTTTAACTGGCACATGCAAAGGTCGGGGATGACAAAGATAGATCAGGACTTAGCCTTGACATCTTCAATAAATTCTAGGACCTTTTCCCTGACATCTTA
>NW_018397276.1:2550335-2552406 GCF_002168275.2 Theobroma umbraticum
AAGATAATTGCTACAAGAAATTTGATTGAAAAAAAGAAATAAAAATTAAATTAAATGGAACTCTGAAATTCATAGCAACAGAACTAAAACAAGTAAAAAAGAAAACTCGAGTTTTCTTTCTCTCCTTCCATGAATAAATTACTATTGAAGAGAAAAAGAGTTTAGTTACTATTGAAGAAAAAGCTGAGGAAAATTGGAAGAAACTTTCAATACTGTATCTTTCCAAAGATTTGCGGTGACAACTCTTGATTGATTACAAGAGAAATTTCCAAAACAAATAAATTAAAGAATAAAAATAAAGCAATCAAAGATTACAACTTCAAATAATATTTATTAACATATTTCAAAGATAAAGCAATCCAAGATTACAACTTGAAGTAATACTAGGCCTAGGAAAAAGAGGGCATAGCAGCTATCGGCGCTACTTGCTTTGGTCCATTTAATTCTTTATTGTATTCATATTTATTTTTAAAGTATTAATGAAATATTTGTACCTACCTAACTTTAAAGCTCTTTCATCAATTGGATATTGACACATTCATAAATTCATGGCTTGCATACCTAATTATAATAATATTTAAAAAACATTATTCAAAAAGAATTTGTTAAATTAATGATTCTAAATTCCAATGATTTATCAAAAGAAACATTCAATTTGTTGAAAGTTTGAGCTTTATCGACAACCTATCGAATTTATACACTAGTAAAACAAGGATAAATCATATATCTCCAAAAAAAAAAATTAAAGATAACTCTGGGGAATTCTAGTGCAATAAGGACAACATATAATTAAGGGTAAAATCTTTTCTTTCTATCAATTGTTAAATTTTATTAAGTGTCAAAGTGATACAAATTGATTCAAAAGCATAGATCAGTAAAGGACTTTGAAAAACACCTATGTCCAGAAAGTAGTGAAAAATAAATTTCCTTTGAGGCATCAAAGAGTGACTGTGCCTATTGGAAAAGGCTAAGTAGAGCTACTTGATAGTGAAGGAAGGCGACAAGATCAACATTCACAGGTGGTTCCTTGCCTTTTGTTGTACATGCAAAAAGAATGGTACATCTTCTTAATTTATCAATTTTTTAGTTTGCTTTTTGTAATGTTTTTTTTTTGTCAACGCACTCTGGTTTGTCTCTCATTATTGTTGTGATCATTATATTGTATGCTGTGATTGCAGTTAGAGTAGCTGCAGAGATCAATGACATCCATTGCAAGAAATTCAAGATTCAACAACGTAAATGTTTTTGTTGGTAATACTCTATCTGTAAATTCTGACTGATTATTGAAGGATTTTCAATAGATAGCATCTATGTAATTTCCCAATAAACACAGACAAAAGCTATTCTGTCGGTACTCGATCGGTGTTTGTTTGGCATGCAATAAAAGTAATTGGTGTGAAGATTACCGATGGACTATATCTATCAATAGAAGGTACGATAGAAGTATCAACGGAAAATCTAAACAAAATTTTCATAGAAAATGGTTATTTCAAACGTCAGCAGTGCACCAACAGAATTTTCCAAAAATGGTGACAAAACTTCTGTTAGTCAATAAAGTAAATTAAAACGTCAATCATGGTTGCCAATGGAATTCTTTATTGTTACTTCTATTGGTAAATGGAAAATAAAGTGTCGAGGGATAAAAACATTGCAACGGAAATACCAATGGAATTTTCAAAATGCCAACAAAAATTTCATCGTTCATGGTTGGTAAACTCAAAGGTTAATCAAACATCAATCATGCTTGTCAATGGAAACATTTGTTGCTATTTCCATTGGTAAATGGGAAAAAAAGCTACCAAGGTCAAAAGAATAGTGATGAAATTACCAACAAAATTTCTAAAATGCCAATGAAAGTTTTGTTGATCGTGAAAGGTAAACTCAAACATCAATCACACTTGCTGATTTAATTATCCATCGCTAATTTCATCAATAAATGGCAAATGAAGTGCCAGGGATCTAAAACATAGCAATAGAAATACCAAAAAAATTTGGATCTATGATACCTAACCTAAATGGTAGTTGTTTACCAACAAATTTTTTCAAAATGTCGATGGATATTATGTCAAGG
>NW_018397276.1:2552506-2553204 GCF_002168275.2 Theobroma umbraticum
CTCATCTCTAACTTTTCTTAGTGCATTAAGAAGTTCTAGTGTAGTATTCTCGTAGTGCGAGAGAAAATTACACAATATGATTGTTGCTTTGAGTGCATCTTTGCGCAAGATAAGCTCTAGTACAAAACTATCATCGTGAACTGCATCTTCTTTGTCATTTCCTATAATGTTCTCAATAATTGTTTTTTTGTGCAATTTGGACTTTCTATTTTGTACTCACAAAATGCTTTATGCATTTCATCCTTCATTTTTAATTTCTTCTCATCTTTGAGATGAAAAGCCATTGGATTTAGTTTTACCATTTGTGATATTGTATGGTCTTTTTACAGACATTTTTCCTTGACTTAATGTCCATAAAGCATATTAATTAAGTATACATCGAATGAAATTTTAGTTTCTTGCAAAAATGAATAGATTCATGACTTAAATTTAATAAGACTAATTACATTCATGAACTTATTATGGTGAAACAAATACATTGAATAATGAGAATTCATAATTCGATAATTAAGTAATATTCATATAATCACAATAGACAATACATGTATTAAGTTCAATGTTTTGAAAAAAAATAAAGAATACCTGGATAAATTTTTTTTATTAATTAATGTATAAATTAGTAAATTATTGAGTTATTGATTAAATAATATCTCGATTAATTAATAAACTTTCATCGTCTTAAAGGTATTAATTTATAA
>NW_018397276.1:2553214-2553347 GCF_002168275.2 Theobroma umbraticum
GTATTTATTTGCAATGTCAATGAACATGCATTTGAAAGATCATTTATGCATGGTTATTTATAGATTATATTTGTGCAAAAGCTTTAACCCCTTGACTTGTCCCTTCTTGTATCCACTCATGTAGTCTTTGTAA
>NW_018397276.1:2553357-2553569 GCF_002168275.2 Theobroma umbraticum
AGTTTTTCATATTTTTGCGATAGATTAGTGATAGCTGCCCAGCCACTAGTGTTACGAAAACATGATTCGTTCTTCTTTTGGTAGGTGGTATAGCAACCCTTTTAAAACCTAGGACGTCGAGTTATGGTTCACTTGACATGCCGGTCTTTACTTTTATTGCTTATAATACTTGTTACAGTTGACTGTTAAGCCATTCAATGGCATTATACTTA
>NW_018397276.1:2553579-2553669 GCF_002168275.2 Theobroma umbraticum
TGTAAATGTTATAAAGGGATGGCCTGACAGACCATATGAGCACCTAGGGTGCATTACAGAATTGATATGAAATGGATATGTTACAGATGT
>NW_018397276.1:2553679-2553765 GCF_002168275.2 Theobroma umbraticum
ATGCGTATACAAAGTTTATGTTGACAAGTTCCATAACTGTGTATCAATGCCTAAGCATGGATGTTTGTGTACGTTGTGATGAATGT
>NW_018397276.1:2553775-2553967 GCF_002168275.2 Theobroma umbraticum
GATGATAGTGGCAAATACGTCACTTTTGAATGAATGCTAATTGAATGATGATAAGATGCTTACTAGGGCCTAGTTATTGGTATGAGCCTTACAAGCCAATCTATGGTTGTATGGGAATCCCAATTTGAGATATTCATGTATGGCATTTGTTGTTTATAACAACAATGAGGTAGTTCTTTATCCATAACTTAT
>NW_018397276.1:2553977-2555641 GCF_002168275.2 Theobroma umbraticum
CTATTTTTACTTGTGTAGATAAAGCCCAAAGAACTATATAAGCCTTGCCAAAGAATTGTATTGTGATACTGTTATGAGATCTTTATGCATTAAAACATTGTTCCTAAAAATTCCTTATCATTGTATTATTGAGATGGGTTATCAATAAAGCTCAAACATTGTCACATGCTATTTTTCTTACTTGTGATGTAAGCAACCACTCTCATAGTTTGAAGTATAGAAATATATAGAAATGGCATCAAGGTGCTTGCCATGGGAAAGAAAGTTCACTGAATATAGCCTAACATGAGAAATACATTTGGTATATTACTCAAGTGTCTATGCAATACTTTCCATACGTCAGTTGCGTAACAACTCCTTAGACTTAAGACACTAGGTTGTCTGATATATGGAATACTATGTTGATTTCATCCCTATATGTCCTACCAAATATGGTAAATTAGGATGCTATTGAGTATAGCATGAAGCATATAAAGGCAAATGAGTGGTCAAGATAGACATCATCACCCCAAGTGATTTAGGGAAAAATATTTTAATAGTTCATGGTTGATATTAGCTTAATCAAATCCTTGGCCTAGGTGATTGGGAGATTATGAAATGAGTTTCATAATTTCGTATAAGGCTAATGATCTAATTGTAAGAACAAACATGGAGATCAATAAAGTATGACATTGTACCTAGCTTTTACATCTTTGGGATATATGATGAAAGAATGAATTACACTGATTGGTTGTACATTGAAAGGTTGTCAAAAAACCCTTTGACTCTCTCAAAACAATTGTTTGGCAATGATGCATCGCTAGATGCCAATCTTGGTCCATATAATTGAATTAATTTAACATGAATATAATTCTTTTAAATTAATTGATAAATATTATGATTCAATTCCATTGCCAACATGTTAGAAACCTAATAAGTCAACACATAAAGCTCCACTATGGATTAAATTGAGAGTAAGACTATTTCAATTAGACTTAAGTCATAAATTAGGTTTTTAAACTATTGGGGACTTAATTAAAAAAGTTTAATTAAGTTCTAGGTCACTATTATAAGGAGTTATAGTATTGAGGACTTATTTGCAAATAAATAAGTTATTTAACTTAGCCATAAAAGGTCTTTTTCTAGTCACTCTTCTTATAAGTTTTCTTTAGAAAAATCTTTTTAAAAAAGAGGACAATAGGTTGTCCACTTTGCTAGCACGAAAGTGTGATTAGAAAGCTTTCTCCTTGAAGAAGTCTCCATTGCAGCTGTGTATGTATCTGTTAAAGGCCAAACGCTTAGGTGGTTTAGGTTTTCCACTTCCTTTCGGTGTTCACGGGGTTGAATCATAGGAAGAGGTAGCCATTGTGATTCTCACATCACTTGAAAAAAGTATTTTGGTTACTTTCCTCTCCCTTAAAGTTTTATTTGTGTTAAAAACACTAAGGTGATCCATGGTAGATGTGGGTTAGTGTTTATGTTTAATCATTTAAAATTCCTTTTATTGCACTTAATTCAATTTTGCCATAAATAACACTAGTGGGCCATACTCACGTAGGTCCTAGTGCCAATCCTGATCTTTTAAAAAATGGGATGTGATAGGCCTACAACGGTTAAATGATGGGGATGGGCTTTGGGGACGTGGGTCAGGAAGGGCCAAGGCTGAGGGAGACAAAAATCGGAAA
>NW_018397276.1:2555651-2557907 GCF_002168275.2 Theobroma umbraticum
GAAAGGAGAAAATAATGGGAGGTAAGGCGATAAAGTTAGTTATATAATTAAATTTACTGATGTAATTGTCGAGAACTAATTTTCGTCCATGCTCTTGATTGATGTTTGATTGACCATACCTTCCCAATCGGAATATCCATCGGCATTTTGAAAAAATCTATTGGTAAATCGCTGACATTTAGGTTAAATTTACTTATTGAAATTTTTGTTGGTTTTTCCATTGCTATTTTTTAGACCCCTTTCCCTTCATTTTCCATTTACTTACAAAATATTCAATGGATAATTATGTCAGCAAGTGTGATCGATATTTGAGTTTACCTTTCACTATCAACGAAAGTTTCATCGACATTTTGGAATTTTTGTCGATAATTTTGTTACTATTTTGTGACCCTATAAGATTTTGTTTCCATTTATCGACTGAAATGGCTACAGATGTTTCCATTGAAAGTTTCATTAACGTTTAATTAACCGTTAAGTTTACCCTTCTCGATCGACGGAATTTCCGTTGGCATTTTCGTTGCAATGTTTCTATCCTTAATTTTTTTTTCCATTTATCGATGGAAGTAGAGATGACAAATTCAATCGGCAAGCATCATTGATGTTTCAATTCACCTTCTCGACCAATAAAAATTTTGTCATTATTTTTGGAAATTCTATCGATGCATTGTTGATGTTTCAAAGTAGCCATTTTCGATGAAATTCTATTTTGATTTTCTGTCAATACTTCTATTGGTACCTTCTATACCAACAGATGTTGTGCATTAGTAGTCTTCGAGCCAATTACTTTTATTGCACGGCAAATAATCACAGATCAAGCAGAAACAAAATAGCTTATTTGAGTGTTTAATTATAGAATTGCATAGATGTTGTCAATCAAAAATTCATCGATAATCAATCGGAATTTACCGACAAAAACATTTGCATTGGAGAAGTTTGAATTTTTGGCAGTGAATATCAACGATCTTTGCAATTGCTTTGACTGCAATCGCAACATGCAATACAATGATCACAACAATAATGAGAAGATAAACCAAACGCAATGACAAAAAACATTACAAAAATCAATCAGCCTATGTTTGTGTAAGAATTACTAAGATCTAATATAGCAGGTTAATGTTGTATTGTAACAACAGATATCTGATGTTTATATGTATGTTTAAAAGTTCTATATGTTGGTGAAGGTTTCTTGAAGATTAAGCTTCCCTGTTCCTATATATTGAGTTTAGCTAAATCATGTATTTGACAAAGACACATGAAAGATTGCACATTCCAAATAAAAAAAAAAGGAAATTTGTAAACTCCAGGTATATACGTATATATAATAAAAGATTATTAGCAATAATCTTGATTAGCCTTATGAGGAATAATTCTGATCACTTAAATAGTTCATAACCCATTTTCATAGTTTGACTAAATAATTCACATCACCTAAAACTTTTAAAGCATAGACATATATCCCCCTCGAGTTATTTGCACTGCTTGCCATGATTACTGTTTAAATGTTTCACAACTTAATCGGTGGGGTATTTCCCATATAAGAGTTATATATTTTATGCTCAAATGTAAACAGCAGTACTTAATAGGGTGTTTGTTCCTCTCTACTTTCTAGACATGGGCGTTTATTCCCAAGTCCCTTATGGATCTATGCTTTTGAATCAATTTATATCACTTTGATATTTAATAAAATTCAACATTTGATAAAAAAAAAGTTTTCCCTTAACTTTGTATTGTCCTTATTAAAATAGAATTCCCATGAATTATTTTTTTTTGTTTTGTTTTTTTTTATAGATATCAATTATCTTTGTTTTAGTAGTACATAAATTCGATAGGATATGGATAAAGATGAAACTTGCAACAAATTGGATGTTTCTTTTGGTGAATCATTGGAATTTTGAATCATTAATTTAACACATTCGTTTTGAATAATATTTTTTAAATATTATTATACTTAGTTATACCAGCCATGAATTTATAATGTGTCAATAACCAATAGATGAAAGAGCTTAAAAGTTTGGCAAGTTTAAATGTTTCATTAATACTTGAAAAATAAATATAAATACAATTACATGGTGCACCCGAGCATTTTTTCCTTTACTCATTGCAGCGATAAAAATGATCTGTTTTTAAAGAAAAGTTTTCTCCTCTTCTTGATATAATGCAAGTAGAGTTCGCTGTTGTTGTCAAATCAAGGTGCTTTATTTTTCTTTTCTTTTGTTTGGTTTACTTGCTACGTTCTTCACTTGGAATGTTGATATG
>NW_018397276.1:2557922-2558685 GCF_002168275.2 Theobroma umbraticum
TTCTTCTAGTGGTTACGTTAGGATCAGTCAAGATTTGCTGGGTTTTAATTTCTTAACAATCCCATATGTTTCTGGTCAGTTCATCGAAGCATAATTTGCAAATTAACTGTTTTATTGGTAAGTTTGGTATTGCCCCATTGGAAACTGAAATATGTTAATAAATATTATTTGATTGCTTTATCCTTTTTTCTTTAATTTATTTGTTTCAGTCCTTATTTATTTAATGGTAAGTTTGGTATTGGAAAGTGAAATATGTTAATAAATATGTAACTACAACACTTACATGCTTATGTAATCTTTGATTGCTTTATTTGGAAATATATTAATAATTATTATTTGAAGCTGTAATCTTCCATTTCTTTATCTTCTTTTCTTTAATTTATTTGTTTCAGTCTTTACTTGAATCCCTATTTATTTTATCTTCTACAAATAATCTTTTGGAAAGATAAAGCATTGGAAGTTTCTTAACTCTGCTCAAATTTTCCTCTGCTTTCCCTTCAATGGTAACTAAACTCTTTTTCTTCTTCGAATTTTCCTCTTTTTTCTTCCAATTATAATCTCACTCAATTTTTCTTTTTTACTTCTTGTTTTATTCCGGTTGCTATGGATCTTAGAGTTCCATTTAATTTAATTTTTTCTCTCCCTTTTTCAATTAACTTTCTTGTACAAATTATCTTTTGGTCATTTTGGTTTATGATGGGTCAAGATTTTTTGAAGGATGTGTAAGATGTTAGTCCTAGTAATTTATTCATGGAAGGGGGCT
>NW_018397276.1:2558695-2559212 GCF_002168275.2 Theobroma umbraticum
CTATCTTTGTCATCCCCGACCTTTGCCATGGCAGGTGCGCTTGCATGGCAGGTCACCCCAACTTAATAAAAATATTCAATTCTTTGGTGTTTTGAGGGGAGTTCACACGGGGGTTGCCTGGGTTCTCCCCTCTGATGTGCTATGGTGTCTCGTGCTTTTACTCTTTCTCCCCTTTTGCTTTCCATTATTTACTCTACCTCTCATACTCTTGCACCATATCAACATTGGAATAAGCTCATGATGTCCAAGCTATTCATCTCTACTATACCAAATAGCAAGCCCAAGGTATTTTAAATTGAAATTCAATCCTATGTTATGACTTGATCCTTCATGTTAAGAGGAACGTATGTAGGTAGCTTGGTCTTATTGCTAAGTTTAATCAATTCAAAACACAAAAAGTCTTTTCAATTAAAGATAAATCAAATCTTTGCCATTTTTAAATTGCCAAGTTGACGTCAATAACTGAAGAAGTTCATACTATCAATTGCTAGTGAAGTGAAAAAGACTAATTGCTTGA
>NW_018397276.1:2559232-2564257 GCF_002168275.2 Theobroma umbraticum
CCAATCAATTGCAAATTCTTGAAGCATTACAATGCATGAATATTAGTTTCTCCTATATAAAAGCTTAAACTGCAAATAAAAAACAGCTCATTCAACCAAAAATCCTTAATAGGATGGCTTAGGCAAACTAGGTCTAAGAAAAAAAGAATGGCTATTAAGTACAAATCCTTAAAATGATGACTTAAGCAAAGTTAGAATGTAAAAAAAAAAAAAACAAGAACTATGTTACGGCTTGATCCTTCATATTAGAAGGTACGTAGACAGCTTGGTCTCATTGTCAAGTTTAGTCAACCCGAAAAACAAAAAGTCTCTTTGATTAAAGATAATTCAAATCTTTGCCATTTTGAAATTGTCAAGTTGGCATCGATAATTCAAATATAAATGTTATGTACTTTATTGCTCGAATGTTAGCAGAAGTGCTTAAATAAGGCATTTATTTCTCTCTAGTTTCTAGACATGGGTGTTTTCTTGAGTCCCTTATTGATCTATGCTTTTGAATCAATTTGCATCACTTTGATATTTAATAAAATTCAACATTTGATTCACAAAAAAAACATTTATCCTCAACTACGTGTTCTCCTTATTGAACTAGAGTTCCCATGGATTATATTTGTTTTTTTTTTTGGTTGAGAGATATGAATTATCCTTCATATAAATTCGATAGGACGTGGATAGAGATGAAACTTGCAACAAATTGGATGTTTCTTTTGGTTAATCACTAGTATTTGGAATCACCAATTTATCAAATTCTTTATGGATAATATTTTTTAAATATTACTATAATTAGTTATGCAAGCCATGAATTTATAAATGTGCCAATATTCAATTGATGAAAGAGCTTTAAAGTTTGGTAGGTTTAATATTTCATCAATCCTTTTCAAATAAATATGAATACAATAAACAATTAAATGGACCAAAGCAACTAGGGCCGAAATCAAGAAACGTTTTCTCCTTTTCTTGTTATAATGCAAGTAAAGTTTTGCTGTTCTTGTTTTATTTCAGAGTTCCATGTCAAATCAAGATGTTTTATTTTTCTTTTCTCTGGTTTACTTGGTACATTCTTAAACTGATATGCTTAATCAATTTTCCTATAGTGATTACGATTAGTGCAGATTTTCTTGGCAATGCCACATGTTTCTTGGTTAGTTCTATAGGATGAAAAGGTGGTCACGTGACTAAGTTTACAACTGAAAGTTATGTGGCATGTATGAGTTAATTTTTTTTCACAAATTAAAATTTAAATTAACAATCTAAGCTTTGATTTCAATATTATAGAAGTAGTGCTTTGCAAAAGCTAAAGCTATATGGCTTCTTACAGTGGTTAGAGAGATGAGCATCATAGCAGCCTCATCAACTTTAAGCCCAAAATACCTCTTTTTTTAAGGTAATTATTAGGAATGTATTGATTATGTAAAATTGGGGATTGATCTTTTCTCAATTGAGAAAAGATGTCTCCCTAGTTTTACATAATCATTAGCATTCCTTCAAATTATCTTGAAAGAAGGATATTTTCTAGACCTAAAGTTGAGGTTGTCATGATCTTTCTGACCATTATAGGAAGTCATAACTTTAGCTTTTGCAGACCACTTCTCGAATATGAAATCCAAATTTTGTATTGTTAATATAAGTTCTAATTTGAGAAAAAAAATAATTTGCTCCTGCAATTACCAACGAAAATTTTCATCAGTAATACCAACAGATTTCTTACATTAGCAATCACAAATTAGACAATAGATCAGATCCATTACCGACCAAATTGTTGATGAAATACTCCATGGGTAACTTATCGACACAATATTCCATCATCGATGGATTTCCCATTACCAACCATTTTCATCGTAATTTTCATCGATAATTTTTACTTTTACAAATGTAAATTTTTGTCAATAATGGCTTGTCTTTTTGCAGTGTCAATTGGTTATATATTTAAATTTACTGACATAATTGTCGCAAGAAAATTTTCATTGGTGCTCGTGGTTAACGTTTGATTGATGTATGTTTGTACATTCCTTGACAAAATATCCGTTGACATTTTGAAAAATTTGTTGGTAAACAACTAACATTTAGGCTAGGCATCATAAATCCAAATTTTGTTGGCATTTCCATTGCTATGTTTTAGATCCTTGACACTTCATTTTCCATTTATTGATGAAATTAAGGATGGATAATTCCATTGGCAAGTGTGATTGACGTTTAAGTTTACCTTTCACGATTGAAAAAAATTTCATTGACATTTTAGAAATTTTGTTGCTAATTTCGTCGCTATTCTTTCGACCCTAGAAGCTTTTTTTTTTTTTTCAATTTACCAATGGAAATAGCAACAAATGTTTCCATTGACAAGCGTGATTGAAGCTTGTTTAACCTTTGAGTTTGCCAACCTTGATCGATGAAATTTTAATCTGCATTTTGAAAATTCTGTTGGTATTTCCGTTGCAATGTTTTTATCCCAAGACACATTATTTTCCATTTACCGACAGAAGTAACAATGGAGAATTCCATTGGCAACCGTGATTGACATTTGAATTTACTTTCTTGACTAATAGAAATTTTGTCACCATTTTTGGAAATTTCTATAGGTGCACTACTGGCATTTGACATAACCATTTTCTATGAAAATTTCGTTGAGATTTTGCATTGGTATTTCTATCTGTACCTTCTATATTAATAAATATAGTCCATCGGTAGTCTTCAAACCAATTGCTCTTATTGCACACCAAACAAACACCGATCGGGTACCGACAGAATAACGTTTTTTAGTTTTTTAGTGGAAAATTATATTGATGCTGTCTATTGAAAATCCATGGATAATCAGTTAGAATTTACTAATAGAGTATTACCAACAATAACATTTATCTTGCTGAAGCTTGAATTTCTTGCAATGAATGTCATTGATCTCTGCAGCTACTCTGACTGCAATCACAACATGCAATATAATGATCACAATGATAATGAGACGACAAACCAAAATGCATTGACAAAAAACATTGCAAAAATCAAACTAAACAATTGATGAATTAAGAAGACATACCATTCTCTTCGCATGTACAACAAAAAGCGAGGAACCATCTGTGAGTGTTGATCTATCACCTTCCTTCGCTATCAGGCAATTCTGCTTAGCCTTTTGCAATCGACGCAGTCACTTTTTGGTGCCCCAAAGGTCATCTATTAGTTGCATCTAGACTTTTATAGTGATCCATAGTCAAGACATCCTTTTAGTCTCAATGATGTTTTTGTCATGGGCCTCCTTTTGGATGGGCAACATGTCAAACAAGCGATTAGATTTTTGAAATTGCACCTTCTATTTGGAATCAATGTGCCTTCGTTCAAACTCTAGGGTTTATCATTAGATGCGGGACGCATGGTATAGGGAAGTCAAAACTGACACATTTGATCATTAAGTTTTTGGAAGAGGAAGGCATTCAGTGGTGTGAAGAGAACTGTGGAACTATTCAAGTCAAGCTTGATGCGCATAGGGAGTTTAGCTTCTTAGATTCGAATAGTGACACCGAGTAAATTAATTAATGTAATATCAGCCATAGGTTTTCCTTATCAACCTATATTTGTATAAGAATTACTACGATGTAATATAACAAGTTAATGTAGTATTGAAACAATAGGTATTAGATGTTCATATGTATATTTAAAACTTTTTTATGTTGGTGAAGGCTTCTTGAAGATTAAGCTTCTTGTTCCTAATGTATAACTTTAGCGAAAATCATGTTCTGACTCATCTGGTAATGACAAAGACACATGAAAGATTGTAAATTCCAAAGAAAAAAAAATTGATTTGTAAACTTCCTTTATATATATATATATATGTAAAAAATTATCAACAGTAATCTTGACTGGCATTATGAGGAATAATTTATATCACTTAAATAATTCATAATTTTTCATATCACCTAAAACTTTGGAAACATAAACACATATCACCTAAAAATATTTGATTATTGTTTAAATGTTTCAAAACTTCATGGAAGGGGTTTTTCCCAAATAGGTGTTATGTACTTTTATGCTTGCATAATGGGGCATTTATTTTTCTCTACTTTCTGGACATAGGTGTTTTCCCAAGCCCTTTACTGATCAATGCTTTTGAATCAATTTATATCACTTTGACACTTAAAAAAATTCAACATTTGATAGAAAAAAAAGATTTTACCCTTAACTATGTGTTGTCCTTATTGAACTAGAATTCCCAAAAATTATCTTTGTTATTTTTTTGTTTTGAAAGAGATATGAATTATCTTTCCTTTAGTAGTATATAAATTCAATAGGTTGTGGATAAAGATGAAACTTGCAACAAATTGGATGTTTCTCCTGATAAATCTTTGGAATTTAGAATAATTAATTTAACAGATTCTTTTTTTTGATAAATCATTAATTTCAGTGTTTTTTTTTTTACCCTAGAAGATTTAGTTTCCATTTATCGACGAAAATAGTGATAGATGTTTCCGTCGACAAGCATGATTGATGTTTGATTAACCTTTAAGTTTACCTTTCCCGATCGATGGAATTTCCGTTCGATTTTAGTTGCAATGCTTCTATCCCCAATTTTTTTTTTCTATTTACCGATGGAAGTAAAGATGAAGAATTCAATTGGAAAGAATCACTGATGTTTGAATTCACCTTCCCAACCGAAAAAAATTTCATCACTATTTTTGGAAATTCTATTGATGCTTTACTGAAGTTTCAAAGTAGCCATTTTCAATGAAAATTCCATTTCGATTTTTTGTCAGTACTTTTATCAGTACCTTCTATACCGATAGATGTTGTGTGTCAATAGTCTTTGGGCCAATTACTTTTATTTCATGGCAAATAACCATGGATCAAGTGCCAGCAAAATTGCCTTTTTTATTGTTTTATTATAGAATTGCATAGATGTTGTCGATCAAAAGGTCATCGATAATCAATCGGAATTTACCGATAGAGTATTACCAATGAAAACATTTGCATTGGTGAAGCCTGAATTTTTGGCAGTGAATGTCACCGATCTTTGCAATTGCTTTGATTGCAATCACAACATGC
>NW_018397276.1:2564267-2565462 GCF_002168275.2 Theobroma umbraticum
TTACAACAATAATGAGAAGACAAACCAAAACGCAATGAGAAAAAACATTACAAAAATTGATCAGCCTGTGTTTGTGTAAGAATTACTAATATGTAATATCACAGGTTAATGTAGTATTGTAACAATAGGTATCGGATGTTCATATATATATTTTAAAGTTCTATATGTTGGTGAAGGCTTTTTGAAGATTGAGCTTCCTTATTCCTATATGTTGAGTTTAGCTAAATCATGTATTTCAGAATGACACATGAAAGATTGTACATTCCAAAAAGAAAATTGTAAACTCCATGTATATATATATATAATAAGAGCTTACCAACAATAATCTTGATTAGCTTTGTGAGGAATAATTCAGAACAAATTAATAATTCATAACCCGTTTTCTTGATTTGACTAAATAATTCATATCACTTAAAACTTTTAAAGCATAGACATATATGCCTCTCGAGTTACTTGCAACAAATTGGATGTTTGTTTTGATAAATCATTTGAATTTAGAACCATTAATTTAACACATTCTTTTCGAATAATATTTATTAAATATTATTATAATTAGTTATGCACGCCATGAATTTATAAATGTGTCAATATCCAATTGATGAAAGAGCTTTAAATGTTTAAATATTTCATTAATACTTTAAACATAAATATAAATACAATAAAGAATTAAATGGACCAAAGCAAGTAGGGCCGATAGCTGCTATGCCCTCGTTTTCCTAGGCCTAATGTAATATTGATATTTTGCAGATCCACCGCCTTAAAACAGCCCATTTCACAACACTATAAATAGATTATTTCCCTAATATATTAATTTCTCTTCAATGGCAACAAACTACTATTTTTGTTCTTTCGATTTTGGTTTACTCATTGCAGCAATAAAAATGATCTCATTTTAAAGAAAAGTTTTCGCCTTTTCTTGTTATAATGCAAGTAAAGTTTTGCTATTCATGTTTTATTTCAGAGTTCCATGTCAAATCAAGATGTGTTTTTTTTTCTTTTCCTCGGTTTACTTGCTACATTCTTAACTTGGTATGCTTAATTTTTCAATCAATTTTCTTCTAGTGGCTATGTAATTTTCTTAACTTGATACATTCTTGACAATGCCATATGTTTCTTGGTCAGTTCAGGCGTCTATGCTTATGTAATTTGCATTCAACCGACAATTACATGGTAAGTTTGGCATTGCTTTATCTTT
>NW_018397276.1:2565562-2565721 GCF_002168275.2 Theobroma umbraticum
TTTGTGAAGTGCATTCATGAACAATTTCTTATTCACCATGCGGATTAGGCATTAAACCTAGGGAAAAAAATTTACATAGCAAGGGGATACGAAAATCGGTTTTAGAATGCTACCTTGACAGGTATTTTGAAAAATGGTTTAAAACGATCCTTTGAAAAC
>NW_018397276.1:2565731-2565943 GCF_002168275.2 Theobroma umbraticum
TTTTAAATGGTTTTAAGGAATCGGGAGATTCGAGAGTAGGCCAATTGTCACTCCAGTTAATTGTGACCCTTGTGCACAAGTGAACTCTAGCTAGAGAACTTTTGGAGTAGGCGACAGGCTATTAGACATGGCTGGGGCCAATGTTTGTGATTTTACGTGGCTAGGCCACAAATGATTGTATGCGGTTGCGACCACTTGATTTTTCTCCGATG
>NW_018397276.1:2565953-2566308 GCF_002168275.2 Theobroma umbraticum
TCGTTGAGATAGCCATGGCATGTGGGGATCCGGTGGAGCAGAGCTCCTGGAGGTTATGACGTGGAAGTGGGTCCACATGTTATTATTTTTGTACCTACTCAAGAGTGATATTCCTTTTGGTTTTTCTCGTAAGTAATTTTCACACGATGAGGAATAATAGTTTTCTGCTGCTCCCTTGCTTATATGATGAATCCGATTTAATTCTTTGTGTACGAGGTGAATTATGAATTTTTGCGTGAGCTTTGTAAAATATTGGATTTTATGGGAGCATGCATGATGACATTTGACTACTTTAAAACTTATGTTAAGTGATTTCGATGGTAGAAATTTTTCCATGACTTGGGTTGATATTTGT
>NW_018397276.1:2566614-2566888 GCF_002168275.2 Theobroma umbraticum
TGTCAGACTTGTAATAATTAATAGTCACTGGAAATGTATTGGCTAGAGCTTAAGGTTATGTAATGAATACTACGTATTTTGTTGAAATGATATGGAATTATCAAACCTGGTTATTTGTATTTAGATGCAATGTATTAAATATTGTGATTATTTGGTTTAAATGAGCTATGGTATTAAAATTGTAATTTGAGTTTAAATTGCTTTGAGGTTTAACTAAGGCTTGTTTGAGATTTGGTGGGTTTACTCACAAGTCTCAAACGCTGGTAGTGATCAA
>NW_018397276.1:2567045-2567201 GCF_002168275.2 Theobroma umbraticum
TAAAACAAATTTAAGGTGGCAGCAAATACTAAAGACTATGTAAAAGGTTTATAGACATTTCTAGAATCCAAGAAAAATTTGGTATTAAGAAGAAAAACCCAAAAAATCTTGACTGTTCATAAAGAGAGATTATCAAAAGATAATTTCTAGAAGAAA
>NW_018397276.1:2567301-2567407 GCF_002168275.2 Theobroma umbraticum
TGAATAGAGAGCATCAATGTAATTTTCCAATAAAAAACTAAAAAAAGCTATTCTCTCGGTACTCGATCAGTGTTTGTTTGCCATGTAATAAAAGCAATTGGTGTGA
>NW_018397276.1:2567417-2567542 GCF_002168275.2 Theobroma umbraticum
TGGACTATATCTATTAATATAGAAGGTACCGATAGAAGTACCGACACAAAATCGCAACGAAATTTTCATAGAAAATGGTTATGTTAAATATCAGTAGTGCACCCATAGAATTTTTCAAAAATAGT
>NW_018397276.1:2567552-2567643 GCF_002168275.2 Theobroma umbraticum
CTATTAGTCAAGAAAGTGAATTCAAATGTCAATCACAATTGCCAATGGAATTCTCCATTGTTACTTCTGTCGGTAAGTGGAAAATAAGGTG
>NW_018397276.1:2568281-2568395 GCF_002168275.2 Theobroma umbraticum
TACATCAATCAAACGTCAACCATGAGCACCACCAAAATTTTCTTTCGACAATTACGTCAGTAAATTTATTTATATAACCAACTCACACTACCAAAAGACAAGGCATTATTCACA
>NW_018397276.1:2568865-2569036 GCF_002168275.2 Theobroma umbraticum
CTATAATGGTCAGAAAGATCATGACAACCTCAACTTTAGGTCTAGAAAGTATCCGTTTTTCAAGATAATTCGAAGGAATGCTAATGATTATGTAAAATTGGGGAGTCATCTTTTCTCAATTGAGAAAAAATCAATCACCAATTTTACATAATCAGTAGCATTCCTAATAAT
>NW_018397276.1:2569210-2569332 GCF_002168275.2 Theobroma umbraticum
AAACTTGGTCACATGGCCACCTACTCATCCTAGAGAACTGACCAAGAAACATGTGGCATTGCTGTAACGACCTCTTCCCCTCAATCGCTACCGGATTCGAGACTTGTGAGTGGACTCACCAA
>NW_018397276.1:2569342-2569468 GCF_002168275.2 Theobroma umbraticum
AGCCTTAATTTGATCTCCACATCACCTCGTATATTAACACCAATAATTATTTACACCAAATATTCACATTTATTTAAAATATAACTATTTGATACGAACATCTAAGTTTAATAACTACATGTACAA
>NW_018397276.1:2570316-2570489 GCF_002168275.2 Theobroma umbraticum
TGTCACGTAAGTAAAAAGGAGCAATAGCAAACTATTATTTTTCATCATGTAAAACCTACTTACGTAAAAATGAAAAGAAATTTAACTCTCAAGTAGGTACAAAATAACAATACGTGGACCCGTTTCCACGTCATAACATTCGGGAGCTCCGCTCCACCGGATCCCCACATGCC
>NW_018397276.1:2570499-2570669 GCF_002168275.2 Theobroma umbraticum
CAACGATGTTGGCCGACATCGGAGAAAAATCAAGCGGTCGTAACCACATATAATCATTTATGGCCTAGCCACGTAAAATCACAGATCTTGGCCCCAGCCATATCTAACTGCCCGTTGGCTACCCAAAAGTTCTCTAGCTAGAGCTCACTTGTGCACAAGGGTCATCATTA
>NW_018397276.1:2570769-2570970 GCF_002168275.2 Theobroma umbraticum
AATATGTGAGGTGATGTGGAGATCAAATTAAAGCTTGTTTGAGATTTGGTGAGTCCACTCACAAGTCTCGAATGCCGGTAGCGATCGAGGGGAAGAGGTCATTACAGCAATGCCACATGTTTCTTGGTCAGTTCTATAGGATGAAAAGGTGTCCATGTGACCAAGTTTACAACTAAAAGTTATGTGGTATGTATGAGTTAA
>NW_018397276.1:2570980-2571069 GCF_002168275.2 Theobroma umbraticum
TCAAATTAAAACTTAAATTAACAATCTAAGCTTTGATTTCAATATTACAGAAGTAGTGCTTTGCAAAAGCTAAAGCTATATGGCTTCTT
>NW_018397276.1:2571079-2571377 GCF_002168275.2 Theobroma umbraticum
GATAGATGAGCATCATAGCAGCCTCATCAACTTTAAGTCCAAAATACCTTTTTTTTTAAGGTAATTATTAGGAATGCTATTGATTATGTAAAACTGGTGATTGATTTTTTCTCAATTGAGAAAAGATGACTCCCTAGTTTTACATATCATTAGCATTCCTTCGAATTATCTTGAAAAAAGGATACTTTCTAGACCTAAAGTTGAGGTTGTTATGATCTCTCTGACCATTATAGGAAGTCATAACTTTAGCTTTTGCAGATCACTTCTGCAATATGAAATCCATAGTTTGTATTGTTAA
>NW_018397276.1:2571460-2573333 GCF_002168275.2 Theobroma umbraticum
CACATTAGCAATCACAAATTAGAGAATAGATCAGATCCATTACCAACCAAATTGTTGATGAAATACTCTGCGGGTAACTTACTGACACAATATTCCATCATCGATGGATTTCCCATTACCGACCATGCTACTATTGATGAAATTTTGAGGAAAATTTTCATCATAATTTTCATCGATAATCATTAGTATTACAAATGAAAATTTTTGTCAATAATGCCTTGTCTTTTTGTAGTGTGAGTTGGTTACATAATAAATTTACTGACGTAATTGTCGAAAGAAAATTTTCGGTGGTGCTCATGGTTGACGTTTGATTGATGTATGTTCGTACTTTCCTTAACAAAATATCCGTCGACATTTTGAAAAAATTTGTTTGTAAACAACTAACATTTAGGCTAGGCATCATAGATCCAAATTTTGTCGGTATTTCCATTACTATGTTTCAGATCCTTGACACTTCATTTTCCATTTATTGATGAAATTAGCGATGGATAATTCCATTGGCAAGTGTGATTGACGTTTGAGTTTACCTTTCACGATTGACAAAAATTTCATCGACATTTTAGAAATTTTGTTGCTAATTTCGTCACTATTCTTTGAACCCTATAAGCTTTTTTTTTCCCATTTACTAGTGGAACTGCAACAAATGTTTCCATTGACAAGCATGACTGAAGCTTGTTTAACCTTTGTGTTTTCCAACCCTGACTAACGAGATTTTCATCGACATTTTGAAAATTCTGTTGGTATTTCCTTTGCAATGTTTCTATCCCAAGACACCTTACTGTCCACTTACCGACAAAAGTAACAATGGAGAATTCCATTGGCAATCGTCATTTACATTTGAATTCACTTTCTTGACTAATAGAAATTTTGTCACTATTTTTGGAAAATTCTATGGGTGCACTACTGACATTTGACATAACCATTTTCTATGAAAATTTAGTTGAGATTTTGTGTTGGTACTTCTA
This sequence comes from Theobroma umbraticum, assembly GCF_002168275.2. Lineage (NCBI taxonomy): Eukaryota > Viridiplantae > Streptophyta > Magnoliopsida > Malvales > Malvaceae > Theobroma > Theobroma umbraticum. Next base: position 2,572,426 of record NW_018397276.1, read on the forward strand.
TCGGTACCTTCTATATTAATAGATATAGTCCATCGGTAGTCCTCACACCAATTGCTTTTATTACATGGCAAACAAACACTGACCGAGTACTGACAGAATAGCTTTTTTTAGTTTTTTTTAGTTTTTAGTTTTTTACATGGAAAATTACAACATAGCTTTCTCTTCTTACATTGTTCCTCTCTTTTTTTTCCAATTATAATCTCACTCAAGTTTTCATTTTCTTTCTTGTGTTATTTAATTTTATTTAATTATTTTTTTAATCAATTTTCTTCTAGAAATTATCTTTTGATAATCTCTCTTTATGAACAGCCAAGATTTTCTGGGTTTTTCTTCTTAATACAAAATTTTTCTTAGTTTCTAGAAATGGCTATAAACCTTTTACATAGTCTTCAGTATTTGCTGCCACCTTAAATTTGTTTTATAGCATGTCACCTTAAATGGCTATAAACCTTTTGATAAATTTGTTTTCTAGAAATGGCTATAAACCTTAAATTTGTTAAGTCCTGATCTATCTTTGTCTATGATGTGCTGTGGTGTCTCGTGCTTTTACTCTTTCTACCCTTTCACTTTCCATTTTTTCCATTATCAACATTGGAATAAGCTCATCATCTCTACTAGCAAATCCTAAGGCCAAGGTATTCTTTCCATATTTTGAGATTTTCATTATCATTGAAGATTATAGAATAAATTTAGCACTTATATTTTACATATTTTTACATATATTTAGCACTTATCCTAAAAAGAGATGCACATGATCATTTTATTCAAAAGTTTCTTTAACGTGATTTTGATAATTAGTCACCTTTTTCATAGAGCATTACTATGCTCGAAAATTAGTTGCTCCTCGATAAGAACTTAAACTGCCCCTAACAGAAAAAAAAAAACTAGCCTGCTAAGTCCAAAGTACT
>NW_018397276.1:2573343-2573717 GCF_002168275.2 Theobroma umbraticum
GCTTAGGTAAAAGTTAAGGCTCAAATAAAAGCTCGTTAAGTTGAAAATCCTTAAAAGGACAACTTAGGCAAAAGTTAGGGTATGAAAAAATGATGAACTACATTATGATTTGATCTTTCATATTAGGAGGTATGTAGGCAACTTGGTTTTATCGCTAGATTAAGTCAACCTAAAAAATAAAAAGTCTCCTTGATTAAAGATAATTCAAATATTTGCGATGTTGAAATTGGAAAATTGTTGTCGATAATTGAAGATGTTCAAGCTATCAAATTGCAAGTGAATTAAAGAAGACTTCCTCTTTGAGTCTGCTCCTCAAAATTGGCCAAATCAATGGTAAATTCTTAAACTGTTATAGTTATTGAATATCAGTTGCT
>NW_018397276.1:2573727-2573872 GCF_002168275.2 Theobroma umbraticum
AGCCTACATGTTGAGTTTAGCTAAATTATGTATTTGGCAAAGACACATGAAAGATTGTACATTTTAAAAAATATATATTTGTAAACTCCATGTATGTGTATATATATATAATTATTACCAATAATCTTGATTAGCCTTATGAGGA
>NW_018397276.1:2573944-2576983 GCF_002168275.2 Theobroma umbraticum
GTGGACAAAGATGAAACTTGCAATGTATTAGAAGTTTCTATTGATAAATCATTGGCATTTGGAATCACTATTAATAGATTTTTTTAGGATAATATTCTTTAAATATTATTATAATTAGTTATGAAAGCCATAAGGTTATAAATGTGTCAATATGCAATTGATGAAAGGGCTTTAAAGTTTGGTAAGTTTAAATATTTCATTAATTAATACTTTAAAAATAAATATAAATAGAATAAAGAATTAATTGGACCAAAGCAACTAGGGCCGACAGCTTCTGTGCCTCCTTTTTCCTTAGCCCAATGTAATCCTGATACTTGGCAGATCCACCGCCATAAAACCTCTTTTTCCTTTACTCATTGCAGCGATAAAAATGATCTGTTTTCAAAGAAAAGTTTTCTCCTTTTCTTGTTATAATGCAAGAAAAGTTTTGCTATTGCTGTTTTATTTAATAGTTCCATGTCAAATCAAGATGCTTTATTTTTCTTTTCTTTTCTTTTATTGTTTTATGTCCCATGTCTAACCACTTTCTTCACTTGAAATGTTGATATGCTTTTCCAATCAATTTTCTTCCACTAATTACGCTAGGATTAGTCAAGATCTGCTAGGTTTTCATTTGTTGACAATGCCATATATTTCTTGTTCGATTCATCGAAGTATACTTTGCAAATTAACTGTTTTATTGGTAAGATTGGTATTGTTTTATCTTGGAAATATATTAATAAATATTATTTGAAGCTGTAATTTTTTTTTCTTTAATTTATTTGTTTCTGTCTTTTGGAAATAATCTTTTGGAAAGATAAAGCATCAGAATTTTCTTAACTCTCATCAAGTTTTCTTTAGCTTTCTCTTCTATGGTATCTAAACTCTTTTACTTCTTTCAATTTTCCTCTCTTTTCTTCCAATTATAATCTCACTCAATTTTCCTTTTTTACTTGTTTTATTTCGGTTGCTGTGGATTTTAGAGTTCCATTTAATTTAATTTTTTCTCTCTCTTTTTGAATCAACTTTCTTGTACAAATTATCTTTTGGCAATTTTTGTTTATGATGGGTGGCCATTTTTCAAAAGATGTGTAAGTTGTCAGTCGTAGATTTATTCATAGAATGGGGCTAAGTCTTGATCTATCTTTGTCATCCCCAACCTTTGCCATGACAGGTGTTGAATGGCTTGAATGGCTTGCATGGCATGTCACCCTAGTTTAATAAAAATATTCAATTTTTTGGTGTTTTGAGGGGAGTTCGCAAGGGTGTTGCCCAAGTTCTCCCCTCTGTTGTGCTCTGGTGTCTCGTGCTTTTACTATTTCTCCCCTTTTGCATTCCATTATTTACTCTACCTCTCATACTCTACTCTACCATGATGTCCAAGCCATTCATCTCTACTATACCAAACAGCTAGCTCAAGGTATTTTAAACCAAAATTCAATCCTACATTATGACCTGATTCTTCATGTTCTGGGTACGCACGTAGGTAGCTTGGTGTCATTTCCAAGTTCAATCAATTCAAAACGCAAAAAATCTTTTTGATTAAAGATAATTCAAATCTTTGCCATTTTGAAATTGTAAAGTTGACGTCGATAATTGAAGAAGTTCAAACTATCAATTGTTAGTGAATTAAAATAGACAAATTGCTTGAGTCTACTCCTCACAGTCGGCCTAATCAATTGCAAATTCTTGAAGTGTTACAATGCATGAATATTAGTTCCTCGATAAAAGCTTAAACTGCTAATAAAAATAAACTCGTTAAATGAAAAATCCCTAATCGGATGGCTTAGGCAAAAATTAGGTCTTGCAAAAAAAGAAAGAATATTAAGTTGAGAATCCTTAGAATGACGATTTAGGAAAAGTTAAAATCCAAAAAAAAAAAATACAAGTATTACGTTACAACTTGATCCTTCATTTTAGAAGGTACCTAGGTAGCTTAGTCTCTTTGCCAAGTTCAGTCAACCCAAAAAAGAAAAAGTTCCTTTAATTAAAGATAATTCAAATTTTTGCCATTTTGAAATTGCCAAGTTAGCGTCAATAATTGAAGAAGTTCATCCTTTCAGTTGCTAGTGAAGTGAAAAAGACTAATTGCTTCAGTCTACTCGTCATAGTCGGCCCAATCAATTGCAAATTCTTGAAACGTTACAATGCATGAATATTAGTTCGTCGGTAAAAGCTTAAACTGCCAATAAAAATGAACCCATTAAACCAAAAATCCCTAATAGGATGGCTTAGGCAAAAATTAGATCCTACAGAAAAAGAAAGAATATTAGTTGAGAATCCTTAAAATGACAACTTAGGCAAAAGTTAGAATCTAAAAAAAAAAACACATGAGAACTATGTTACAACTTGATCCTTCATATTAGAAGGTATGCAGGCAGTTTGGTCTCGTTGCCAAGTTTAGTCAACCCAAAAACCAAAAAGTCTCTTTAATTAAGGATAATTCAAATCTTTGCCTTTTTGAAATTGCCAAGTTGACACTAATAATTGAAGAAATTCATACTATCAATTGCTAGTGAACTAAAAAAGATTAATTGCTTGAGTCTACTCCTCACAGTCGGTCCAATCAATTGTAAATTCTTGAAGTCTTACAATACATGAATATTAGTTCCTCCTTTTGTAACTCCCCGTATCCTCGTATAGGAGCCACCATAGTCTCATCGACAAGATGGAGAGTTGATGGATGTAATCAAAGTGCGAAGGAGCAGTGATAGGCGAAAATGATAATTATTTTGGAATAAAATATTCCATATGCGAGAAAACGATAATTAAATAGTAATATTTTATTTGTGGTTGAAAGTGGTTGTGAAGAAGAAGTATATAACTAATCTAAGTAGGGGGGAAGAAGTAAGAATGAATTTTGAAGAAAAATGACATAAGCAGGGCCCACATGCCTTAATTAAATAGAGGATGAGCAGGTAAGCATATATTTAAATATTATGGTGATATTTTGATGAAGTGTAAACCTAATATTTTATTTATACACATGTAACGGAAGAAAGATAAAAGGAAATTGGAGTTTAAAAGAAATGGTTGAAGGACCAAATTGCAAGAATAGAA
>NW_018397276.1:2577164-2577301 GCF_002168275.2 Theobroma umbraticum
AAAATGTGCATGTAAAATTCACTATTACATACAAGTGATGGCATGCAAAAAGGATAAAGTTAGTGGGAAACATGTGGGACCCTATCATGTGAAGTAAAAAGGTATGATAGGCTTAAACTTATTTGCATGCAAAATGA
>NW_018397276.1:2577401-2577560 GCF_002168275.2 Theobroma umbraticum
AATGCTACTGATTATGTAAAATTGGTGATTGATTTTTTCTCAATTAAGAAAAGATGACTCCCCAGTTTTACATAATCATTAGCATTCCTTCGAATTATCTTGAAAAATGGATACTTTCTAGACCTAAAGTTGAGGTTGTCATGATCTTTCTGACCATTA
>NW_018397276.1:2577570-2577708 GCF_002168275.2 Theobroma umbraticum
TAACTTTAGCTTTTGTAGACCACTTCTCGAATATGAAATCCATAGTTTGTTTTGCTAATTTAAGTTCTAATTTGAGAAAAAAAAAATTTGCTCATAGAATTACCAACAAAAATTCTCATCAGTAATACCAACAGATTT
>NW_018397276.1:2578091-2578205 GCF_002168275.2 Theobroma umbraticum
TGTGAATAATGCCTTGTCTTTTGGTAGTGTGAGTTGGTTATATAAATAAATTTATTGACATAATTGTCGAAAGAAAATTTTGGTGGTGCTCATGGTTGACGTTTGATTGATGTA
>NW_018397276.1:2578835-2578945 GCF_002168275.2 Theobroma umbraticum
CACCTTATTTTCCACTTACCGACAGAAGTAACAATGGAGAATTCCATTGGCAATCATGATTGACATTTGAATTCACTTTCTTGACTAATAGAAATTTTGTTACTATTTTT
>NW_018397276.1:2579045-2579877 GCF_002168275.2 Theobroma umbraticum
TCACATAGGGACATAGTGTTTTGGTTAAAATAGATATTTTTATCAAATGAGTCGAGAGACCCTTATAAATAATTTGGGACTCTTGGTTAGCAATTCAAACTATTGAAATAAGTTAAGGAAGAGAGGTAAGATTTAGATGAAATGCGAGGGATATTGTAGTCCTAGGCTGGTTTGATTTCATATTTATTTGTATATTTATTATTTTGATTTTTCTTAGCTTAATTTTGCTATAACTTAGTTTAATTTGATATTATTTTAATATTGTTTGGATAAGATTAATTTATGATAATTTTAGTACTTAGTAAACTTTTTAGATCAATTTGTTGTAGGATCCATACTTTACTTGTTAACATATTGTCTATTTGATACGCATACTTGCGTAGTAAAATTTTAACTAACAAGTTTTTAGCGTCGTTGCTGGAGAATTATTTCTAGAATTTATATTAATACTAATACCAAGCAATTTAGTCTTACTTCATATTTTATTTTTCTTGTTTTAATATTAGATTTTGTTTGTTCGCAGATCTCTTTGGTCATTGTATACAAAGAAGAAACAACTTGAATCTTGTTCCTTTTGATCCTGACATAGAAAGAACTTTCAGAAGACGTCGAAGGGAGAATTTACAACTTGTAGCTTTAAATCAGACAATGGCTGAAGATAACAATAATAATGGAAATAATGCCATTAATTTGGTTCTCGAAGCAAATAGAGCACTACGGGATAATGCTGTTCCTCTTTTCCAAGCTTTACACCAAAGCATTAGGAGACCTTCCATCGATGCGAATAATTTTGAAATTAAACCAGCTTACATTCAGATGATTCAGTCTTCAG
>NW_018397276.1:2580116-2580329 GCF_002168275.2 Theobroma umbraticum
AATGGAGTAACTAATGATGCTATTAGATTGAGACTGTTTCCCTTTTCTCTGAGATATAAAGCAAAAAGTTGGATTAATTCACTGCCTAATGGGTCTATCACTACATGGTAGGACTTAGCACAAAAGTTTCTAGCAAAATTTTTCCACCTGCCAAGACTGTAAAGATGAGGAATGATATCACGTCATTCACACAATTTGATGGTGAGTCCTTGT
>NW_018397276.1:2580339-2580422 GCF_002168275.2 Theobroma umbraticum
GGAGATGTTTAAAGAACTACTGACAAGATGTCCATATCATGGGATTCCTTATTGGTTGCAAGTTCAGACATTCTACAATGGGT
>NW_018397276.1:2580432-2580635 GCF_002168275.2 Theobroma umbraticum
AGTAAAAACCATAATTGATGCTGCTGCTGCTGGGGCAATTCAAATATGGTAAACATTTGAATTATCTTTTAATCAAAGAGACTTTTTGCATTTTCGATTGATTGAACTTGGCAATGAGACCATGCTACCAACGTATGTACCCCCTAACGTGAAGGATTAAGTCATAATGTAGGATTGAATTTTGGTTGAAAATACTTTGGGCT
>NW_018397276.1:2580735-2581047 GCF_002168275.2 Theobroma umbraticum
AACTAGGATTATAAGTATTGGAGTATGGGTTATTCTACTATCTATTGAAATTCCACACAAACTGGACTGATTCTGAATTGTATGGACATTGATCATATGAATCGCCATCCCCACACATCTCACAAACAACAAATGAATTTTGAATTGCATGAACTCCCAGTGTGTTGAGCTTCTTGGACAATGCAGCTACTTTAGTAGTTAAGGTGCCAAGTGCATCAATTTTATAAGCTCCAACAGCTTTTCTTGAACACGACCTTTTTAAAGGCCATTGATAATTATTGGAGGCCATCTCTTCCAACAAACTATAGGCAT
>NW_018397276.1:2581589-2581679 GCF_002168275.2 Theobroma umbraticum
GAAGGTATCGCAAATCTCTAAGAAATTTACCAAATGAGAATTAGGATCATCACTTGGTAACCCACTAAACTGGACTGAAGATTGAATCAT
>NW_018397276.1:2581689-2581923 GCF_002168275.2 Theobroma umbraticum
GCTAGTTTAATTTCAAAATTATTCACATTGATGGAAGGTTTCCAAATGCTTTGGTGTAAAGCTTGCAAAAGAGGAATAGCATAATCTTGTAGTGCTCTATTTGCTTTAGAAACCAAATTAATGGCATTATTGCCATTATTATTGTTATCCTTAGCCATTGTCCGATTTAAAGCTGCAACTTGTAAATTCTCCCTTTGACGTCTTTTGAAAGTTCTTTCTATGTCAAGATCAAAA
>NW_018397276.1:2581933-2582031 GCF_002168275.2 Theobroma umbraticum
TCCAGTTGTTTCTTCTTTGCATACAATGATCAAAGAGGTTTGCAAACAAACAAACTCTAATATTAAAACAAGAAAAATAAAATTTGAAGTAAGACTAA
>NW_018397276.1:2582131-2582262 GCF_002168275.2 Theobroma umbraticum
TGCTGCAAAAGTATGAGAGGTAGAGTAAATAATGGAAAGCAAAAAGGGAGAAAGTGTAAAAGCACGAGACACCAGAGCACAGTAGAGGGGAGAACTAGGGCAACTCTTATGCGAACTCCCCTCAAAACACC
>NW_018397276.1:2582272-2582391 GCF_002168275.2 Theobroma umbraticum
ATATTTTTATTAAGTTGGGGTGGCCTGCCATGCAAGCACACCTGTCATGTCAAAGGTCGGGGATAACAAAGATAGATCAAGACTTAGCCCTCTTCCATGAATAAATTACTAGGACTGAC
>NW_018397276.1:2582711-2582869 GCF_002168275.2 Theobroma umbraticum
AAAAACATATTTATTAACATATGGCATTAATAAAAAATTGGAGAAAAAAAAACGTAGACTCATGAACTGACCAAAAAACATATGGCATTGTCAAGAAAATCTTCACTGATCCTAACCACAAAACTAAAAGAAAATTGATTGGAAAATTAAGCATATCA
>NW_018397276.1:2583055-2583218 GCF_002168275.2 Theobroma umbraticum
TTATTAACAAGAGAAATAAATAAGGACTGAAACAAATAAATTAAAGAAAAAAAGGATAAAGCAATCAAATAATATTTATTAGCATATTTCACTTTCCAATGGGGCAATACAAACTTCCCAATAAAACAGTTAATTTGCAAATTATGCTTCGATGAACTGACCA
>NW_018397276.1:2583557-2583808 GCF_002168275.2 Theobroma umbraticum
AGTTGCCCTTGAGGAGAAATTAATATATTAGGGGAATAATCTGTTTATAGTGCTGTGAAATGCGGTGTTTGAAGGCAGTGGATCTGCTAAATATCAGGATTACATTAGGCCTAGAAAAAAGAGGGCACGGCAGCTGTCGGCCTTAGTTGTTTAGGTCCATTTGTTTTTATTTTTTGGTCCATTTAATTCTTTATTCTATTTAAATTTATTTTTAAAGTATTAATGAAATATTTAAACCTTTAAAGCTCTTT
>NW_018397276.1:2583818-2584050 GCF_002168275.2 Theobroma umbraticum
ATATTGACACATTTATAAATTCATTGCTTGCATAACTAATCATAATAATATTTTAAAAAAATTAATTATACAGCATCTGTTATATTAATTCATTTAGTCAGATACATGATTTAGCTAAATTTAACATATAGGAACAAGGAAGCTTAATTTGCAAAAAGCCTTCACCAACATAAAAAACTTTTAACTATACATATGAACATATGATACCTGTTGTTACAATACTACATTAACC
>NW_018397276.1:2584460-2584614 GCF_002168275.2 Theobroma umbraticum
AAAACATCATCGAGACTAGAAGGATGTCTCGACTATGGATCACTGCAAAGGTCTAGATGCAACTAATCGATGACCTTTGGGGCACCAAAGAGTGACTGTGCTGATTGTAAAAGGGTAAGCGGAACTGCTTGACAGTGAAGGAAGGTGATAGATC
>NW_018397276.1:2584680-2584880 GCF_002168275.2 Theobroma umbraticum
ACCAATTGTTTAGTTTGATTTTTGTAATGTTTTTTGCCAATGCATTCTGGTTTGCCATCTCATTATTGTTGTGATCATTGTATTGCATGTTGTGATTGCAGTCAAAGTAGCTGCATAGATCAATGGCATTCATTGCAAGAAATTCAAGCTTCAACAACATGAATGTTTTTGTCGGTAATACTCTATCAGTAAATTCTAAC
>NW_018397276.1:2585042-2585480 GCF_002168275.2 Theobroma umbraticum
TATAGAAGGTACCAATAGAAGTACCGACAGAAAATCTGAATGAAATTTTCATACAAAATGGTTATGTCAAATGTCAGCAGTGCAGCAACAGAATTTTCCAAAAATGGTGACAAAATATTTATTAGTCAAGAAAGGAAATTCAAACATCAATCACAGTTGGCAATGGAATTCTCCATCCTTACTTCCATTGGTAAATGGAAAATAAAGTGTCTAGGGATAAAAATATTGCAACAAAATTTTTCAAATGCTGATGAAAATTTCATCAGTCAGGGTTGGTAAACTCAAAGATTAATCAAACATCAATTACACCTGTGAATGGAAACATTTGTTTTTATTTCCATTGGTAAATGGAAAAAAATAAGCTTATTGGGCCAAAAGAATAGCAAAAAAGAATAACCAACTCACACTACAAAAAAGACAAGGCATTATTGACAAAAA
>NW_018397276.1:2585490-2585681 GCF_002168275.2 Theobroma umbraticum
TAATAGTAAAGATTATCAATGAAAATTATAATGAAAATTTCCCTCCAAAATTTCATCAATAGTAGCGTGGTTGGTAATGGGAAATCCTTGATGATGGTATATTGTGTCGGTAGGTTACCCACATAGTATTTCATCAGCAATTTGGTCAATCATGGATCTAATATATCAACTAATTCGTGATTGCTAATGTG
>NW_018397276.1:2585691-2585819 GCF_002168275.2 Theobroma umbraticum
TGGTATTACTAACAAAAATTTTCGTCGGTAATTCCATGAGAAATTTTTTTTTTCTCAAATTAGAACTTAGATTGATGATACAAACTTTGGATTTCATATTGGAGAAGTGGTCTACAAAAGCTAAAGTT
>NW_018397276.1:2585832-2586022 GCF_002168275.2 Theobroma umbraticum
ATGGCTAGAAAGATCATGGCAACCTCTACTTTAGGTCTAGAAAATATCATTTTTTCAAGATAATTCGAAGAAAAGCTAATGATTATGTAAAATTGGTGAGTCATCTTTGCTTAATTGAGAAAAGATCAATCACCAATTTTACATAATCAATAGCATTCCTTATAATTACCTTAAAAAAAAGAGGTTTTTT
>NW_018397276.1:2586050-2587480 GCF_002168275.2 Theobroma umbraticum
CTCATTTCTCTAGCCATTGTAAGAAGCCATATAGCTTTAGCTTTTGCGAAGCGCTACTTCTGTAATATTGAAACCAATGCTTAGATTGTTAATCTAAGTTTCAATTTGAGAAAAAAAATTAGCTCAAACATGCCACATAACTTTCAGTTGTAAACTTGTCACGTGGCCACCTCGTCATCCTATAGAACTGACCAAGAAACATATGGCATTGCTAGAAAAATCTTAACTGATCGTAACTACTAGAAGAAAATTGATTAAGCATATCAATTTAAGAATGTAGCAAGTAAACCAAAGAAAAGAAAAATGAAACATCATGATTTGACATGGAAGCCTAAAATAAAACAAGAACAGCAAAACTTTACTTGCATTATAACAAGAAAAGGAGAAAACTTTTCTTGATTTCATCCCTAGTTGCTTTGGTACATTTAATTCTTTATTGTATCATATTTATTTTATAGGTATTGATGAAATATTTAAACTTACCAAATTTTAAAGCTCTTTCACCAATTGGATATTGACACATTTATAAATTCATGGCTTGCATAACTAATTATAATAATATTTAAAAAATATTATCCACAAAGAAGCTGTTAAATTGGTGATTCCAAATGCTAATGATTTACCAAAAGAAACATCCAATTTGTTACAAGTTTCATCTTTATCAACATCCTGTCGAATTTATATGCTACTAAAACAAAGATAATTCATATCTCTAAAAACAAAAACCAAATATAATCCATGGGAATTCTAGTTCAATAAAGACAATACCTACTTAAGGGTAAATTTTTTTTTGAATCAAATGTTGAATTTTAATAAATATCAAAGTGATCCAAATTCATTCAAAATCATAGATCAATAAGGGACTTGGGAAAACACCCATGTCTAGAAAGTAGAGAGAAATAAATGCTCCATTAAGCACTGCTATTAAGATTTGAGCATAAAGTACATAACATTTATATTTGAATTATCAACGTGAACTTGGCAATTTCAAAATGGCAAAGATTTGAATTATCTTTAATCAAAGAGAATTTTTGTTTTTTGGGTTGACTGAACTCGGCAATGAGACCGAGTTGCCTATGTACCTTTTTTTTTCATTCTAACTTTTTCCTAAGTCATCTGTTTCAAGATTTTCAACTTAATACTCAATGAATCTTTCTCACCTTTCCTCTTTGCTCTTAAAACTTAACCTTTTATATAGCCACCCAATGGGCCAATCATATTTCATGTATAAGTTTGCCTTTGTTTTCATTTGGCCACTCTCATAAACCAATCAAATTCATGCATTCTCATTCCTTTTATTTTATTTGACCACCTTGCCATCCAATGGTGTTTCATGCACCAATTTTCTCTCTTGTCCATTGGTCCAATATATATCGTCACCATACTTTCCCATTTAATCTTTTTTTATTATTTAACTCATCCACCACCTT
>NW_018397276.1:2587580-2587705 GCF_002168275.2 Theobroma umbraticum
CTTAAGCTCCCAAAATGACTCAAAATAACTCTATATAATAGAGTTATCAGATACGTATACTTGCGTAGTAAAATTTTAACTGACAAGTTTTTGGCACCGTTGCCGGGGAATTGTTTCTAGAATTT
>NW_018397276.1:2587715-2589022 GCF_002168275.2 Theobroma umbraticum
TAATACCAAACAATTTAGTCTTACTTCAAATTTTATTTTTCTTGTTTTAATATAAGAGTTTGTTTGTTCACAGACCTCTTTGGTCATTGTATGCAAAGAAGAAACAACTGGAATCTCGTTCCTTTTGAGCCTGACATAGAAAGAACTTTTAATAGACGTTGAAGGGAGAATTTACAAGTTGCAGCTTTAAATCAGATAATGGCTAAGGATAACAATAATAATGGCTATAATGCAATTAATTTGGTTCCCGAATCAAATAGAGCACTACGGGATTATGATATTCCTCTTTTGCAAGCTTTACACCAAAGCATTAGGAGACCTTCCATCAATGTGAATAATTTTGAAATTAAACGAGCTTACATTCAGATGATTCAGTCTTCAGTCCAGTTTAGTGGGTTACCCAGTGATGATCCTAATTCTCATTTGGTAAATTTCTTAGAGATTTGCAATACCTTCAAGCACAATGGAGTAACTGATGATGCGATTAGATTGTGACTATTTCCCTTTTCTGTGAGAGATAAAGCAAAAAGTTGGCTTCATTCACTGCCTAATGGGTCTATCATTACATGGGAGGACTTGGCACAAAGTTTCTAGCAAAATTTTTTCCAGCTGCCAACACTGCAAAGATGAGGAACGATATCGCCTCATTCACACAATTTGATGGTGAGTCCTTGTATGAAGCCTGACAGAGGTTTAAAAAACTACTGAGAAGATGTCCACATCATGGGATTCCTGATTGGTTGCAAGTTCAGACATTCTACAATGGGTTGGTTGGGTCAATAAAAATCACAATTGATGCTGCTACTGGTGGGGCATTAATGAGTATGAATGTTGTAGATGCCTATAATTTGTTGGAAGAGATGGCCTCCAATAATTATCAATGGCCTTCAGAAAGGTTGGGTTCAAGAAAAGCTGTTGGAGCTTATGAAATTGATGCACTTGGCACCTTAACTGCTCAAGTAGCTGCGTTGTCCAAGAAGCTTGACACACTGGGAGTTCATGCAGTTCAAAATTCATTAGTTGTTTGTGAGATGTGTGGGGATGGCTATTCATATGGTCAATGTCCACAAAATTCTGAATCAGTCCAGTTTGTGTGGAATTTCAATAGATAGCAGAATAACCCATAGTCCAATACTTATAATCCTGGTTGGAGAAACCAGCCCAACTTTTCATGGAGTAACAATGCAGGGCCTTCCAATCCAAAACCATAATGCCTCCTGGTTCTCAACAACAAGCTAGACCAAAAATTCCCGAAAAAGAAGTCCCAATTGGAAGAACTCCTCTTGCAATATATATCTAAGACTGAT
>NW_018397276.1:2589252-2589406 GCF_002168275.2 Theobroma umbraticum
GATGACAAGATAATTGTTGAGAAAGAAGTTGAAGTGGAAAGGAAAGAAGATTACTAGTCTGAAAATCAAGGAACCTCTCAAGTAACCCATCCTCCACCATCTTTTCCCCAAAGGCTCCAAAAGCAAAAGCTTGAAAAGCAATTTCAGAAGTTCC
>NW_018397276.1:2589773-2589928 GCF_002168275.2 Theobroma umbraticum
TATTGAGGATGTATTGGTTAAAGTTAGGCATCTCTACATTCCAATGGACTTCATAGTGCTTGAGATGGAAGAGGATCTGGAAATTCCTTTAATCTTGGGATGCCCATTCTTGGCTACTGCAGGCGCAATCATTGATGTGAGGGAAGGCAAGATAA
>NW_018397276.1:2590169-2590355 GCF_002168275.2 Theobroma umbraticum
GGGGTCCTTTCAAAGTAGTAAAGGCATATCTTTGGGGAATAATTGAGATTGATATAGAGAATACGGGCACATTCATGGTTAATGGGTTGAGCCTTAGACCATATTTTGAGAATGAAGAACTGCAAAAGGGGGTGCTATAGTCAAGCTAGTGACTATAAATGAGCGCTTCTTGGGAGGCAACCCAAG
>NW_018397276.1:2590608-2590737 GCF_002168275.2 Theobroma umbraticum
GTTATTAGTTTTTGTGATATTTTAGGTTAGTTTATTTTTGTTAATTTTTTTTATTTCAACTAGATTTATTTGTGTCAGTTTCATTTAATTTACCTATCCAATGATGAGAACTCAGTTATATTCCTATCT
>NW_018397276.1:2591365-2591495 GCF_002168275.2 Theobroma umbraticum
ACTTAATTTTTAGCCTAGACCCTTATATTAATATTTCCAACAATTCTTGCATCCGTTATTCCTAAGTACATAAGTTAATTTAGGATGTGTTATGAGCACATAGTGAAAGAGGTGGTCAAGAGGAAAAAAA
>NW_018397276.1:2591595-2591720 GCF_002168275.2 Theobroma umbraticum
TTATTCGGTTTATACAAAGTATTGCTCAATTCTTATCACGTAGAGTTTATGGATGAAAATAATTTCATAGATTGATGGTATGATTATGAGATAATAACTAACATTTAAGTAAGGCTTGTTCGGGA
>NW_018397276.1:2591730-2591906 GCF_002168275.2 Theobroma umbraticum
TTACTCACAAGTCTCGAACGCCAGTAACGATTGAGGGAAGAGGTTGTTACACCTTCATAAAAGCTTAAATTGCTAATAAAAAAGAACTAGTTAAACGAAAAATCCCTAATAGGATGGCTTAGGGAAAATTAAGTGTTGCAAAAACAGAAAGAATATTAAGTTGAGAATCCTTAAAA
>NW_018397276.1:2591963-2592192 GCF_002168275.2 Theobroma umbraticum
TTATGACTTGATCCTTCATATTAGAACGTACGTAGGCAGCTTGGTCTCATTGCCAAGTTCAACCAACCCAAAAAACAAATAGTCTCTTTAATTAAAGATAATTCAAATCTTTGCCATTTTTAAATTGCCAAGTTGACATCGATAATTGAAGAAGTTCATATCATCAATTGCTACTGAAGTGAGAAAGACTAATTGCTTGACTTTACTCCTCACAATTGACCAAATCAAT
>NW_018397276.1:2592503-2592822 GCF_002168275.2 Theobroma umbraticum
GTCAACTCAAAAAGTAGAAAGTCTCTTTGATTAAAGATAATTCAAATCTTTGTCATTTTGAAATTGCCAAGTTGACATCAATAATTGAAGAAGTTCATACTATCAATTGCTAGTGATGTGAAAAACACCAATTGCTTGAGTCTACTCCTCACAGTCGTCCCAATCAATTGTAAATTCTTGAAGTGTTAAAATGCATGAATATTAGTTCCTCGGTAAAAGCTTAAACTACCAATAAAAAAGAACCCATTAAACCAAAATCCCTAATAGGACAACTTTGGGAAAAATTAGGTCCTGCAAAAAAGGAAACAATATTAAGTTG
>NW_018397276.1:2592832-2592938 GCF_002168275.2 Theobroma umbraticum
AAATGATGACTTGGGCAAAAGTTAAAATCTAAAAAAAAAGAGAGAAAATCAAGAGAACTACGTTACAGCTTGATCCTTCATATTAGAAGGCACGTAGGCAGCTTAG
>NW_018397276.1:2592948-2593101 GCF_002168275.2 Theobroma umbraticum
AAGTTCAGTCAACCCAAAAAACAAAAAAGACTCTTAAATTAAAATAATTCAAATCTTTGCCATTTTGAAATTGCTCATATAATTACTGACAAAAGTTTTCAACAGTAATACCAGCAGATTTCCCACATTAGCAATCACAAATTAGCCAATAGA
>NW_018397276.1:2593380-2593544 GCF_002168275.2 Theobroma umbraticum
GTTTACTATTACAAATGAAAATGTTCGTCAATAATGCCTTGTCATTTTGTAGTGTGAGTTGGTTATATAATTAAATTTACTGACGTAATTGTCGAAAGAAAATTTTCATCGGTGCTCGTGATTGACATTTGATTGATGTATGTTCGTACTTTCCTTGATAGAAT
>NW_018397276.1:2593895-2594049 GCF_002168275.2 Theobroma umbraticum
GAAATTTTGTTAGCAATCTCATCGCTATTCTTTTGACCCTAAAAGTTTTTTTTTTCCATTTACCAATGGAAATAGCAACAAATGTTTCCATTGACGAGCGTGATTGATGTTTGATTAACCTTTGTGTTTACCAACCTTGACCGATGAAATTTTC
>NW_018397276.1:2594676-2594792 GCF_002168275.2 Theobroma umbraticum
ACTGATAGAGTATTACTGACAAAAACATTTATGTTGCTGAAGCTTGAATTTCTTACAATGAACGTCTAGACTTTTGCAGTGATCCGTAGTTCAGATATCCTTTTCGTCTTGATGAT
>NW_018397276.1:2594804-2594916 GCF_002168275.2 Theobroma umbraticum
GGCCTCCTTTTGCATGGGAAACATGTCAAACAAGTGACTAGACATTTTAAATTGCACCTTCTATTCGAAATCAATGTGCATTTGTTCAAACTCTGGGGGTTATCATTAGATG
>NW_018397276.1:2594928-2595054 GCF_002168275.2 Theobroma umbraticum
TATAGGGAAGTCAAAACTGACACATTTGATCATCATGTTTCTGGAAAAGGAAGGCATTCAGTGGCGTGAAGTGAACTGTGGAACTGTTCTAGTGAAGCTTGATGGACATAGGGAGTTCAGCTTTTT
>NW_018397276.1:2595374-2595516 GCF_002168275.2 Theobroma umbraticum
AATTCTTGGTATTGACAAAGACACATGAAAGATTGTAAATTCCAAAAAAAAAAAGATTTGTAAACTTCATATATATATATATGAAAAAAATTATCATCAGTAATCTTGATTGGCATTATAAGGAATAATTTGTATCACCTAA
>NW_018397276.1:2595526-2595631 GCF_002168275.2 Theobroma umbraticum
AACTATTTTTCATATCGCCTCAATACTTCATAAGCTATTTTTTTTATTTGCCTAATTAATTCATATCACCTAAAGCTTTTGAAACATAGACATATATGCTCCTTG
>NW_018397276.1:2596027-2596201 GCF_002168275.2 Theobroma umbraticum
AAAATTTCAACATTTGATAGAAAAGAAAGATTTTACCCTTAACTATGTGTTGTCTTTATTGAACTAGAATTCCAAAAAATTATTTTTGTTATTTTTTTGTTTTGAGAGAGAGATGAATTATTTTTTCTTTTAGTAGTATATAAATTCGATAAATTGTGGATAAAGATGAAACTT
>NW_018397276.1:2596344-2596627 GCF_002168275.2 Theobroma umbraticum
AATTAATATTTTTTAAATATTATTATGATTACTTATGCAAGCAATGAATTTATATATGTGTCAATATCCAATTCAATAAACCTATTATTCCTCTAATATATTAATTTCTCCTCGAGGGCAACTAACTACTATTTTTTTCTTCTGATTTTCCTTTAGTTTACTTGCCACGTTCTTCACTTGAAATGTTGATATGCTTTTGCAATCAAATTTTTTCTAGTGGTTACGTTATGATCAGTCAAGATTTGCTGGGTTTTAATTTCTTGACAATGCCATATGTTTCTTG
>NW_018397276.1:2596742-2596908 GCF_002168275.2 Theobroma umbraticum
TTGGGAAGTTTGGTATTGCCCCATTGGAAAGTGAAATCTGTTAATAAATATTATTTGATTGCTTTATCCTTTTTTCTTTAAGTTATTTGTTTCAGTCCTTATTTATTCCACCAGCACTTACATGAGTCTATTCTTCACTTGATATGCTTAATTTTCCAATCAATTT
>NW_018397276.1:2597118-2597244 GCF_002168275.2 Theobroma umbraticum
TCTGTGCGTTTTTTTTCTCCAATTTTTTATTAATGCCATATGTTAATAAATATGATTTTTTTATCTCTATTTTTCTTCCAATTTTTCTCTCTTTTCTTCTAATTATAATCTCACTCAATTTTTCTT
>NW_018397276.1:2597534-2597674 GCF_002168275.2 Theobroma umbraticum
TGGGTCAAGATTTTTCAAAGGATGTGTAAGATGTCAATCCTAGTAATTTATTCAAAGAAGAGGGCTAAGTCTTGATCTATCTTTGCCATCCCCGACCTTTGCCAAGACAGGTGTGCTTGAATGGCAAGTCACCCCAACTT
>NW_018397276.1:2597774-2597886 GCF_002168275.2 Theobroma umbraticum
TTAAGAGGCCTAATGAGAAAAGGGAGACATAGATACAAGTGTCTTAAATATTTTGAAAAATGACTTAATAAAATATAAAACAAAGTTGGTGCATGAAAGGTGATTGGAGGAA
>NW_018397276.1:2598325-2598606 GCF_002168275.2 Theobroma umbraticum
AAACATGAGGTTTCCTCCTTCATTTTTGTAATCTTGTGCTATTCTAGCAACCAAGAAATCTCCAACACTCAAGAGAGAAGCTGAGGAAATTGGTTTTGAAAATGGTTTTGAAAATGGTTTTGATAAATAGAGAGCGTCGAGAGTAGGTCGGCTGCCACTTCGTTTAAGTGTGACCCTTGCGCATAAGTGAGCTTTAGCTAAAGCACCTTTGGATCGCCAATAGGCTATTAGACATGGCTGGGGGCATGGTCTGTGATATACGTGGCAAGGCCATGGGTTGT
>NW_018397276.1:2598712-2598943 GCF_002168275.2 Theobroma umbraticum
ATGGCATGTGGGGATCCGGTGGAGTAAAGCTCTCGGATGTTATTACGTGGATGGATCGATGGGTGATTACGATATTTACCTACTCGAGAGCCTTGTGAGTTTTCGACGCATACCCTTTTGTATGGTGTAAAGTTGACATTTTTGTGCACCTCCCTTGGTTTGAATAAAAGCTTTCAATGCTCATTTGATGAACATGAGATGTTTTACGTGGCTGTAAACTTTGATTTCTTT
>NW_018397276.1:2599043-2599157 GCF_002168275.2 Theobroma umbraticum
TAACCCCCAAAGTTTGAACGAATGCACATTGATTCCGAATAGAAGGTGCAATTTAAAATTTCTAGTCACTTGTTTGACATGTTTCCCATGCAAAAGGAGGCCCATGACAAAAAC
>NW_018397276.1:2599356-2599628 GCF_002168275.2 Theobroma umbraticum
TGCAAAGAGAATGGTATGTCTTATTAATTCACCAATTGTTTAGTTTGATTTTTGTAATGTTTCTTTCCAATGCATTCTGGTTTGTCGTCTCATTATTGTTGTGATCGTTGTATTCCATGTTGTGATTGCAGTCAGAGTAGCTGCAGAGAACAATGACATTCATTACAAGAAATTCAAGCTTCAGCTTCGTAAATGTTTTTGTTGGTAATACTCTATATGTAAATTCTAACTAATTATCGATGGATTTTCAATAGACAACATCAATGCAATTT
>NW_018397276.1:2599648-2599866 GCF_002168275.2 Theobroma umbraticum
AGCTATTCTGTCGGTACTCGATTGGTGTTTGTTTGGCATGCAATAAAAGCAACTGGTGTGAAGACTATAGATGGACTATATTTATCAATATAGAAGGTACCAACAGAAGTACCGACTGAAAATCTGAATGATATTTTCATAGAAAATGGTTATGTCAAATGTCAGCATTGAACCAACAGAATTTTCCAAAAAAGGTGACAAAATTTCTGTTAGTCAAG
>NW_018397276.1:2599948-2600099 GCF_002168275.2 Theobroma umbraticum
AGAGATAAAAACATTGCAACAAAAATTTTCAAATAGGGATAAAAATTTCATTAGTTAGGGTTGGTTAACTCAAAGATTAATCAAACATCAATCACGTTTGTCAATGGAAACATTTTTTTTATTTCCATTGGTAAATGGGAAAAAAGAAGCT
>NW_018397276.1:2600307-2600626 GCF_002168275.2 Theobroma umbraticum
ACAAAATTTGGATCTATGATTTCTAACCTAAATGTTAGTTGTTTACCAACAAATTTTTTCAAAATGTCGATGGATATTCAGTGAAGGAAAGCATGAACATACATTAATCAAATGTCAATCACAAGCACCAATGAAAATTTTCATTGAAAAATTACTTCAGTAAAGTTAAGTATATAATCAACTCACACTACAAAAAGGACAAGGCATTATTGAAAAAAAATTTTCTTTGTAATGGTAAAGATTATCAATGAAAATTATGATGAAAATTTCCCTCAGAATTTCATCAATAGTAGCGTGGTTGGTAATGGGAAATCCTTCA
>NW_018397276.1:2600636-2601627 GCF_002168275.2 Theobroma umbraticum
ATTGTGTCAGTAAGTTACCCACAGAGTATTTCATCAGCAATTCAGTCAATCATGGATCTAATCTATCCACCAATTTGTGATTGCTAAGGTGAGAAATCTGTTGGTATTACTGATGAAAATTTTCGTCGGTAATTCCATGAGCAAAATTTTTTTTCTCAAATTAGAACTTAGATTAACGATACAAACTTTGGATTTCATATTGGAGAAGTGGTTTACAAAAGCTAAAGTTATGGCTTCCTATAATGGCCAGAAAGATCATGGCAACCTCAACTTTAGGTCTAGAAAATATAATTTTTTCAAGATAATTCGAAGGAAAGCTAATGATTATGTAAAATTGGTGAGTCATCTTTTCTTAATTGAGAAAAGATCAATCACCAGTTTTACATAATAAATAGCATTCCTTATAATTACCTTAAAAAAAAGAGAGGTTTTTTGGACTTAAAGTTGATGAGGTTGCTATGATGCTCATTTCTCTAGCCGTTGTAAGAAGCCATATAGCTTTAGCTTTTGTGAAGCACTACTTCTGTAATATTGAAACCAATGCTTAGATTGTTAATCTAAGTTTTAATTTGAGAAAAAAAAATTAGCTCATGCACACCACATAACTTTCAGTTATAAACTTGTCACATGGTCACCTCGTCATCCTATAGAACAGACCAAGAAACATATGGCATTACTAGAAAAATATTGACTGATCGTAACAACTAGAAGAAAATTGATTAAGCATATCAATTTAAGAATTTAGCAAGTAAACCAAAGAAAAGAAAAATAAAACATCTTGATTTGACATGGAAGTCTGAAATAAAGCAAGAACAGCAAAACTTTACTTGCATTATAACAAGAAAAGGAGAAAACTTTTATTGATTTTGTCCGTAGTTGCTTTGGTACATTTAATTCTTTATTGTATCACATTTATTTTACAAGTATTGATGAAATATTTAAACCTACCAAACTTTAAAGCTCTTTCACCAATTGGATATTGACACATTTA
>NW_018397276.1:2601727-2601844 GCF_002168275.2 Theobroma umbraticum
ACCTACTGAATTTATATACTTCTAAAGGAAAGATAATTCATATCTCTTTCAAAACAAAAACATAACAAAGATAATTTTTTGGAATTCTAGTTCAATAAGGACAACACATAGTTAAGG
>NW_018397276.1:2601981-2602141 GCF_002168275.2 Theobroma umbraticum
TTTACCAGCTCAAATAACTCAAGCAGCATATGTGTTTATGTTTCAAAAGTTTTAGGTGATATGAATTAATTAGCCAAATCAAAAACATAGCTTATGAATCATTTAGGTGATATCAAAAATAGTTTATGAATTATTTAAGTGATATAAATTATTCCTCATA
>NW_018397276.1:2602624-2602793 GCF_002168275.2 Theobroma umbraticum
AAGAAAAACCTATGGCTGATATTACATTAATTAATTTACTCATTGTCACTATTCGAATCTAAAAAGCTAAACTCCCTATGCCTATCAAGCTTGACTTGAACAGTTCCATAGTTCTCTTCACACCACTAAATGCCATCCTCTTCCAGAAACTTAATGATCAAATGTGTTA
>NW_018397276.1:2602893-2603370 GCF_002168275.2 Theobroma umbraticum
ACTGATAGAGTATTACTGACAAAAACATTTATGTTGCTGAAGCTTGAATTTCTTGCAATGAACGTCATTGATCTCTGCTATTACTCTGGCTACAATCAGAACATGTAATATAATGATCACAACAATAATGAGATGACAAACCAGAATGCATTGAGAAAAAACATTACAAAAATCAAACTAAAAAATTGATCAATTAAGAAGACGTTCTCTTTTGTTGTACAAAAAAAAGGTAAGGAACCACCTGTGTGTTTTGATGTATCGCCTTCCTTCACTGTCAAGCAGTTCTACTTAGCCTTTTACAATAGGCGTAGCCACTCTTTGGTGCCCCAAAGGTCATCGATTAGTTGCGTCTAGACTTTTACAGTGATCCATAGCTAAGATATCCTTTTCGTCTTGATGATGTTTTTGTCATGGGCCTCCTTTTGCATGGGCAACATGTCATACAAGTGATTAAACATTTGAAATTGCACCTTCTAT
>NW_018397276.1:2603380-2604077 GCF_002168275.2 Theobroma umbraticum
TGTGCCTTCGTTCAAACTCTGAGAGCTATCATTAGATGCATGGTATAGGGAAGTTAAAACTAACACATTTGATCATGAAGCTTTTGGAAAAGGAAGGTATTCAGTGGGATGAAGAGAACTATGGACATGGGGAGTTCAGCTTTTTAGATTCGAATAGTGACACTAAGTAAATTAATTAATGTAATATCAGCCACAGGTTTTCCTTATCAGCCTATGTTTGTGTAAGAATTACTAAGATGTAATGTAACAGGTTAATGTAGTATTTTTTTTCCCTTTGCTCATCGCAGCAATAAAAATGATCTGTTTTAAAAGAGAAGTTTGCTCCTCTTCTTGTTATAATGCGAGTAGAGTTTCGTTGTTGTTGTCAAATCAAGGTGCTTTATTTCTCTATGTTCCAATCAATTTTCTTGCAGTGGTTACGTTAGGATCAGTCAAGATTTTCCATATGTTTCTTGGTCAGTTCATCAAAGCATAATTTGCAAATTAACTGCTTTATTGGTAAGTGTGGCATTGCCCCATTGGGAAGTGAAATATGTTAATAAATATTATTTGATTGCTTTGTCGTTTTTTCTTTAATTTATTTGTTTCAGTCTTTATTTTTTTAATGGTAAGTTTGGCATTGGAAAGTGAAATATGTTAATAAATATGTAACTACGACAGTTGCATGCTTATGTAATCTTTGATTGCTTTATCTTTT
>NW_018397276.1:2604087-2604197 GCF_002168275.2 Theobroma umbraticum
TTATTTGCTTCAATCTTTCTTGGTCAGTTCATGAGTCAATTCTTCACTTGAAATCTTGGTATGCTTAATTTTCCAATCAATTTTCTTCTAAAGGTTATGATCAGTCAAGA